>NC_058377.1:96864295-97164295 GCF_018350175.1 Felis catus
CCACTCTTCAACTATGTGCTGTCCACCTTTCTTGTGTCCTATACGACTACGTTCTGTCTTTCAACTTGAACGTTCCTCCTGTTCTCCTTTATTATTTTTACTGCTCCCAATTTATTTTTCCTCCTGCTTTAATATTTATGGTATGTGTTTCCTGAAAGCCCCTTTAAATTCCCCGTGGGGCTCACAGAAGCCAAAGTGAAACCTGAACTCTGATCCTGGCGATTTGGGCAGGACCTGGTGGGGGTGGGGGGCGGTACCTGAAAGCGGCAGATCCGAGCCTCCGTCCTGGGAGACCCCACCCCGGCCAGGAGGGCGGCCTGCCTGAGGGCCGTGGCCACAAGCGGCTGGTCTCCCCGGCAGGTGAAGTGCTGTGGCTGGGTCAGCTTCTACAACTGGACGGACAACGCTGAGCTCATGAACCACACCGGTGTCACCTACCCCTGTTCCTGTGAGGACCAGGAGGGGGATGACAGCTTCCCTGTGAAGACGGGCTTCTGCGAGGCCCCTGACGGCAACAGGACCGAGAGCGGGAACAACCCTGAGCTCTGGCCCGTGTACCGTGAGGTGCGTGCAAGGTGGAGCTGGGGCTGGGCCTGGGGCACTCGTGGGTTCGGGCACAGGCCAGTCAGGCTTGCCTGGGCTACTCCTTCCTGCCTCCCCTCCTTCCTTCCCTCCTTCCTTCCTTCTTCCCTCCCTCCCTCCTTTCCTCCTTCCCTCCTTCCCTCCTTCCTTCGTCCCTCTCTCCCTCCTTTCCTCCTCCCTCCTTCCCTCCCTCCCACCTAACCTTCTTCTTTCCTTCTCCTTTCCTCCTAACCTTCCTCCCTTCCCTTCCCTTCCTTCCTCCCTCTTCCCTTCCCTTCCTTCCTCCCTCCCTTCTTTCCTCCCTTCCTTCCTTCCTTCCTTCCTTCCTTCCTTCCTTCCTCCTTCCCCCCTTCCTTCCCCCCTTCCTTCCCCCCTTCCTTCCCCCCTTCTTCCCCCCTTCCTTCCCTTAGCTGTTCCTGCCGTTGATTCATCTGTTTGCTTGTCATTTGTACCTGCCTCTACATATTCGTTAATTTATCCATTGAAGGAGCATACTCCCCTCTCTGCAGGCCCTCTGCGCTGGGGGCGGGCCCTCCTGGTGATTGTGCATGGAGGGGTGAGGCGGCTGGGCGTGGGTGACATGGCTGTGTTCTCCCCTCGCAGGGCTGCATGAAGAAGGTGCAGGTGTGGCTGCAGGAGAACATGGGCATCATCCTAGGCGTGTGTGTGGGCGTGGCTGTCACTGAGGTCGGAATCCTTCCCCCCCCCACCCCCCCCCAGCCATATCCCATTGTCCTTGCCCTGCTGAGGCCCCCTGGAGGCTGAGGCCCATCAGCTTCTAGAGGCCCTGCAGCAGGCCTGGCCTGACCACTGCCCCTCCCCGGGCCCCTCTGCCGCTGGAATCACAGGCTGGGCACGAGGCTTTAGCTGTGGGTCTGCTTAATCCTGCGCAAACCCCGTGACCCTCGCTGACCCGGACAGTGAGATGCCGCTCCGGGGGCCTGGGTGGCCCTGCCTCCCTCTGACTCTTGCCCTCTCCCCCAACAGCTCCTGGGGATGCTCCTGTCCATCTGCCTGTGCCGGCACATCCATTCCGAAGACTACAGCAAGGTCCCCAAGTACTGAGGCAGCTGCCGCCCCCACCTCCCTGCCCGTCCCCCAGCCTCATGGCTTCTCGGGGTCTCCCTGGCTCTCCTCCAGGCTTACCTCCCACCTCCCTCCCCCACACCCATCCTGTGCCGGCTGGAAGCAGGGGGCTTTCTGGGGCCTGGACCCCTGTCCCTACCTTTTTGCCTCCAGACTTGAGCCCCGGGTGCTCTGTGGATCCTCAGCTTACCGCCAGGGTTCTCTTAGCAATCCAGAGAAAACGCTCCCCGCAGCGTCCCTGCACAGGCGGACTGGGTTTCTACCTGCCTTGGGAGCTGTATATATTGGATGGCAAAGTGTATTGAAAATTGAGGGTGGGGGTGGGGGGTGGATAAGGCACCCTGGGCTGTCAGGGGATGCCCACTGCGTGGGTAGACTTTTTTTCCACGATAACGCTTCTGTCTTTGGTTTTCACATTTTCATTGAAGGCAGTGGGAGAGGGCGGGCTTTGCCTGACCGGAGGAGCAGCAACCCTTCCCCGGGCGGCCCCAGCCCCGCCCTGGCAGCTCAGCTCAGCCTAGGCCGTGCAGAAGAGCCCCCTAGACAAGGGAGTCTGGACTGGCCCCGGGCTGCTTAGGGAATCCAAAGGGCGAACGCTTGGGGCATGACACAGAGCTGACCCTGCATTCGCCAGGATCCCGCGCTATCCAGGGACGGGGAAGGATGCTTTCCCCCGGGGAGAAGCTAGGCTGGCCTGTCGTCTGCCCCCTAGGGAATGGGTGGGTGAGGCTGTGCCTTGTGAGGGGGTGGGGAGAGGCTCTGTGCGTAGCTCTGTGAAACATGTTCGAGGTTTGACAACTATTAAAGAGGATTTGTAACAATCCAGTTGGCTGCGTGGAGATACTGCTTCTGAGTTTGGGAGGATCGATGGTGAAGAGGCCGGCGGCCCCTGAAGCGGGGCCCGAGGGCTGTGGCTGGGAGGTGTTTCCACCGGCCCCACCAGGTGGCGCTGCTGTCCCAGCCAAGGAGCCCGGCGGAGCCCGAAGTTGTTCCTTCCATGGCTACTTCCAGGCACCCCACCAGCCCCTGGCTGGTGAGCCTTTCATACCAGCGGGAGCACTGGTGAAAATGCAGATTCCAGGGCCCGGGGGTTCTGATGCAGCAGATCTGGGTTGGAAAAGAATCTGCATTTTTAGCAGCCCGCCAGTGATTCCTGATTCCTGTTGCTTTAGATCCCCAGGCCCTGATAAGATGTAGCCACAGATGCTCCCCAAAGTGGGGGGGGGGGGGGGGGCGGGGCAGGCCAGACAGCCTTGTCTCCAGCCGGGAGGTAGGAGCACACACTTTAGGGACAGTGTGTCTGTTGACCTGAACCTAATTAATTTCTTGCAAAAGACTTTCCGCGGCTGCTCCACAGGCTCAAGCCCGTGGAAGGCACGGGGACAGCCCCAAGGGGCCGAGGAACCCTGCAGCTCCATGGAGGCCGCTCTCCGCTGCAGTCAGAGGCTCTGCCTGGAGCTCTTACAGTGCACGGAGGTCTGAGGGCTCTGAGTGAAGCCATTCCAGCGTATTTATGACCTGCTTCATTCCACGGGGAAGTACGGGTAATAAAATATAAAACATAACAGGGAAAAATACAAAATTATGGGGAAATAGAGGCATGGGTGAGATAAGTGCTGCTGAGTTGCCCCACCTGGTGGTGGCACATTCGTGCTGTGCACCTCACGTGTTCTCCATGGCTGTACTCCGAGCAGACATCACTAGTCGATCGCCATTCTCATTGCCTTAGCCCAGATGCCAAGGCCATGCTCAAAGCAAATGTTACTCATTGCAGCCTCGGAATCCTTCCCTAGTCGGTACTATCCATAAATCAAGTTGGCATGCAAAATGAAAGCAGTTGCCGTCTTTGAGCTCTGGGCGTTTGGTTGAGCCATATCTAATTTTGCCTCCGAGCTTCCTGGTGGTCAAAGCAAAAAGGGAAACTCTGTCAGCTTTATAGCTCTCATTTCCCAGGGTTTCCTTAGCTTAGCTACTAGGAAGAGTGTGGCTGGCTGGAATCTAGAATTCAAGACCACCCTCAAACACACAGACTTTGATATCCCTTCGTGACTGGAGCAAAAAGCATAAGTGAGCCTACTGGGCCCAACCTTATGCTGGTTATTGGCAGCAAGGACAGAAGCTGTGCGTCTGTCAAGGAGTAGACAGGAAGACCCAGTGAATGCATGCAAAGCAATTGGGTGACCGTTTCACATTTTACACATTTTACATTTCACATTTCATTTTAATCGGTGCTTAAATAGCATGTGCTCTGTCCTGGCCTCCCTGACATAGGTTAGCGGATTTACTCACTATAATCCTATGAGGTGCCTATCCCTCATTCTCCCCAGTTTACAGATCAGGATGATGAACAAGTGATCAAATGATTTCAACATCCTGCTGTCGCCGACAGGAGCCAGAGTCACACCCCGGCCCTCTGGTGGCACGGTCCACAGGCTGAGGTGGATCCGGGAGCTGTCCCACCCTGGCTGTCTGCCCCCTCTGGCCCGTGGAGGGACCCACATGCCACCCCTGGCCTGATGATGGCCTCCTAGGGGAAGAGAGGCTGAGTCCCCGCCTGTGGGTCAGATAAGGAGACTCGGAGCCGTGTGGGGTGGGGACGCAGTCGGATTCAGCTCAGAGGTGCCTCGGTGCCCACTCAACAGTCCCATATCCCCAGGTCTCAGGGAGGGCTTCTCTGAGGAGGGGCTTGGGCCGTGGGAAGAGCAGTCCCGTGTTCCAGCGGAGGCTCTGGTGCTTTGCAGCCTCACGACCCCTGGCAAACCCGTTCACCCCTGGGGACCCCCCTTTCCTCATCTGAACGCTGGGATGGAGACAGGGTCGTGCGAGGCTCAGGTGAAGGGATGTAGAGGCCTCAGCAAGGTGCCTGGTTCCCTGGGAGCCCCGAACCAGAGTGAGTTAGCGGCCATGGTGCCCGTCTCACAGCATTGCCGGCTGAGCAGACTTTCCGGTCTCTGGCCCGGTCCGCGGCAGTAGGCGTCAAGGGGGTCCTACAGGGGGTGAGGGTCTGCAGGAGGTGGGGAGCGAGGAGCACGGGGTCCTAGGGGGCAACATAGAGTCTAGGCCACCGGATGGTGCCACTTTCCTGCCCTTCAGGGATGCCCGTGTGGGGAACTCCGGGCACGAGACCCGGGGAGTAGAGGCCACGGAGGGGCTTCAGTGTCCCCAACCAGGTCTCTGCCCCCGTGATCTCTCAGGGTTCCATCAGGCCCCTGGAGACAATACCCGGGGTGGGGCCCAGCAATCAGAAGAAAGCAGAGAAACTGGGGGGCCCGTTTCTTCCCCCATTTGTGTCTCCCCTCCTCACCCCCTTTAGGCCAGGGTAGTGGGGAGAATGGGATGCTGGGATGGCCCAGGAAGCCAAGTCGGCCCAAAGAGCAGCAGCGGATGTCAGCTGGCCAAGAACAGAGCACCAAGTAAGATGTGGGTGACCCCGGTGCCTGGGTGTTTGGGGCTGAGGCTGGGAGTTTTGTGGGGGGCGCGGGGGAGACACGAGAGAGGTCCGAGGTAAGCACTCTCCCAGGCCGTCTGCTGACCCCCAGCCTAAATGGAACCAGCTGAGGGGTGTCGGCTGCAGGTGCCCTCTCTGGCCTTGGTCGCCTCCCTCCTGGGTGGGCAGAGCGCAGGGGAAGCTGGAAGATTCTATCTGGCCTATTCTCCAGGGCCCTGTCATCCTAATGGGCCCTCACAACCTCACCCTCAGGGAGGGTACAGGGAGCCTCTCAGGATGGCTCTTCAGAAATTCCTTGTCATCGGGGGCCCGGGACCTGGGTTTGGGTCTAGCTGAACCTCCGTCTGTGTGACCCTGGGTCACATAAAGCCGGGGTGAGCTCAAAATTGTGTCTGCAAAATAAAGAAGGCGGAGACAGTGTCAGAAGTTACCAAGAGGGTGGGCTGAACCCCCAGCCTGCTTCCTCCGGAGGCTTGTCGCTGGGCCTCGCCTCTAGAAAGTGCCAGGGCCAGGACTGGAACCGCACAGATGGGACTCTAAGATGTCCCCCTGCCTCCACTGCCCCCCAGGTTCCTGGACACGCCCCCAGGCTGGGACGTGTTGTCAGAGCTTGGCCTAACTTCTGTGACGCCTGGGCTGGGCACTGTGAGCACCCAGCCTGTGGGGCCCTCACTCCCACCTCCTGGGGAGGGCCCAGGTTCCACTGCCCTCCTTATGAACACCCCAGCCCCCCCCCCCCACAGGCCCCGCCACCCCTGAGGGCTCGGTCCATTCTCATCTGTGAGGGAACCTGGAGCCTGTCCTCAGACTAAGCTGTGGGTGGCCAGTGTTGGGCAGACAGAAAAGGCCAAATGTCTGCCAGCCTGGAATGTTCCGGACCGGCCCTGGCAGACCCCAAACCTGCCTGTTCCCTAGCAGAGCCTTCTCCAGCCCCCTCCCTGGGGCCTTACAAGTGAACAGGTTTCCCAGGCTGCGGAGGGACATGGTGAAGGAGGCTAATGTCACCAGTGACCCTGGAGTGTCCCGTCAGCGGGGCCCCTCCCAAAGGACTGCCGCCGCATCCTTCCCCTGCAGGGGGACGGGGACCCAACTTGCCTCCCCGCCTCGGGGCAAATTATCTGGCTGCTCTCTGGGGGTTTGGGGCTAAGCTTCCTTTGTTCATTGGTTGTCCATTTACGTATCCATTCCTTCATTCGTTCGTTCATTCTATGAATAAAGTGGGCACCTATAGGCCAGGCACTGTTCGAGGCTCTTGAGAACACAGCAGTGAAGAAAATCCCCGACCGCACGGCACCTGCATTCCGGTGAAAACAAGGGCTCTGGCACACTCACCTGGACACCCCCCCCCACCCCCAGACACATGTCACACGCCACCCCCGCTGACACCACAGTCCTTGCCGAATGTTGCCGTGGGATCCCGGGGGCCCCTCCAAGGCCTCTGGCATCCTGTGGAAGGAAGCAAAATAATGAACAGCCAGCGGACAAACAGGAAAGCGTGCGGAAGCACTCCCACTCGGCCCCCTTCCCCCCTGCAGCCACACGCCACAGGAATCGGGCCCCCTGGCAGCCCCCTCCTGATGGAAACAAATCAAACCAAGCAGCTCCCGCGCTCGGGAGCCACGGCCGCAAACCTCTCCCTCTGCGGGGACACGGAGGCTATAATTCCAAACTCCCTGTGTTAACTGTGGGAGTTGCGTGAGGCAACACACACAACGAGCTGTTTCCAATGCAGCCTCTCCCCCTGCCTGGTCCTCCGCTTCAGTGGGAGCCCCCATCCGCCGGCGGGATGGAGAGGAACAGGCCAGCGGAGAACTCGGGTGCCTCCAGGGCAGGAGCTGTGGTCGGTCCGAGAGGCTGGGCCGAGCCAGGAAGGGATCTGTGCCCAGTCCCCGCCCCGTGGGGTGGGGTCCCCTTGCTTCTGGGGAAGGTGCAGCAAGCAGGTGGGAGGAACTCCGAGCTGTGGGCACCCCCACCCCCACCCCCGGCACCTGCTTTGGGCTGGGGAAGGGCAGTCCGGACAGAAGCCAGTCCCTCCCCGTCCACTATGTCGCCTCACATGCCTCAAGTAGGCCCCCTGGGAGCAGGAAAGGGCTTCCTGCGGGATGCTGGGGGTGTGGAGTGGCAGAAACAGTGGGGGGCTGGAGTGCAGAGGGGCTGGAGGGGAGGGACGGATGGAAGGTGGGGTCTAGAGAGGCCCCAGCAGCCTCTTGGGGGGCTGTGGGGGGTGGGGGGTGCTGGTGGCAGCTGATAGAAGTGAAGAGGTGTAGCTTCTGCCCCTGCAGCACGCACATGGCTGAGCCCAGCTTGGGACTGGCCAGGGTGACAGCGACCCTGTGTTCCCAGCAGCCAGTCCTCTTGGTGCTGCTTTACGGAGGACGCCGGGCCTTGGGGCCGGGAGGTATCCTGTGTCCGGTAGGATGAGAGGAGAGAGGCCCTTCCTCCGAGGGGCCGGCTCCACACCTGAGCGGGGAGGGAGTGCAGGCGAGAGAAGGATGCTGTGAACGGGACCCCAGCCAGAGGTGGAGCCTGGAGGAAGAGCTCTGCAGGGGGAGGCGTGCCCTGGGCAGCAAAGGGGCGGGCAGGGCAGCTGGAGGAGAGAGGGCGGGAGGCCAGCAGGCCCGGGGAAGGTGCATCTCCCTGGACCCTGCCTCCCGCCCGGGCAGCAGCAGCGGCAATCTCAGCAGCCACCTTGTACATAGTGCTGATGTCCAACCCCCCTGCCCCCACCCCCCCTCAGCCAGCACGGCAGACACGAGTGCTCCCCCCACCCCCTGTTAGTTGTGGAAACCGAGACTTGTGTGCTACATTGTGTGCCACAGGCTGCCCCTCTGCACGAATCTGGGAGGAGTCATTCACACTGTAGTCTAAATCAGTGGTTTCCCCTAGTGTTGGCAGCGAGCAACCAGAAAACCGCCCGTGACTGCCATGCGTCTCTGGTCACACAAGTGGAGATGCTGGGATGGGGCCCTGGAGCCTGTGGCTCAGCGTCCAGTGCCTTCTCCCTGGGGATGCCAATGGGCATAAAGACCCCCCCCCCCACCAACCCATTTCAGAAAAGAAGCTGAGGAGGTGGTCCCTTTTCGAAGAGGCTCAGCTCAATGAAATCTGACGTTTCATCCACAATCTGTGCAGTAACGGTCGGGCACCCACTGAATGCCAGGCACTGGGGAGGGAATCAGGGCGCAGCCAGGTGACCGAAGTCCCTGTGTCACGGAGCTCGCAGTCTAGAGACGGGGCACAGGCAAGAAACACAAGCCAGAAGATGGGCCCCGTGTCGGGGACAGATGATCAGAACTGTCTCTGCTCATCAGTACATGCACAGAAGCTGACGGAAGAAGCCTGTCCCCAGACCGGCTGGCGTCACCTGATGTCCTCGTTGTCTGGGGTTACGTGGGGACGGCCACTCCAAGAGGAGGCTGGCCGGCCCGGAGTTCAGGAGGAGGCACAGGAGCCAATCAAAATGGGGATATAAATGTCACGGCCTCCCGGGGGTTCCACGTGGGCAGGGAAACCTTTCCCAGGCAGCCGAGGGAAACTATCTGGACCTTGGGATGGTCGACCGCCTCGTCGGGAGAGTTTGAGTTTGCTGGGGGGACGGCTGGGGCTGCCCTGTGGGGAGGGGCGTCCAGGTGCGCTGGGGGTACGTCCTGCCTCTGAGGACGGAGGGCGTGCGGGTCATTAGGTCCCCATGACCCCACGTGTGGCATGCGTGCGGCGGGCCCTGTTTGGACTCTGGTCTCCATCCCCTGAGGGTAAAGGAGTTTGAAGCTGGTAACCTGCTTCTGAGGCTAAAAATGGAGCGCTGAAGCCATCTGGGAGAGCCACGGACCTTGCTGCTGGTGTCACAGGGCAGAGAGGGCAGCCGAGGTGGGATCACTGCACTGAGAATCCAGAGACCCAGTTCTGGCCCCAGTGGCGGGCAGAAATGATCACTCTGTCCCCCTTCTTGTACAAACGCCCCCCGCAACGTGACCGTGCAGCCAGAACTTCCCCGGACCCTCCCGTGAGATCCTGCCGTGGGATCATGGCCCGCCGTGGCCAATAGGAGACGGGGAGCGGCCAGGGGGCCGATTCTGAGCCCAAGCCTCGAGAGGTTTCGTGCCCTTCCACTCTCTCCTTTTCTCAAAACTCTGCCACTGCATGTGAAGGAGCCCGGGTTAGCTTGCCGGGGGCTGAGGGCAGGTGGCCTCGTCACCTCTTTACCCCAGCCGGCAGCCCGCCGGCCCTCACAGGGCCACCAGCCCACCCACGGCCAGCCACAGATGCAAGAGGAGGCCCGAAGGACCACGCAGCCGAGCCCAACCTACGTTTTTGACAGGCAGCGTCAGGAGGTAAACAAACAGTGGTCACTTTCCGCCCCGAAATCTGGGGGCAGTTATTACCATATTATAATAGCTGGCTGCTACGGTGATGACCTCAGAGGATAACGATGACGGCTACCATTTGCAGAGGGCTTGCTGTCCGCCGGGCCCAGCTCCCAGCCCTGGACGGAGATCACCTCCTGGGATCCTCCCATCGGCTCTCACACTTGGTGCTTGGATCCCCACTTTACAGACAAGAAAACAGAGGGGTGGAGAAGGCCCTCGTCCGTGCCCACCTGAACAGTGAGAGGCAGGGGCGGGATTGAAACCTAAGTCCGGACTCGGCTCTGAATCACCTTCTCAGACGAGCCTCAATGTCACGGCAAGCCAGCGGCGCTGAGAGGGAGTAATGTATTCTGCACACAGGGGCTGACGTCACTTAGAATGTTCTCAGCCTTCCGTCCCCCAAGAATCATGCCGCGTCTCGCCCGGCTCTTCTCTCTCCCCCAGCCGATGCCTCTAATCCCAGCGCGCTTTCAGAAAGAAAGACAAAAGCACAGATGTCGGGATCATCTGTCTCTCTTTTCTACTCTACCTCCTATTTAATCAGCAAATATTTATTGAGGGCCTGTCACGAGCCCATTTCCAGCATTTTCTTTCCTTCGTGACATCTCCCGGACGCTCGCTGGGTGCCAGGCCCTCACTCAGCACATAGAGTCCTTACAGACGGCACCGCGGTAGTTAGGGCCACCCCCCACTTTACAGACGGGAAAACTGAGGTTGCAGAGAAGTGAAGCGGCCACCCAGAGGCCACCGACGGGATCCCATTCCAGGTCTGGCCGAATCCAGGCCAAGCCTCTTCTTTTTCTATCGCCATAGCTGTGGCTTTTGAAGAAGGGGTTTTGGAATTTCCCCCGGGCTCTGTGTATGGCAGGCAGGCGGCTGGGAGGCTGGGAGGAGAAAGGGTAGTGGGGTATTAGAAACTGTGCCCTGACTCCCGGAGCTGGCCGGCTCCCTGCACGACATCGGGGCCCCAGGAGCTGCCGGGGGTGGGACGCATCAGGCCCATCAGGAGGTGGCGTTGCCGGGGCTGGAGAGATAACCTCAGCCTCCATCCTGCTCCCCTTGTGTCTGGCCCACAAGTCCCGGGCAGCCTTCCCCGCCACCCGCCCGCCCCGCCCCTCTGCTTTGCTGTTGGACCGCAGCCACCAGCCGGCCCCGGGCGCTGGGCACGGTGCCCTTCCCCTCCCGGCTGACCTGTTTACAAATGGGGTATTCAGGGACAGCCTGAGCCGTCTCCGCCTTCCAGGGTGATCCCTGGGGTCGGGACTTAGCCGTCGGCCTCCCAAGTTTCTCAGAGCCCAGCTCCTACAGAGGCTGCCTCCTCCAGGCTGTCCCCACCCAGGTGTCCCGGTTGATCGGAATCCATCTACAAAGAGTCTTCTTGTGGCCCAAGAACTTCAGCAGATGTGTGCGTGGGGGGGAGCAGGAGAGGTACAGAGGTGAGAGGCTAGGAGGCTGGACGGTCTTCTAGGCAATGGGGGAATCTTATCCCACAACCGCGCCTGACTGCCCTCCCCTGGGGCGACTTGGGTGCTGGGGGCCCCCATCGGCTGAGAAACCTTCGACAGGTCACCTGAGACAAGTCTACCTCTCTGGGCCTCCATCTCCTCGTCAAATCAGAGAACGCTGAGAGCCACTTACCACACAGACACGAAGTAGCCCGGGTTGAGTGAGCGCTCCCGCCTTGCACGCGTTATCTCAGCTGTTCCCCCTCCAACAACGCTAAGGCCTAAGAGCTCTCAGCTTCGTCCCCATTTTGCGGATGAGAAAACCGAGGGGGCTCAGAGCAGTTACGTAGCTTGCCCAGGGTCACGCAGCTGGTGAGTGGATGGCCAGAGGGTGTTTGAACTCAGCCACCCTGACTCCCAGCCCCCGGGGGCTCGGCCTCAGGGCTGCTGGCCTCCCTTCTCGGGGGAGGGAGCCTTTACAAATGCCTCGACGTCCTGCCAGGGCACCGGCTGCGGGTCGGGTCCTGCTTCCACACCTGCTTGCCTGATGTGAAGCACGCTGCCAGCCCCAAACTCCCTTCATGCCCTGCGCTCCTCTGCTGTGCTAACCTGCTCACACAGGAGCCCCGCTCCTCCCGCCTCTGTTCTCCTGGCTCCCCACCGTCTTCTCCCCAGACTCTGGGTTCCTCGGGGCAGAGAGAGCTTCTGGCTCGTTCCTCACCCTGCCCCAGCTTGAGCACATAAAGGACACTTAAGACACATTTACTGGGGCGCCTGGGTGGCTCAGTCGGTTGAGCGCCCGACTTCAGGTCGTGATCTCGCGGTTTTGTGGGTTCGAGTCCCGCGTCGGGCTCTGTGCTGACAGCTCCGAGCCTGGAGCCTGCTTTGGATTCTGTATCTCCTTCTCTCTCTGCCCTTCCCCTGCTTGTGCTCTCTCTCTCTCTCTCTCAAAAATAAATAAACATTAAAAAAAAAATTAACTCAGGCAACGGTGAGTGCCCGTATCTGCCTAACAACCACTTAAGCCTTTTCTTATCTAAATTCCTGGGCCCCACCCTTGGAGATTCTCATTCCTTGATTGTGAGGGGCTCTGGGAACCTGTGTTTTTAACAAGCACCTCTGACTCACAGACGCAGGCATTTTGAGAAATGCTGGCTTAGAACAAAGCTCAGAGAGATCCACAGAAGAGGGAGGGGCAGATACACCATTAACATGGCCCAGAGGCTTGGGGCCAGGGTGTCCTGAGAGAATGGGCAAAGGAGACAAATCTGGTGGGCTTCCTGAAGGAGGCAGCGCTGGGGCCAACCTTGAGGACTGGGAATGAAGACACGGGGGTCAGGGGCATCCAGCTCCTTTACCACAATGACCACATCCAGAAGACAGAGGGAGGTGGCAGTAACCCCCTGCGGGCCAAGTCCAGGGCTCCGTGAATCGGGATGTCCCAGGGGAGCATAGGAATGTGATGTCCTGTCTGTCCTATTTGGGAGGGAATGGGGTCAGGGCAGCACTTTCTAAAGGAATCCCAGTCGGGAAAAAAACCTCAGGCCTATGACTAGGCCAACTGGCCTCACCTAGGGGAGGTTCTCCTGGTTCTGGAAGGGCTGGGGGCGAGGGGGTTCGTGGTTGACATTCCCCGTTTCTGTCATGGCCCATCTAGAGCCGCATAGCAGGCATTAAGGCTAGAATTGGTTGCAGGATGTGCTCAGTGAATGCGTAGAGGAGTTCCAGGGTGTCCACATAGACGTCAGCACCGTGATCCAGGGATCCGGGTCTCTAGAACCCACCGACAGCCTTCTGAGAGCTCCAGGCAGGACAGGACCTGCTCATATCTTTAGAGTTTAGCTGTCTGGGGAGACGGGAAGGAAGCACCTGCAGGAGACAGAGAGCCTTGACAGCCAAAGGTTTCATGGAAATGGGCAACGTCCACCAGGCCATGGGGGACAGAGGGCAGGGGCACAGCGTGTGCTGGGCTGTGAGATGCTCCTCTAGGCACTGGGGCCCGGGCTGAACGAGAGGCGACGTGTCTGAGGCGGGATGGGCCAGGATGCCCACAGCTCGTCAGAGTACAGGACACATGTGTTTTCTGAGGACCAAACACGGGCCTGGTCTGCCAATGTGTTTCACAAGACACAGAACATGCCCCTCCTCGTCCTCCTCTTCCTCCTCCTCTTCCTCCTCCTCCTCATCAAGGTTATGTGGTCTAGCAAATTTGGGGAACAAAACACAGAGAGCGTGTATGGACCTAGAAAGCCAGAGAAGACTGGGGAGCAGCCCGGTGAAGGAGGTACATGGTCCACGTCTGGGAGGCACAGGTGAATGTTCTCGGTCGGGAAGGGGCCCGAAGACCCTCGAGTCAGCCCCACCCTCTTCAAGGCCCCGTGAGCAGAGCCAGCTCACAACAGGACGAGCGAAGTAAACCTTTCCTTCCCTCCGCCTCTCCTTCCCTGGCAAAGAGCAGGACGAGGAAGAGGGGTGGAGGAACGAGGACCCATGCAGTGGGGGCAGGAAGGCCAAACCCCCCTCAGGGCTCACTGCCTGCGGAGGGGAGCACGGGTAGATGTGTAAACTCTGACCTAAGCTCACGGCTGTGAGTATTACCTGGGCCCAGATGCTTTTCATTGTTCACCGGACCCTGTGTTTGCAACCTAAAGGGACCTAAGAGTTTTTTGTCACCTAACAGAGGTCAGAAACCTTGTGGCACTGCCAGAAGTTTCCATCCAGGAACAGAGGAAGAACTCCCTCCCAAGGATGAATCGTAAAGGGACATCGGGACACCAGCAAACAGTTTTTCTCCACTTCCAGCCCGTGAGTCCAGATCAGGCAAGGCTCTGGTTTCAGTCACTGTGAGCGTGAATCTGTCTCCCCTCCTAGAAGGGGAGCTCTTCGAGGGCAGGCCTCGTCAGATTTAGCTGCATCCCTCCGGCACCTGGCCACCTGGACAGGTTAATTCTCCCCTTCCTTCTGCCTGACCCTGGGTGTTGAGAAGGGGTGACGTCAGGTACCGGTGACAGGGTAGCCCGAGTTCTCGTAGAAGTGGACAGAGATTTGGTGCATCCCCATTGGCATCTCCCAGTGTCAGTCACGTAAATCAGACAGTCCATCAACCAGTGAGGAAATAAACAGGCCATCAGACAGCCGGGCATCCAGCGGGGGAAGGCTGGACACCAGCCTTGCCCATCGGACACACAGACCATCCAATGACCGCTCTGCACTCAAGCTGCTGTGGACCCCGCTTTCCAGGGTCCCCTCCCAGGACTCTGAGAATGTCTCTCCTCTCCCCGTTCAGGAGGCCTGATGCCGGGTGCTCCTGGCACGGTGCCCGTTCCTAATCAGGAACTTGGCAGCTTCCTCCCTCCCGGCTCCCGTGCTGCCCCTCCTCCTTCCTCTCCTTCCCAAGGTGGGAGCTTTGGGCTCTGCTAAAGCATTACTAAGAACAGGGGTGACGTCACCCTCTTGGGCCCACCCCATCCCCGGCCCCCCCCCACCCTTCACCCTTGGCTGCCCCTGAGAATATGACACATCCTGGGTGGGGGAGGGGGCCATCCCCTGGGACAGACACCCGAAGGTCCCCAGCCCCAGTCTCAGCGCACTCAGACTGCCTTGTCTGCCCCCAGCTGGAGGCTGTTCTGTCTTGCTGCAATGATCTCGGTCCCGGAGACCAAGCCGGACGGATCCAAGCGTGCACTCAGTCTCCTCCAGCTGGGTGGCCCTGGACGCGATAAATCTCTTTGGGCCTCATCTCTAAACAAGGATGATAATTAGACCTACCTCAGAGCAGAGAGCGAATGGGAGGCTTACATGAGGTCATGTCCATCAGGGTCGTGTCCCAGAGCAAGGGACACAACTACGCACATCGCCACCGCCGCCGAAAGTAAAATACCAGTAGTGAAGGTTTGAGGTGAGTAAGTTTGGGAAACAATGCAAAAACTCTCCCCGCGTACCCGCCTTCTGCCCAACGTGACCTCGGTTTTTCACAAGGAGCGCAAGTTTTTATTGGTGTTCTTATTACAAACATGCATGATCACTGCAAAAAGTCACCATGGAAGCAAATTAAAAGCTGAAAATGAAGTTCCTCGGCTCACTTAAACATATGAACAAGGAGGGCGCCTGGGTGGTTTAATCAGTTAAGCATCTGACTCTTGATTTCGGCTCAGGTCATGATCTCATGGTTGGGATTTTCTCTCCATCTTTCTCTGTGCCTCTCCTGTTCACATTCTCTCTCTCTCTCTCTCTCTCTCTCTCCCTCAAAGTAAATAAATAAACTGAAAAAAAAAATGAACAAGCAGCAAGAGCCCACACATATGTAAATACATTTGGAAAGAAATCAAACGCAACTTCTAGAAATGAAAAATCCCCTGTAATCCTTGAGATTGCAGAATTTAAGGGATGGGTCAAATAGATTATGTAAAGCTGAAGGCAGAATTAGTAAAATATAAAATAGAGATCATCCTGAGTGCAGCTCAAAGGCGAAAAGGGTTGAAGAATATAAAGGAGAAGGAAGGAACAAGGCATGGAGGGTTGAGTACGAAGATCTAACATGTGTAATTAGAATATTAGACAGAAAGGAGAGAGTATACAGAAGAGGCAGCACTTGGAGAGATCATAAAAAAAGTTTTCAAGAACTGTAGAAAGACAACAAACCTTTCACCCAGAAAACCCAATAATTCCGAAGCACCAAATAAGCACAAAAAGTTAAAAGAAATCCACAGCTAAACACATTAAAAGAAATCAGCAGAGTTAAAAGACAGAAAAAGACGGAGATAATGTGAAAGCAGACAGAGAGACAAAAAAATCACTTCTAATGGAACGGCATTTAAACAGATGGGGCTGACTTCTCAACAACAGCAATTCAATCCAGGAGCTAGCAGAACGGTATTTCTAGCATATTTGAAATTTATATTGCTGAAATAAAATAGCCGTTTACCTAGACTTCTCCATCTAGCAAATCTACTTTTCAAGGACAAAGATGTAATAAAACAGAGAGCATTTGCCAACAGACTTCCAGAGACCCTCTTAGAATCAAGAACAAGAAGAGAATATCTACTCTCATCGCTTCTACTTAACATTATCCTGGAGGCTCTCGCCAGAGCAATTAGGCAAGAAAAAGAAATTCAAGGCACCTAGATTGGAAAGGAAGAAGGAAAACCATCTTTATTTGTAGATGACATATTCTTGAATGTAGAAATCCCTGAAGAATCAGCTCAAAAACTGTTCGAACTAATAGACAAATTCTGCAAGGTTGCAGGATGCAAGATCTATGTACAAGAATTCATTGTATGTCTATATATTAGCAATGAATAACCTAAAAATGGATGTAGAAAATAATTCCCTTTGCAATAGCATAAAAAAATAAAATACTTAGGAATACACTTAACAAAAGAAAGGCAAAAGTTGGACTCTGAAAAACAACAATATATGTCGAGATAAAGTAAGGAAGATGGAAATAAATGGGAAGGTTTCTACGGTCCATGGATTAGAAGCCCTATCATTGTTTTTTTTTTTTTTTAATGTTTATTTATTTTTGAGACAGAGAATGAATGGGGGAGGGTCAGAGAGAAAGGGAGACACAGAATCCGAAGCAGGCTCCAGGCTCTGAGCTGTCAGCACAGAGCCTGACGCGGGACCGCGAGATCACGACCTGAGCCAAAGTCGGACGCTTAACCGACTGAGCCACCCAGGCGCCCCAAGAAGCCCTAGCATTGTTAACATGGCGATACGCTCCAACTTGGTTTATAAATTCAGTGCAACCTTGGGGCGCCTGGGTGGCGCAGTCGGTTAAGCGTCCGACTTCAGCCAGGTCACGATCTCGCGGTAAGTTCGAGCCCCGCGTCGGTCTCTGTGCTGACGGCTCAGAGCCTGGAGCCTGTTTCTGATTCTGTGTCTCCCTCTCTCTCTGACCCTCCCCCGTTCATGCTCTGTCTCTCTCTGTCCCAAAAATAAATAAAAACGTTGAAAAAAAAATTAAAAAAAAAAAATTCAGTGCAACCTTTATCCAAAGCACAGCTGGCTGTTTTATAAAAATTGACAAACTGATCCTAAAATGTATATAGAAATTTAAGGGACTAAAGTAGCCAAAACAAATTTGAAAAAGGACAAAGTTGGGGAGCTCACGATCCCGATGACAAAACTTACCCTAAAGCTATAGCAATCAAGACAGTGTGGTATTGGTGTAAGGATAGACATAGAGACCAATGGAAGAGTCGACAATTCCAGAAACAGACCAGTACATTCATGGAAAATAGCACCTAGACAACTTAATGGAGAAAGAATATTCTTTTCAACAAATGGTGTCGAACAACTGGATATCCACATGCAGAAGAAGGAAGGTGGACCACTTCCTTATACCCTACGTGAAAATGAACTTAAAATAGATCACGAAGCTACATACACGCAAAAACGAAAACTGTAGAACTCTTAGAAGAAAACATTGGTATAAATCTTAGTGACTTAGAGTTAGGCAGAACTTTCTCTGATACAACAGCAGTAGCACGAGCAACAAGGAAAAATAGATGAATTAGATTTCATTAAAATTTAAAACTTTGGGGGGGCCCCTGGGCGGCCCACTCAGTTCAACGTCTGACTTTTGATCTCTGCCCAGGTCGTGATCTCACCATTCGTGAGTTTGAACGCTGAGTCAGGCTCCGTGCTGTCAGCTCTGCTCGGGATTCTGTCTCCCTCACTCTCTCTCTCCTACATAAATAAACATTAAAAAAAAATTTTTTTTTTAACTTTCGGGCTTGAAAAGACACCATCAAGAGAGTGAAAAGACAAATACAGAATGGAACAATATATTTGCAAATCATACACGAAACAAAGAACTCGTGTCCAAAATATATAAAGACACAACCCCGTTGCAAAACAAGGCTTAAAGTAGACATGTCTCCAAAAAATATATACAAGTGGCCAATGAGTACATGAAAACATAAGTACATGCTCAACATAATTAACCAGCGAGGAGATGCAAATCAAAACGACAACGAATACCACTTCACACACACTGAGACGGCTCTAATAACGTTTTTAAAAAGAAGAAAGAAAGTGTCGAATATTGGCGAGAACCGTGGAAATTAGAGCCCTCATTCATTGCCCAGGAGAATGTAAAACAGTGTAGTCACTTTGGAAAACAGTTTGGCAGTTTCTCAAAATATTATATGTGGAGTTACCATAAAACCCAGCAATCCCACTCCTAGTTACATCCCCAAGAGAAATGAAAACACACATCTGTACAAGAATTATACATACATGTTTACAGCGGCATTATCCGTAAGAGCTAAAACTGGAAACAAACCAAATGTCCTTTGGCTAATAAATGGATAAATAAAGTGTAGTCTATTCACACAATGGAACATTATTTGGCAATAAAAAACAATGAAGTACTAATATGTGCTATAATGCAATGCCTCCTGAAAACATTATGCTAAGGGGAAGAAGCCAGTCACCCAAAAAACCCACATACAACATTTCGCATATTCCGTTTGTGTGAACTGTTCAGAATGGGCTCATCTCCAGACCCAGAATAGAGATTAGCGGTTGCCTATGGCTGGAGGATTTGGGGGGAGATGTGGATTGACTGCTAATGGTTACGAGGTTTCTTACCCAGGTGATAAAAATGCTCAAAAGTTGGTTGGGGTGACGGTTGCACGATTCTGGGAAGGTACTAAAAACATTGAAATATACACTTTCAATGGATGGATTCTATGGCATACAAATCACAGCTCAATGAAGCAGGTTTTTTTCATATACTCTAAGCTGAAAGGAAAATATCTGAGTTGAAAGGCCCGAGACGCATAAAAGAATGGTGAACAAAGATG
This sequence comes from Felis catus, assembly GCF_018350175.1. NCBI lineage: Eukaryota > Metazoa > Chordata > Mammalia > Carnivora > Felidae > Felis > Felis catus. The sequence goes on from NC_058377.1 coordinate 96,883,035, forward strand.
GGGGTAAATAGGGGGTTACATTCAAAACGCAATGACTGCATAACATGGAGCTAATGATGTCTAATTTGGGAGAGTCCAACGTGACAAGGTAGAACTTATGGAGTTTTGTCATCCTGAGGAAGAACGTGGGGATATTAAGGGTAACAACCAAAAAAGTTAAGAAAACTGAGTAACTAGGAGAGAGGGAAATGGATCTGAACATCTTACCCGTGGCCATTTAAGTAGGTCACACAGCAGCTGTACCTATAGGCAGAGTTTCATAAAGAAGGCACAGCTTGCCACAAACCAGATAGACCATCGAGGGCGGGATATTGGGGTATAGGCAGGAACAGTACTTTTTGTTCCTATTATTTGTTTTTTTCCCATTAGTATGTTTTTCAGGGGTGCCTGGGTAACTCAGTCAGCTGAGCGTCCCCCTCTTGATTTCAGCCGAGGCCACGATCTCACGGTTGGGAGATCAAGCCCCGAGCTGGGCTCCGTGATGAACGGGGAGCCTACTTGGGATTCTCTCTCTTCCTCTCTCTCTCTCTCTCTCTCTCTCTGCTCCTCCCCCCTCAAAATAAATAAATAAACTTAAAAAGATATGTTTTTCAGTGAGGGTCAAATCCATTCAAACCATTTAAGTGAGGGAAAGAAAGAAAGAGAGAGACAGAGATGGGGGGAGGAAGGAAAGGAAGGAAGGAAGGAAGGAAGGAAGGAAGGAAAGAAGGAAGGAAGGAAAGAAGGAAGGAAGGAAGGAAGGAAGGAAGGAATAAAATAAAAGAAACAAACAGAAAAGCTGTATAAATAGCATAATACGATGGTAGGATAAACCCAATTATATCAGTAATCACAATCAATATGCATGGACTGAATGTTCTCGTTAAAAGGCAAAGTTTTCAGGCTAAATTCAAAATTAAATGACAACTCTAAGCTAAGTATCTTAATCTCAGAGCTTACATTTGCTTGCACGTTTGTTTCTTTTTAAAAATTGCTCTTTTGGGCACCTCGGTGGCTCAGTCAGTTGAGCATCTGACTTGGCTCAGGTCATGATCTCACAGTTCGTGAATTTGAGTCTCACATTGGGCTCTGTGCTGACATCTCTCTCTGCCCCTCCTCTAGTCATGCTCTGTCTCTGTCTCTCTCAAAAATAAACGTTTAAAAAAATTTAAAAATTGCACTTTTATTGAAATATTGTTCATACTTGACAATTCACCAATTTAAAGTGTATAGTTCTGGGGCACCTGGGTGGCTCTGTTGGTTGAGCATCCAACTTCGGCTCAGGTCATGATCTGTCAGGTTCATGAGTTTGAGCCCCCCACTGGGCTCCATGCTGTCAGCCCAGAGCCCGCTTCAGATCCTCTGTCCCCGCCTCTCTCTGCCTCTCCCCGACTTGTGCACGTGCACTCTCTCTCTCTCTCTCTCTCTCTCTCAAAAGTAAATAAACGTGAAAAAAAATAAAGTGCACAGGTTAGTGGTTTTTAGCATATTCACAGAGTGTGCAACCATCAATTTCAGAACCTCTCCATCACTCCAAGAAGTTACCCCCTGCGCACAACAGTCACTCCCTGTTTCCCTCAAAACTTTTCAGCCCTAGGCAGTCATTACTTTCTAATTTTTTTCTGTCAATCTCCCTATTCTGGACACTTCACTTCAATGGAATCACATAGTATGTGGTGTTTTGTGACTGGTTTATCTCACTCAGCATTATCTCCTCTAGGTTTGCCCATGTGGTAGCATGTTCAGTACTCCATTCCTGTTTATTGCCAAATAATATCCCACTGGATGGATATACATCTTATCTGTCCATTCATCAGCCAAAGTACATTTGGGTTGTTTCCACCTTTTGGCTATTATGAATAATGCTGCTGTGAACATTCATGCGCAAGCTTTTGTGTGAACATACTTTATTTTTTGTTTTGTGTGGATATATGTTTTCTAGGACTGGAATTGTTGGGTTATATGAGGAACTGGAAGATTTTCCCAAAGTGGCTGCAACGTTGTAGCTTCCCATTAGCAATATGTGAGGGTTCCAATTTTTTTTTAATGTTTATTTCTGAGACAGAGAGAGACAGAGCACGAGTTGGGGAGGGGCAGAGAGACAGGGAGACACAGAATCCAAAGCAGGGCAGGCTCCAGGCTCAGAGTTGTCAGCACAGAACCCAACGCGGGGCTCAAACCCACAAACCGTGAGATCATGATCTGAGCCCAAGTCGGAGGCTTAACCAACTGAGCCACCCAGGCGCCCCAATCGGATTTTTTAATTATAACCATTAGACTGATTATGCATCATGGTCAAGTGGGATTTTATTATAGGAATGTAAGATTGAACATTCAAAAATCAATCAAAATAATTCACCATATTGACAAACAAAAAAGAAAACTCATTTGATCATCTGAATAGAAGCAATAAAAGGATTTGTCAAATCCGATATCCATTCTTTATAAAAACTCTCAGAAATAGAATAGAATAGAATAGAACAGAATAGAATAGAATAGAACTTTCTCAACATGATAAATGGTAGCTATAAAAAAACCCTGTACAACTGGGGTGTCTGGGCGGCTGAGTCAGTTAAGCTTCTGAATTCAGCTCAGGTCATGATCGCATACCTTGTGGGTTCAAGCCCCACATCAGGCTCTGTGCTGACAGCTCAGAGCCTGGAACCTGCTTCAGATTCTGTGTCTCCCTCACTCTCTGCCCCTCCCCCACTCATGCTCTGTTTCACTCTCTCAAAAGAAACAAAACAAAACAAAACAAAAAAACAAACCTCTACAACTAACATCATAGTTAATGATCATAAAACTGAATATTTTTCCTCCAAGATCAGGAACAAGTCAAAGATGTTTACTCTCACCATTTCAATTCAACATGCTACTGGAGGTTCTGGCTGGTGCATTCAGGCAAGAAAAAAAAAAGACATCATCATTAGAAATAAAGAAGTAAAGCTGTCTTTAGTTTGCAGATGGCATTATGATCTATGCAACAAATCCTCTGGAATTTACAAAAACACTGCTAAAATTAAATGAATTAAGAAAAGTGGCAGGATATAAGATTAATATACAAAAACCAATTCTAGTTTTAGATTCTAGTCACAATAGGCAATTGAAACAAAATGCCATTTACAATCATATCAAAAGATATGAAATACTTAGGGATCAATCTGAGAAAAGATGTGAAAAACCTGTATACTGAAAACTATAAAATATTGCTTAGAGATGGTAAAGAAGATCTAAATAAATGGAGAGATATACTCTGTTTATGGATTGGAAGGCTCCGTATTATTGAGATGTCAGTCCTCCCCATATCGATCTGTAGATTCAACTGAATCCCAATCAAAATCCTGGCAAGCTGTCTTTGTAGAAATTATCAAGCTGATTCTAACATTCACTTGGACATACAAACAAGCTAGAATAACTGAAAACAATTTTGAAAAAGAACAAAGTTGGGGGAATTATACCACGTGGCCTCAAGTCTTAGTACAAAGCTATGGTGATCAAAACAGTGTGGTGTTAGCATCAGAATGAACAAATGGATCAATGGAACAAATGGTCTTGAACTAGACCCACATATAAATGGTTTGTTGATTTTGGACAAAGGTACAAGGCAATTCAGTGGAGAAGGGAGAGTTGCTGAGAGTTTAACTGCCCTACTCCATGGTATTGCTGCCTCATCATCGATGTCGTTTGGCCTGCAGAGACCTTGAACTGACATTAGCCCCCTAGGGCAAGTATGTGCTCTAGATGACAGCCCACAGAGTCGCATGCAAATCCTGATATGACTTTTGCCACTGTCCTTGTGATGGTCAGTATGGTCGCTCTCTCTTGCCTCCCAGGGCCTTTCCCTTGCATGCCCCCAGATGAACTAAGACCCCCATGGAGTTCAACAACACCCCACTCTTTTGATTTGAATTGACCATTCTATCTTAGCCTCCAATGCCTCCAATGCACTCCACCCGCTTCAAGAAAGGCAAGTGCCCCAGGTTTTGCCTTTCTCGCTCCGTCTACACCCTGCTTGGACCTCCCCTTGGGGCATGCCAGGTACCTCCTCCAGGACCTGTGAATAATAAATTGTCTCTATTTCTTTTTTTAAACTTTTTTTTTAACATTTATTTATTTTTGAGACAGAGAGAGACTGAGCATGAATGGGGGAGGGTCAGAGAGAGAGAGGGAGACACAGAATCTGAAACAGGCTCCAGGCTCTGAGCTGTCAGCACAGAGCCCGACGTGGGGCTTGAACTCACAGACCGCGAGATCGTGACCTGAGCCAAAGTTGAACATTTAACCGACTGAGCCACCCAGGTGCCCCAAATTTCTTCTGTGGTTTGTTGTTGAATCTTGGCTCATCATCTGGCACCCTGTGCTTCACTTAATTGTTTATTTAACAAAGTCCTAACAGAAGTCTTGTCAACACATGGGGCTGGAACAATTGAATGTCCATATTTTAAAAACTAACTTTGATCCAAACCCCACACTGTATATAAAAACTTGTTCAAAATGGATAACAGACCTAAATGTAAAATATATAGAATTTTACCATTTCTGGAAGAAAACAACAGAAGATATGTGTGGCCCTGGGCTATTAAAGAAAAAACTGGAAAACTGGACTTCATCAAAATTAAGAACTTTTGGGGCACCTGGGTGGCGCAGTCGGTTAAGCGTCCGACTTCAGCCAGGTCACGATCTCGCCGTCCGTGAGTTCGAGCCCTGCGTCAGGCTCTGGGCTGATGGCTCGGAGCCTGGAGCCTGTTTCTGATTCTGTGTCTCCCTCTCTCTCTGACCCTCCCCCGTTCATGCTCTGTCTCTCTCTCTGTCCCAAAAATAAATTAAAAAACGTTGAAAAAAAAATAACAACTTTTGGGGCACCTGGGTGGCTCAGTTGGTTAAGCACCCGACTCTTGGTTTCGGCTCAGGTCATGATCTCACAGTTCATGAGTTTGAGCCCCACGCTGGGCTCTATGCTGGGCACAGAGCCTGTTTGAGATTCTCTCTCTCTCCCCCTCTCTCTTTGCCCCTCTCCTGCTCGCTTGTGCTCTCTCTCTCTCAAAATAAATAAATAAACTTAAAATTTTTTTTAAAATTAAAGAACTTTTGCTCTTTAGAAGGCATTGTTAAGAGAATCAAAAGATAATTCACCAACAGGAAGAAAATGTTGGCTAATCACATATCTGAGAAAGGACGTCTATCTAGACTACATAAAGAATTCTTAAAACTCTACAAGTAAAAATTAGAAATGGGCAAAACATTTGAACAGATACTTCCCCAAGGGAAATATACAATACAGATGTCAAGTAGCAAATGAAAAGATGCCCAATGTCATTAGCCAAACAGGGAAATGTTAACCACAAGGGGATACCATTTGACACCTGTAAAATGTCAAAGACTGACCATACGAAGTGCTGGGGAGAATAGGTTAGAACTCTCATACGCTCCTGGCGGGAATGTAGAATGGGCCAACCACTCGGGAAAACAGTGTGACAGTTTACATAAAAAGTTACCTACATACCAGCTCTACGACCCACCCAGCCTACTTCTATTTACCAGAAGTAAAGGCCTATGTGTCATTCAAAAATGTATACATCAATGTTCGTGGCTGCTTTGTTTATAGTAGCCCAAACTAGTAACAACCTAAATGTCCACTGAGAACTGAAAAGAGAAACAAATTCTGGTATGTTCATGCACTGGACTATTACTCAGCAATAAGAAAGAATAAATATTGATATGATAGCAAATTAGATGAACCTCCAAATAATTACGCTGAGTAAAAAGGTGTATATTGTGCGATCCCATTTCATAAAATTCTAGAAAATGCAAACGAACGTATAGGGACATAAAGCAGGTCATTCGTTACCCGGAGGGAAGGTTGGGGAGGGGCAGGAAGCAATTATCAAAAGGTAGGAGGAAACTTCTGGAAAATGAGAGATACGTTCACTGTCATGAAAGCAGTGATGGTTTCACAAATGTATATGTATCTCAAAACGCATCAAATTGTGTGTGTTGTATATGTAAAGTTAATTTATGTCCATTATATATCAATTAAGCTGCTAAAATAATCAGAAGATACTATCAACTTTCTCCAAATACATGAATGAATACTTAGAAAAATAAAACTTAAAATTTGATACCAGAAGAAATATGATGTAAAGTGGTGTCCTCTAAAGTTCACATGGGATCTCTAATTTTTTTTCTTAATGTTTATTTATTCTTGAGAGAGAGAGAGAGAGAGAGAGAGAGAGAGAGACAGAGCATGAGCAGGGGAGGAACAGAGAGGGAGACACAGAATCTGAAGCAGGCTCCAGGCCCTGAGCTGTCGGCACAGAGCCCCACGAGGGGCTTGAACTCACAAACCACGAGATCATGGCCTGAGCCGAAGTCCGACGCTTAATGACTGAGCCACCCAGGCGCCTTGACCCCTAATTTGAATAGTCCTAGAACCACAAAAGAAATCAAACCCAAAGTTTCAGATTCTCCACTGTGGAAAATACCAGGCTCAGTTACAGGCAAGTTCCACCAAACAGTCAAGTTTCAGATAATTCCAGTCTTACACAAAATATTCCAGCGGTCGGAAAAATGAAGATAATCCCCAGCTCATTTTTTGTGAGAGGAGGAAAACCTGGAAACGCAAGCCGGATACAGCACAATGACAAAGGAAAGTACCTCACTCATGAACATAGAGGCCAAACTCCGGATAAAGTGCCAGCAAACCGAATCTTCTAAGGAACAAAAATGTCAACACATCAGGTCATGTTCAGCGTATCCCAGGAATGCAAGGTTGGTTTGACTTCGGAAACAAGATTAATGTAATGTAGCACATTACACGACAAGCCCCACGGATACAGAGACAGAACTCGATAACTTTCAACGTCCGTTTGTGAAAGAACTCTCAGAACAGTAGGAAGAGAAGAAATTTTTCTTTGGCCTATCACAACCCTATCACCAATAAGAAGAATGATGGAAGGGGGCGCCTGGGTGTCTCCGTCGGTTAAGCGTCCGACTCTTGGTTTCTCGGCTCAGGTCATGACCTCGTGGTTCATGAGTTTGAGCCCTGCCCCGGGCTCTGTGCTGGCAGCGTGGAGCCTGCTTGGGATGTTCTCTCTCCCTCTCTCTCTCTCTCTCTCTGTGCCTCGCTCCTGCTCGTGCTGTCTCTGTGTCTCTCAAAATAAACAAATGAACTTCAGAACAAAAAAAAAGAACGATTGGAAACATTTGCTTTAAAATCGGGCAGAAGACAAACACGCTTGCTCGTCTCACTTTGAGTTACTGCTACATTGGAGGTCCCAGCGAGCGCAGCAAGACAGAAAAGAAGGTAAAGGAAAAAATGTTTCGAGATGAAAGGATATAAACATTGGAAGGAAAGAAAAATAAGTATTTGCAAATGATGTGGCTGTTTCATGGACAGCCCCAAAGTATTCGCAGACACGGTGCAGTTGGGTTTTGTACCACACAGGGGCTCTGAGTCCCAGCCGCCCCTGCGGTCAAAAATCTGCATACAATTTTTGACTGCCCCCTCCCCCCCCAAACTGAACTACTTACAGCTTACTGTTGACCGGAAGCCTTCCTGAGACCACAAACGGTCGATTCGCATATGTATTTCGTCTGGGATATGCATTAAACACTGTATTTCTACAATAAAGGAAGCTCGAGGACAGATTATTGAGAAAATCGTAAGGAAGAGAAAATACGCTTACGGTCCTGCACTGTACTGATGGGAAAGAAAACAATCCGCGCCTAAGTGGACCCGCGCGGCTCAAACCCGTGTTGTTCAAAGGTCAACTGATTTAGGATTAACAAGAGACGTGAGCATATAAGATCAACATAGAAAGATCCATGACCTCTCCGTGTCCCAGGACTATTAGAAAATGTAAATCATAAGCACGGCGGTGTTCGCGGTGGCCGCCCCGTCCGGAAAAGGTGGACAGCAAGCCCTGGAGTCGCTGTGTTTGTGTCAGGATTAAGGGGTAAGCCCAGTACGAGCAAGCGCAATACTAAATTAGGAGCGCCTGGGTGGCTCAGTCGGTTGAGCGGCCGACTTCGGCTCAGGTCATGATCTCGCGGTCCATGAGTTCGAGCCCTGCGTCGGGCTCTGTGCTGACGGCTCAGAGCCTGGAGCCTGCTTCGGATTCTGTGTCTCCCTCTCTCTCTGCCCCTCCCCTGCTCATGCTCTGTCTCTCTCTGTCTCAAAAATAAAATAAACGTTAAAAAAAAAAATTTAAATTAGCCAACGTCGGTTCTCCTTGCTCCTCCCCAAGCCGCTGAGGTGTGTACCCTCTGGGGACCACACGGCAGGACTCGGCTCACATCTGGGCCTCGAGAGTTGCAGGAAGACAGGTGTGGCCCTCATCCGAACATCCATAAGGCAGAACCTGAGCGGGGCCGCAGGAGACAAGGTGCCACGGGGCCAGAGAGGTGGGGAGAGACGCTTTCCATCTGGAAGCACTTTATGGGGGAACTTGCAGGGGGCAGAACCGAGGAGAGAGAGGAGGGGTCAGCGTGGACCAGGGCTGGAGGTGGGAGCATGGAGAGAGTGTCAGGGGTCGTGTGGGCTGCGGCCGGCATGTGGCCTCTCACCTCCTCCCACGCTCCTTCAGGTCATCCACTCTGTTCCCTGCCCCACCCAGCCCTGGTGGCTCCCCTAGAGCCGGTGGCCTTCCGGCCCGTGAGGGTTAGAGAGAAGCCTCCTGTCCGCTGGAGGAAACCTCTGCGGGGTGTTTACTGCGGGGACCCAGGCGGCTGCGATCCGGGGCTGAGCGCTGACCAGGGACTTTGGAAGGAAGAGGGAAGGGGCTTGGATGTTTGAACAGCTGGGGTGGATCGGGGGGGGGGGGCTACCACCCTCCTTTCCCCTCTCCCCTCCCCTCCTTCCGGGCTCAGATGCCCCTTCCTACCTGGGCTTCTGGCTGTCAAACAGTTCATGGAGCTTCATGGCCGGAGGACATTTTCTGCCCTCAGACAGATTGGGGGCCGGGGGAGGGGGGCAGGGGACTCGGGACTCAGCAGGAGCGTCCCGGCACGATTGTGCTATGGGTGCCACAGAGAGCTGGGTTGGAGGCTCAGTTACACGTGAGTCCATCAGAAATCACAGCTCACCTACAAGGGACGACGTACAAAGGATACCTTCTCAACAGGGGATACCAGGCCTCCCATCCCCCTGTTCCCCGTGGAGACAGGCCCGGGACTCGTGGGGAGACCCCGGGGAGGGCTTTCTTAGCCCCGAGCTCCAATCACATCTGCCCCCAAAGCCAGCCTGAATCCCTTACAGGGCTGCGATAAACAGCCTTTCGGAAGCCATGGCTCCTGAATGTGGCACCCACTGAAACCTGTCACATGTATTGGGACCGCCAGCATCATCTTGGTCATCCTGCATGGATGTGTTATAAGGACCGGGCACCTCCATAGGTGGTCACTCTGCAGCCGCCTGCCAGTGACCGTGGGCCTGAGTTCTCTCCCGCGTTGCGAAGCCTGGGAGGGGCTGACCTGGTGAAGTTCCACGTTGTCCACCCAAAACTATGTGCTCAGAGAATCCCCTGCGGCGACCAGAGGGGCTTTCAGCGAGGGCCCCGGGTTGACCCGAAATGGGATTCTCCAGGGAATCTCAGAGATGGTCCAGTAGAATCAGCCAGACCTCCTGGGCAGAGGGCTTTCATCGTAGGTGGCCGGGGACAAACAACAGAATCACTTTGAGGGACCTTGACAGAGCAACTTGCACCTGCCCCCCACCCCTGCCGCTTGGCAGGAGGCTCTGAAGGAGCACGCTCAGGTCCCAGCCGCACAGCTCCCCAGCTGTGCAATCTTGCCGGGCCTCGGTCTTCCCATCAGTCCAGTGGGGGGGCAGTGACTCCTGCTCACAGGGTTGTCGTGAGACCAGACGAGACCTTCCGGGTCGGCTGTCAGCCTCCCGGCCCTGGCCTGAGAGCTGGGGTTTCCTGCCTCCCAGCGGATGGCATCCCTGCCATTATTTTTCCAGGGCTTTCCTGCCCGGTGACTGCAGGCAGCCCGTGGGGAGGGGGAGGGGGTGGCTGTGGGGCTGGGGCGGGTGAGCCCGTGGATTTGCTGACTTGGCCTCCCTTCTGGGTCACCGTGGGAGGAGAGACTCCAAAGGCAGGGAAACGGCCTCCGGCCTCCAGGTCTTGCCAGCCTGGCTTCCTTTCTTTTTCCCTGCCAGACGCTGCAGGGTCTAAGGGGGGCAGAAAAGTATCTGGAGGTTGTGGAATAGAAGAAGCCATGAAAGCGAAGTCTCCGGGTCCCTCAGAAGAAACACAAATGCTGGGTCTCCCTTCTGTTTCTCCCCGGCTGCTTCCCTCCACTCTCACCCTCTCCCCCCAAAACTTCTCTCCTCTCCCCGTTCACGTCTGCAGGCGGGCATGACAGCAATACTTTCTTGGGCCCACTCTGGGCAGGCCCTGGGCACGTGTCAGTGCCTAAGCTGGGATTTCCTGATTCCTTCCAGTCCTCCTGGGGCAGGTGGCCACAGAAGCACGTTACTCTGATCAAGGACCTTGGGCCCCAAAGCCTGGCAGGGACAGAGGCTCCCGCTTGCCACGGCAGGGCCTCCTGATGAAGCTCGGGCCTTTAGGGACCGGGAGTCCCCCCGGAAAGCCTGCATTTCTCTTCCATGCTGACCGAGGACTGCCCTCCTGGCCAGGGCCCTGGTGCCAGAACCTGTCCTGAGATCACCGGGCTCTGCCCGTGTGGTCGGGGGCACAATGATTCACGAGAAACAGCAAAGGTCATGGAGGGAGCCGACACCACTGGAGTCAGGCCTCAGTTTGGCCGCTGCCCAGCTGTGCAACATGGCACAAGTCAGCCTCTCTGAGCCTCAACTGTTTCATCTGTCAAATGGCCGTGACAATACCCAGTTTGGGAAACAAGAACTAGAGTATGCAGGGCGTCTGGCCCAGAACAGCACCAAGGAAGTGGACCCCACTGCCGTTGTCTCTGCTCTTATCCTAGGTGTCGAGGTCCCCAGAGGGCCAAACTTTCTTCTGTTGAAGAAGGTTTGACCAGAGGGCCAACCTTTCACCTATGCCCCGTTTCCCTCTTGGCCCACTCCAGAGCCACGGGCAGAAGAGTGGGCTATCTTGAGAGCGCTGGGTCCCAGGAACCCCACTGCTGTACGCTCACTGGCTGGGGAGTCATGGGGGGAAGTTGTCACGTCTTCCGGGGCCTCATTTTGCTGTCTGCAAAACGGTGTGGGTGGTTTGGGTTGAACGAGATAGTGCAGGTCAAGTCCCAGCTCCTGAAGCACGTGGACCCCTCATCACACATTGGCTCTTATTTGACTCCCAGATCCTCCTTCTCCCTTACACATGCCTCTATGGCCTGGACGGGGCTGGTCCAGGCCAGGGAAGGCCAGGGAAGGAGGCGCCAGGTATGATCTGATCAGACCCGGGCTTCCCCAAGTTCACAGCCGGTGTCCTTCCCTCCAGCCGCCCCAGGGACTCAACACATCTCAGCCTCTTTTCCACGCTGAGGCAGAGATCAGGTCAGGAGGTGCTGGGAGAAAGGAATTTGCAGACAGGGATGATGCTCTGTGGGTTCTTACCGTTCCGACTGGTTCATTTCCCTGCTCTGCTGGCTGGTAAATTTACATACTATCACCCCTAGTTATCGATCTGATTCAACGATATTGCTTGCCCACTGTACATGCTCTGGTATTAGGTTATATGTGTATGTTGGGGGGGGGTGGGTGGCAAGGCGACTCGGACGGCAGGTCCCCAACCCACTTAAGGAGCTCAGAGGGATAAAACAGACACACAGTCCCCTCACTCGACACATCTTCAGACAAGGAAGACAATGCAATGTGTGTGAAAGGGGGTAGCAAATCAAGTTTTGTGGGAAGAAAGGAAATGGTTAATTCTTTGCCGAAAGGGGTAGAGCTAGGCGCAATCTTGGAAGATCTCCTGAGGGAGGCATCCTTGGAGATGAATATTGGAGAGTGGGTAGGATCTCTTCTGGGAGAAGGAGACTAGAGTATTCCAGGGGAAGGAGCAGGGGCAAACACGTCAAGCCTCGTGGTGTGGTATTTGGTGGAGCACAGGATTTGCTGGAGGAGGGATTTCCAGTGAAACCAGAAAGGGCACCACACGTTGGATCCTCAAAGTGGAACTGATGGTGGGGCCGAGGTGCACTCCGATTTCCTTCCTGCGCCAGAGCCTCTGGGCTCGGTTCCTCAGTTGATAGCATGGGGATAAATCTTATCATCCTCCCAGGACTGCAGAGAGGGAAAAAAGAGTGGGTATGTAAGGCTCCTGGCTCACCGTAAGGACTCATGAAAGCTGGTCCTTCAGATGCTTCTCTTCTGTCCATCGGCTTCCCAAGCACAGACCACTCCCAACTGCAGAACTGGAGTTAGTTGCGGACTTCACCGTCACAGTAGGGTAAGCCCCAGAAGGCGGGGGCACCATTAGGTTCAGTCAGCAAACGCTTATTGGGATATCAAGTATGCAGCCTGCAGTGGTAGGGCCTGGTTCACGGAGAGCGCTCAATAAGCGGAGGGAGGGATGGAGAGGTGGACAGATGAGAGAAGGGGTGGAGGGGGAAAAGTGGATGGAGGGATAAGAGATACAGAGATTGAGGGAGGCACAGAGAGGGGGTGGGTGGTTGGTTGGATGGATGGATGGATGGATGGTTGATTGGATGGTGGATGGATGGATGGATGGATGGATGAATGGATGGATGGATGGTTGATTGGATGGCAGATGGACGGATGGATGGTTGGTTGATTGGATGGCGGACGGATGGATGGATGGTTGATTGGATGGCGGACGGATGGATGGATGGTTGGATGGCGGACGGATGGATGGATGGTTGATTGGATGGCAGACGGATGGATGGATGGTTGATTGGATGGCAGATGGACGGATGGATGGATGGTTGATTGGATGGCGGACGGATGGATGGATGGTTGATTGGATGGCAGATGGACGGATGGATGGATGGTTGATTGGATGGTGGATGGATGGATGGATGAATGGATGGATGGTTGATTGGATGGCAGATGGACAGATGGATGGATGGTTGATTGGATGGCGGACGGATGGATGGATGGTTGATTGGATGGCGGACGGATGGATGGATGGTTGATTGGATGGCAGATGGACGGATGGATGGATGGTTGATTGGATGGTGGATGGATGGATGGATGGATGGGTGATTAGATGGCAGATGGATGGATGGTAAGACAGATGAGTAACAGCATGGAGGGAGAGAGGGAAAGACGCCTGATTGGCTGGATGAAGGGATAATGGGGTGGAATGATGAGTGGAAGGACTGAGGAGAGAAGGATGGATGAAGAGATGGAAAGATAGAGAGGGAAGGGAGGAATGGAGGGATAGAGAGATTGAGGAGGGATGCAGAGGTGGAGAGGGAGAGAGGGAGAGATGAATATAGAGAAGGATGGGTAAAGGGAAGGGAGAGGGATGCAAAAATGGAGAGATGGACGGATGGTGGGTGATGGGGTGGAGAAATGGATGGGGAGACGGACGTCTGGTCATTCTCTGAGGAGCTCACCTTTACCTGGCCCTGCAGGTACTGGCGAAGGATATGTGCCTGTTTGATTTTAGAGCGTGCGTGTTTGCTTAATCGAAACCAGTGCGTGTGGACAAGCGTCGGAAAGTCAGGCGGCCCTGCAAATGCTAAAACATGCTATTTTATCTCCTTCTTGGTCGGGAGCGGGAGGTCCCCCGAGGAAGACAAAGAGAAGAGAGGCAGGGAAGTCTGCTGAGGGAAGAAGGAGAAGCCAGCTCAGCTGTTCCGCGTAAACTTCCCACCCCGGTGGCATATGGGGACCATGTGGCCCTTTTCCTCCCGGCACCAGAGAAACGTCATGCCAGGAACGCTGGCAGCCGAGGGCACAGAGCATTCCCAGAGGGAACAGTTGGCAGTTGGGCAGGAGGCAAGAGTTTGAAGCCACAGCCTAGAGCCTGGCTCTGGGGTGGGGCCCGAGAGACTGCAGGAAGCTGAGGAGACGGGGGCCCCAGGCCCCCCGTCCTCCAGGACTCTCTGCAGTCACCCCTTGGCCTCCAACAGGCCCCAGGGCCCCCCTCCCCAGGTCCTTGGAGCTCACCTAGATTTGAGACATCAGCATTGTGGGGGCATCTGGGTGGCTCAGTCGGTTAAGTGTCCAGCTTTGGCTCAGGTCATGATCTCATAGTTCACGAGTTCAAGCCCCGCATCAGGCTCTCTGCTGTGAGCACAGAGACCACTTCGAATCCTCTGTCCCCTCTCTCTCTGCACCTCCCCCGCTCACTCACACACGCACGCACTCTCTCTCTGTCTCTCTCAAAAACACACATTAAAAAAGAAGTCAGCCTTGTGGAAACAGCCCCAGATTTGGGGTCACTCTGCCATCCACTTACCATAGAACCCCGAACTCATCACTTCTTTCTGGCTGGGCCAGGACTGAGTCTTGCTTTCAATAAGCCATCTGAGCCCCAACATTTGAGGGCTCAGCACAGCCTCCCTCCAACCCTCAACCCCTCAACCCAACTCGAGGGAGGGAGGGAGCCCTTCCTTTCTCCAGTGAGTGTGTGACCAGACTCCCAAGAGGCGACTGACGACTCCAGACAGCACGAGTGTGGGCTGCCGGCTCCTCCCTGTGAACCACGCTGTATCTGGAAAGAGCCAAGTTCAAGTTGAGCCAGGGAGCAGCCCAGCTGGGCTGGGTGGGCCAGACCACAGAGGACAGGGCTGCAGGCTCGCTGGACTCCGTATGTGTGGACCGGCCGGTTTGGACCCAGAGTGCTCGCGAGCCCGCCAGACGGAGGGTGGGGGGGGGTCCATTAGAGGCAGCGGGGCACCCCCACTCTGCGTGGTCTCTCCCTCCGGCAGACTGCAGGCAGCTTGGGGGCCAGGGAGGCTGCAGACGGGCAGGGCCCAGCCGCGCTCTGGCTTCCTGGATCTGAGAGTTTGCACTCATTTATTATTTAGTAAATGTGTCTTAATCACTGACTAAGGGATGTGTAAAGCACCCCAGCGGGCGGGGCGGGAGTTATGTGTATGCGTCTGCGTGCATGTCTGTGTCTGTGGTTCGTGTGGGCTGTGTGTGTGTGTGTGTATGTCTATGTGTGTCTGTATATGCGTGTGTGCATGTCTCATGCATGTGCGTCCACGTGTGTGGGAGCACATGCATGGCGTTGGGCGGGGAGGGGGCTGCTGAGATGCATCCAGTGGGGTCTCTGTGCTCCCAGGGGCGTGACTCCAGCAGGTCCGGGGTGGGGAGGCCGGCAAATCCACGTTCCCGGGAGCGAATGCAGAGGGTGTCAGTGGAAACTCCTGCCATGTGCCAGGTCCTGAGTCAGCGTCACCCACAAGGCAGGCTCCAGGAGAGTCATGAGCCGAATCACGGTCCCTAGGAGAAGGGACCATGTGGAAAGGCTTAAGTTTAATTTTTTTTTTAATTTAGGTTTTAATTGCTAGTATACACGGATAGAGAAATGTGGGTAATCTGGAAGGATGCGAGTGAGACGTCAGCCTCCCACACCCCCCTTCCCCAGTTTCACCCTCCAAAGTCCCAGGCTCCCCTGAATCCGCACTCATGGGAAAGGCCAACCTATCTCGTCCCAGGGGTACAGTTAGTACTAAGGCACCCCATCCCGTCCAGATGGGGAAACTGAGCCACAGACCCCGCAGGGCCTCAGGATTCTCTGGGTCAAACTCTTTCCTTCCACAGATGCGAGAGAGACGGAGGTGATGGGGCTTTGAACTGACAAAGCAGGTGGGGCTGGGGGGCGGGGGCCGGGTCTGGGACCCTTGACTCCTGACTCCCACCCGGCATTCTTTCTCCTGAGCGCGCTGCTCCCCTATCTGCTGAGCAGGGGCAGATGGGACCCCTAAGAGGGCCTGGGACACGGGCAGTGCCAGCGCCCGCGCCCCCCCCCCCCCCCCGGGCCACGGCCACACACTCAGCAAGACTTCTGATCAGTGGAGGCTCTGGGTCTGGGCTGCGGCAGGGGCCCGTGGCTGGGGCCCCCAGGCTGAGCGGCACCGGATGGTTGGGGGAGGCCTATCTCGTCATCCGCCTCCCGCTCACACCAGCCTCCTTGAGAGTGGGGAGGGACCGAAGGGGGACCCCCCCCCGCTCCAGCTGACTTGGCATTGCTGGCGGGTGGGGGTGCCCCGTCTGGGTGTTCCCTGTGTAGTCACTCACAAAGCTGGGACTCACAGGCCAGCGGTGAGGAGGGAGTGACAGAGAGCCCGTACGTCACCCACTGGCACAGGTGCACCCCTCCGTCTTCGAAGGAAGAGAAAAGTCGGAAGCAATTAGAGTATTCGAAGATTGCGGTGATTACCCCCACCTGTGCACCCAGACCAGTGCCTGACACGGAGGAGATGCTCCGTGAAGGTTTATGGAAGGAAGGACGGACGGAAGGAAGGAAGGAAGGAAGGAAGGAAGGAAGGAAGGAGCAAATGAATGAAGCATTTCAACTTTGAGCTTGAATACCCTTCAGGGTCTCGGTAAGGCGCTGTGGGCTGTGCGAGGGAGTAGGTGGGAGGGCAGGAGTGAGCTTGCCCTGAAGAATGTTAGGGTCTGACAGTCATCGGGAAGGTCCTCAGCTCCGTCGAGGACCACGGGATGCATCCTGGGCAGAGAAGCTGAGGGAAGGGCTCCCAGGGTCTACTGTTTCCAGATGCTGGGAATGTGGCCGCCCCCTCTAGACCATGGCCTGGAGGTGAGGGTGGGCCCCAGAGGACCCTTTCCCCAGGACGCTGGGTCCCAAAGGCTGGGACAGCCGTGGGAAGGCTCTCTGTCCTGTGTCCCTGGGCCCACTCACGGTCCTGTATTCTCTGTCGTCTGGCTGTCCCAGCCCCTGCCCCACCCCCTTAGCACAGACTGCTAGTTGTGGGTCTCCCCCGTTGCCTAAGGGCATGGGCAGGGGCTGATTGGTTTGCCTGGCCCTAACCCTAGCAGGGAGTGTCACGGGGACTCAGGGGATGTTGGAGGTGTGGGTGAAGGAAGGAAGGTAGGAATGCCCCGCCTCCCCGAGAAGGCAGCCTCAGCACCGGCCACCTCAGGGCTTGCCGTCTGGTCTGCCTCCTGCACCTTGGCCACTCAAGGGCAGTCCCCCGGAAGCTCACGAAGGCCCATCTGTGGGCACAGACCCTGCATCTTCGCCCCTCTCTTAACCCTCCCCACCCCCAGGATCGGTCTGGGCCCCTCTCCCTTCACCTCCCATTAGAATAAGCATCCATTGGGGCGCCTGGGTGGTGCAGTCGGTTAAGCGTCCGACTTCAGCCAGGTCACGATCTCGCGGTCCGGGAGTTCGAGCCCCGCATAGGGCTCTGGGCTGATGGCTCAGAGCCTGGAGCCTGTTTCCAATTCTGTGTCTCCCTCTCTCTCTGCCCCTCCCCCGTTCATGCTCTGTCTCTCTCTGTCCCAAAAATAAATAAACGTTGAAAAAAAAAATTTTTTAAAAAAAGAATAAGCATCCATTTAAGGCGGGATTTCTTCAGGGTGCCTCCCCCTCCCAGGGCGGGCGGGGCCCCAACCTGGGCTTTGGAAAACTGCCTTCCCACCCCTGGGTTTTCTTTTAATTGTCCTTTCCCTTTGACTTGCAGGGGGGCGGGGGAGTGGGGGAAATACAGCTGGGCCGGTCCAGCTGTTTCCCCAGCAGCCTGTAGCTGCTTCGGAAATGAGGTGACAGCCAGCCCCCCACCCCTGCCCCCAGCTGGGCGAGGATTAAGTTAACAGGCTGCCAAATGTTCTGGGGCAGCCACCCGAGCCCTGGGCTGCTCCCTGCAGCCCGAGGGAGGGGGGAAGAGGGCAGAAGAGGGGCGTCTGCCCGGGTCCAGCGAGGTCCTGGCCCATCGGAGAGCTGAGATTCTTGGCTTCTTTCCAACTGGCCCCCCACCCACCTCGCCCTTGATCTCGTTTCTGCTACGGCCTCAGCCGCCAGAGCTGCTCTGCTGTGTGACCCCGGCAGGCCTCTTAACCTCTCTGGCTTCCCATTTTTACCTTCTGGAAGGTGGGGTGGAAATGACAAGGCAGAGGGTGTGGGACGACCAGTACCATCACCACCCGTCCGGTCCATCCGGTCCATCCGTTCCTCGTGTCCACACGCAAGGTTTTCTGGGCCTCAGGATGTGTCAGACTAAGTGCTGGGGATGGAGGGGGGGTGGGTTACAAAGCACCGAGCCAGCCCTCAGGGAGCCAGATGGTGTGGTGGAGGGGGTGGGCCGGGAGAGACAGAGAAAATTGAGGTGAGCAGAGGGGAGGCAGAGCAAACAGAGGAGGGTACTGAGAGAGGTCAGGGAAGGCGGCAATCTGGAAGATGCTCAGCGGTGGCCCGCTCAGTGGATGGGATGATTCCCACCCTCACTGGGGAGGACATTGCTCTACTGACCGCACTGGTTCAAATGCCAACTCTATCCAGAAATACCCGTATAGACTCACGCAGAAATAATGGTAACCAAATATTTGGGCGACCTGCTGCCAGCCAAACTGACTCCTAAAATTAACCATCACACCCCTCCATTTGCTTCCTTTCTGGTAACCTCCTTCTGCCTCCTTTTCCTTCGGGACCCAACTTGGAATCTAATCTACCATGACCCACCATGTCAAAGACACTCTTTGCCAATTCCCGAATTCCCCTCTTCCACCTATCTTTGGCACTTGCCGACAAAATTCCAGTCTTGGATGAGTTAGTTCCCTGCTTTCTCTTTACCTGCACTAGGAGAGCAGGAGGAGATCACCTCGCAGCGTGGGGGGGGGGGGGGGAGGGAACTGGTCCCACTGGAAATTCAGGAGCCTCAGTGGGCCCTCAAAGTACTCACAATGCCCTTGTATACCTTGGGAGCTCCCAAGCCCCACAATGTCTATTCCAGTTCATGCTGCTGTGTAACAAAACGCCCAAGACTCACCGGCATAAAACAATATTTAACTCACAGATCTATAATCTAGCTCATCTTTGCTCCATCGGGGTGCTCGGGCAGCTCAGCGGACGATTGGCTGATTCACTTCCAAGGGACTCAGTCACGTGGCCAGCAAGCAGTATCTCTCTCAGCTGAGAACTTAGAAAAACATTTTGTGTGAGGTGTGTGTTGGGAGAGTGGCGGGGAGATGATAAAGCACATGGGGGGTGAAATGCTTACAGTAAGTGGATCTGGGCAAAGGGCATACGAGGTGCTTTTTTGTACAGTTTTATGTTTGCAACTTTTTTGTAAACTTAAAATTACTTTCAAATAAAAGTTAAGAAAGTCCAAGTGTATTACATAAATTCTAAACGTTGGAAGTTCTGTGGCTATTGTCATCATGGGTGCCATGGTGGTCAAAGAGCAGACTGGACTCTGTGTTCAATCGGTGGAAATATGCTGAAACTTATTTTATGGCCCAAAAGAATCCTTCTGGAAAATTCCACGTGCCCTTGAAAATAATTCTGTCATTATTTGGTGTATTTTTCTGTACGTCAGGCATTGCTTATTAATCGTGTTATTCGTATCACCTACATAATCACTGGCTTGGGGTTTTTTGTTTGTTTTTTCCTTTTTTGCCACCGTGTTCTAAAAGCTACTGGAGAAGGTGTGTTAAAATCTCCCACCAAGGGACACCTGGGTGGCTCAGTCGGTTGAGGGTTGGACTCTTGATTTCAGCGCAGGTCACGATCCCAGGGTTGTGAAATCGAGCCCCGCATTGGGCTCTGCACTGAGCGTGGAGCCTGCTTGGGATCCTCTCTCTCTCTCTCTCTCTCTCTCTCTCTCTCCACACCCCCCCCCGTCCCTTTCTCCCTCTAAAATACATCTTAAAAATATCTCTCACCAAGGCTGTTGACTTGTCTATTTCTTTTTATAATTCTCTATCTTTTTGTTTACGTATTACTAGGTGGGTATAAAAACCAGACATTGTCAGCAAAATAATCCACACAAAGCAACTTTCCTCCACTGTCCTCTCCTGCCTCCTTCCAGGCCAATCGCGCTTCTCAAAACACTTGTCTACATCTGGGCAGCTCAGTGTAGCATGAGGACCAGCAGCCTGAGCAGCAGCTGTGAGCTTGGTGGAAAAGCAAAAGTCTCTGCTCTACCCCAGGCCTTCTGAATTAAACCCCTGGGCTCAGGAATATGTTCTCACAAGACAGTCAGTTCCTAGAAATGCTACACATTGGAGAAGCACTGACCTTCATTGCTTGCCTCGTCCGTGCCTTTGATCTATTCCTCTACCCATCCGGTCTGGCTCCTGCCCCTCGCTCTTCCCAAGCGATGGCTCTCATCGGGCTCAAAAATAATTTTCTAGCTACTAAGTCAAATAGGAATTTTACCCCTTAGCAGTGTTCCACCTGTGGACCATTTTCTCCCTGGTCTTAGAGAACAATTTTTCATTTTCTGTAAAAATGCTCTACATGCTGATGTAAACGTTAATTACAGAACAATGGACCCAAATAATGCGAAACAAAAGCATCCCCAATTCTATCACTCAGAGGCAACTGTTATTAGCATTTGGTTAATACAATTCCAGACATGCTTTGATGCATCTACATGGATAGAAGAGTGGATAGATAGTAGAAAAATAAAGAGCTGTACTGTAATAATATGGGATAACAGATATTCTATTTTTAAGTAAAAAATATGGAATTGAATTTTACTTGACTTTAACTGTATAAAAATGAATCCAGTGGGGGGAAAAATGACCTAATTTTTTTTTTTAATTTTTTTCAACGTTTTTATTTATTTTGGGGACAGAGAGAGACAGAGCATGAACGGGCGAGGGGCAGAGAGAGAGGGAGACACAGAATCGGAAACAGGCTCCAGGCTCTGAGCCATCAGCCCAGAGCCTGACGCAGGGCTCGAACTCACGGACCGCGAGATCGTGACCTGGCTGAAGTCGGACGCTTAACCGACTGCGCCACCCAGGCGCCCCCTGACCTAATTTTTTAAATAGTGTTTTGACTAGATACTAAAAAGCTAAAGAGGAAACATTGTACGTAGATACTCTGTTCTCGTTAACTTGTTTTCAGGGGTCCAGGTGAACCGTTCTAAAACTACTTTACATGTATACAAGAGCTGAACAAATAAGTATGTATATTCTAGATTATCAGAGTCAGGGTTTCCACTGCCGGAGAAAGAAGTTACAAATCAGTAAGGTGGGGAGGCTGGAAAGAATGCTGTAATCCTAGACGACACTCCAGATGTCAGTATGAACACACGTTTATTATATGTATTCTACACGTGTAACTCGTGTGCATTATATATATACATTATACACACAGAGATAGATACAGAAATAAATATCGTTATGTGTGTATACATATATTTCCTAGCTCTGTCTGCTGAGGGGGCCCGGAGGCAGTGCCACCCCAATAGCAATAATCACGCCTCGCACCCAGACCTTGATCTCTAAATACCATTCTCCCGTGAAAGGAGCCAGTGATCTCTGCAGGCATGGCTGCTTCTAAAGCTAAAACAGATGATACAAGATGAGCTTGGAGCATCATATAGTACCGGGAGGTAAGAAAGTACTTCCAGACAGAAAACAAAACCACCCCCAAACCGGAAGCACGTCAAGAGGACGCAGGATGTTCAATGTCACAAGTCATTAGGGAACTGACAATCAACACAATGATGAGATGCTGGGACACACACCTATCCGAGTGGCTAAACTCCGGGACGCTTGGACGGCTCGGTCCGTTAGGCATCCAACTCGTGATTTCAGCTCAGGTCACGATCTCACGGTTTTGTGAGATCGAGCCCCACGTCGGGCTCTGCGCTGACAGCATGGCCCCGGCTTGGGATTCTCTCACCCTCTCTCTCTCTCTGCCCTTCCCCTGTTCTCTCTCTCAAAAATAAATAAATAAATAAATAAATAAATAAATAAATAAACAAACTAACGAACTAAATAAATAAATAAATAAACTAACTAACTAACTAACTTAAAATAAAAGGAATGGCTAAAAGCTAAGACGCTGTCAACACCAAAGGCTGGTGAGGATTTCGAGTATCGGGGACTCTCTTTGCCGGTGGGAGTTCGCAGGTTACAACCATCTCGGAAGACAGTGTCTTGTGGTTTCCCACAAAGGTAAACAGAGTCTGACCACATGACCCAGCAATTGTGTTCTTAAGCATTTACCCGATTTATTTGAAAATGGTGTCCACATAAAAACCCGCGCCCGAGTGTTTAGAGCGGTTTTATTCGTGATCTGCAAAACTCGGAAGCAACCGATAGGTTCTAATAGGTGACTGGATAGGGGGAAGGATAAAGAAACTGCAGCACAGCCAGACAGTGGGATGTTGTTCAGTAATAAAAAGAGGTGAGCTAGCTCGCTACGAAGAGACGTATGGGAACCCTAAATGCGTGTTGCTAAGTGAGAGAAGCCAGTCTGAAAGGCTGTGTACTATATGGTTCCAGCCATCTGACATTCTGGACAAGGCACAACTATGGAGACAACAAAAGACCAAGGGTTGCCTGGGTCTGGGGGACGGAGGGTGAATAGGTGTAGCACAGGGGGTTTTCAGGGCAGTGAAACTATCCTGCATGGTACTGTCACAGTACCGAAAAGAAAAAGGACCCTGGAGCCACCCTGATAAAGCTGCCAAATTCCAAGCCTGGAATGATTTGGGCAACAAAATAGATAATGATAGTATCGATTATAACCCAGAGAATAAAATAAATATTCATGAGTCCATAGTGACATAAACAAATGATTGACTAGATAAATAAATGCAGGAGAAAGGACAAATCTTCCTCATCGAGAATGAAAAATAATAAATGTAGGATGAACGAGGGCAATTGGAAATTATCATGCGAACACAAGACTAATACTTAATGCAGATGAATGTCCCCGAAGTATCTCTCAAAAATATGTGTTAATTACTGTGGTGGTTGTAGTGTATTTCCACAAATTCTTCCATACTCTTTCCTCTAGAAGGTGGATGTTAATTCCTCTCCCCTTGAGTAAGGGCTGGACTTAGCGACCCACTTCTGTCAAAATAGAGTATGGAAGGGGAAAAACAGTTACTTTTCAGAGACACCTGGCAGACCCCGCCTTAACCAAGTGATACGGTTAATGTCACCAGTCATAAGTCATGTTGCCCTCACGGACCTACTGATATGACATGAAAAAGGCGCTTGTACCTTTTTAGTATTCTTCCCCCAAATTTATCGTCTATTCTGATCACGAGAAAACATCAGACAAACTCAAATTGAAGGACAGTGTGCAAAACACCTGAGCATCACTCTTTAAAAATGCCAAGGTCATGAAAGACCAGGAAGGACTGGGAAAGAGTCCCATATTGGAGGAGACTAAGGAGGCATGAGAACTAAACGGACTGTGCTTTTCTGGATTCGATCTGGGAGCAGAAAAAGGAGATTAGTAGGAAATTTGGTGAACTCCAAATAAAATAGGTGCTTTCGTTAACGGTCTTGTACCAATGTCAGTGTCAGCATTCATATTTGGACAAATATGGCATGGTTATGCAAGACATGGGCATTAAGGAAAGCTGGGGGAAAGGTATATTGCGACTTTGCTGTAAATCTGTGATTACTTCAAAAAAAAAAAAAGCTTAATCATAAGTCGGAAAATTGAGACAGAAGAAACTGCTACATTTCAGATAAAATTATTTTTCATAGCTAGTGATATTAGTTTCTATCAGGTCTTTAAAGATAAGACACATGATTATATAAAATATTAATTATGAGATTAGAATGATTATATTATTAAAAAAATTTTTTTTAATGTTTATTTTTGACAGAGATAGAGAGAGAGAGAGAGAGACAGAGGATGAGTGGGGGAGGGGCAGAAAGAGAGGGAAACACAGAATCCGAAGCCGGCTCCAGGCTCCGAGCTGTCAGCACAGAGCCCGACGTGGGGCTCAAACTCACAGACCGCGAGATCACGACCTGAGCCAAAGTCAGGCGCTCAACTGACTGAGCCACCCAAGCACCCCAACTATATTATTTTTTAAATGTCGTTTTCCCAACTTTATTCTGAATATCTATTGATTCTTGCTGTGAAAAATGAGGAAATCAGCACATTATACTTTCTCTTACTTTCTGCTTTCCATATCCCAATTTTTGTTAGTCGTATTACTATTTATTGTTGATGTTTACAACATTTACACTGTGCTTAATACTCCAAATTTGGAAAGATTTCAATTTCTATATTTAAATGGATTCAGTGCTTATCACCAATATGTTTACCCTGCTTTCTCCATTCTGAACTATTTATTTTAAGAAATCCTTTGCTGGCTAGATTTTATTGCTCGGCTGTCTGTTTCAAGAAGGAGTAAGAGGGGGGCACCTGGGTGGCTCAGTCGGTTAAGTGTCTGACTCTTGGTTTCGACTCAGGTCATGATCTCACAGTTCATGGGATCGAGCCCCACATCAGGCTCTATGCTGACAGTGTGGAGGCTGCTTGGAATTCTTTCTCTCCCTCTCTCTCTGCCCCACCCCTGCTTACAATCTCTTGTGCTCGCTCGCTCTCTCTCTCTCTCCCAAAATAAATAAATAAACTTACACACAAAAAAGAAGGAATAAGAGACACTCATTCCCAAAGCTCTCGGTTGCTTGGGAATGTCTGTCTGTAGCCTTCGTAGTTGAAGGGAAGATATATGGGTATAAATTCCTTGGGTCACAATTTCTGTCCTTCAGGACCCCGTAAATGTTGCTCACTGACCCTGGCACAGTATATGTCTGGAGAGGTCTGCAGCCAGCCTGATTTCTCCCATTGTGTGACTCAAAACTCAAGACAGGCTTTTGCCTGGAATCTCATATAATTCTCTTTGGCCTTGAAGTTCAGGAACTTCATTAGAAGTTAGAATATCATGCCTTATACGGATGGTCCTGAATCCATTTTGTATCTCCACATTCAGATTTTTATTTCAGGAAAATTTGTCCCCATTATATCTGAATATTTTTCATCTTTCTTCTGTTTGTTCCATTTCTCTTGTCAGAAACACCGCAAACATTGTATCTCTCTGGTCTGTCCTCTATGTCTTTCAGTCTCTCTTATAACTACTTGTTATGGGCTGAGTTGCGTCTCCCCAAGGGTATGTTGGCGTCCTGAACCTTGGTACCTCAGAATGTGACCGTATTGGAAAACGGGGTTGTTGCAGATGCGATTAGTTAAAATGAGACCATATCGAACTAGAGCGGGCCCTTCATCCAACATGGTGTCCTTGTAAGAAGAGGGGACCCTGAGAGAAGAATGCATGTGACAATGGAGGCAGCTGGGAGGGCTGCAGCCACAAGCCAGGGGTCGCCAAGCATCATGGGAGCTAAGAGAGAGCTGTGGAACAAATTCTCCTTCGGATCTCTCAGGAGGAGCCAAGACTGTTACCACCTAGACTTCGAACTTCTGGACTCCAGAACAGAAAGAATACATTTCTGTTGCTTTAAGACATCCAGTTTGTAGGACTTCATGACAACAACCCTAGGAAAAATAGTGTACTATTTTTATATGTTTATTGTTTCCTTTCCACTTATTTTGGTGGGGTTTTCTGCAGGTGTTCACTACGTGCCTCTCTCTGTTCTAGGTCTGTTTATTCTGAGTCAGGTTGTTTTCACTATGCTTTTTAATTTCCAAGCAGTTTTCTCTGTGGCTTCCAGTTCTTTCCCGAGTGCCACCAATTCAGTCTCTTTCTGCCCATGGCCTTGCAATCTCTTTAAGGAACCCTGGGCATCTCTTAGCTCAGTCGGAGAGCTCAAACCACCTGCAGTCTCTTAGAGTCCATGGAGAGCTGTGCGCTTGAACGTTCCCTTGGCTTTTGTTTTTCTTTATAATGATTCCTCCCGTGATGTAAGCTAGTTTTCCTTTTGCTTATGCTCTTCACCTCCACTTCCATTTTTGGGGGGGTTTTTTGGTTTGTTTTTCAGTCCCCTGATGCTTCCTTTGTGATCATCGTCCACCTTGGAACAGACCCAGCCATTTGTTGAAGGATGATGCTAAGAGAGTGGGGCAGGGCTTCTGGGGAGTGACTGGGGTGCGTACTCGCCAACACACTCTTACTAAACCCTTCATTTCCTTTCCGGGCACATAGCCCCCCAGTTTCCATGCTCAGCTTTCCAAGACTCTCAGCAAAGACCTCTAGGCTGTGGGGCTCCAGAGCTACAATCTGCAATTTCTTTTTTTTTTTTTTAGTGTTTATTTTTGAGAGAGAAACAGAGTGCAAGCAGGGGAGGGGCAGAGAGAGAGGGAGGCACAGAATCCGAAGCAGGCTCCAGACTCCGAGCCGTCAGCACAGAGGCGGACATGGGTCTCGAACTCACGAACCGCGAGATCATAACCTGAGTCGAAGTCGGACGCTCAACCGACTGAGCCACCCAGGCGTGCCTGCGATCTGCAATTTCTATCTGTCTCCCTCCTTCTCCGCCTGTGCTGGGCAGTGTGAGGTGCTGGGCGGAGAAGGAGGCGAGTCAGCAAACTCCCTCCCTGCCCCCACACTGCCCTGTGGCATTGCACCTGCCTCTGGATGGTGACTGACGCCTCCACGGCCTGAACTCAGCCCAGACCCCTGTCATCCGCAGGCCTCCCACTGTGCCAGCTGGAGGGACGCCCGCTGCCTCCTGCGACTGTTACGGCTCTTGTTTGAGATCCTATTTTATAGCATTTAGCGAGTATACTTTATGGTTTAATAAAAGATGGAGGTCTTGTTCTCTTTTTCTTCTTCTCCAAATTCATTGTTGTTCTCGGTGAGCTTTGGGTTAAGGAGAGTAAATAGGCCTCCAGTCTGCTATTGAAAATCCTTGCGTTTTGGAAAACTCTCTTCCCTTGGCCTCTAGGACCCGAAATACATGCCCCATTTTCCTCTTTTTTTGCAGGCCACCCCTTCTCGGTGTCCCTTGCCCCATCGTCCTATATCCAGCCATGCAGTGTAGACAGAAAGGCCACACAGCTGGCGAGGGGAGATGCCAACACCAGCACCGCAGGCACACCGGGATGGGCCTCTTGGTGTGAGTTAGCTACCACTGGGCACGGCCGCACCTGCCGGTCATGGAACGCCATGCCATCGTCGCCCCCCTCCTCAGGTCAGAGTCCCAGTGGTAATAACCAGGGGCTCACGACGTGAAGACACCTGTCCCACTTCCTTCCTTCAGTGGCATGGCTGGGGAATTCTGTCGGCTTCCAGGAATCCTGGATATTGATTCAACCTGGAACATTACAGGGGTTGCCGTGAAAGGAGCATCAGTTTCTGATTATAAACAAGAGACCGTGCCTGCCATGCTCCCACGGAGAGATCCTGGAGCTCCTGACTGGTGCCACACGCTCAGCCAAGGAGTAGATAACAGGGTCCGGTGACAGCGAGGATGAGGAGTGAGCCCTAGGGCCTGGGACCTGCATTTAAGCCCATCGATCGGCCCATGGGGCACCTTGGGAACCACCACCCTCTCCAGCCTCGGGGTCTACGTTTATGCAAGGGGTGGGGTGGCCTGGGAGAATCCATGAGTCCCTGCTGGCACTGGTGCTCCAAGGGTTCCGGGCTCCTCTCCAAGCCTCTCCGGCTCCCCATTCCTCCTGTAATCCAGCCTGGGCAGCTGGGTGGGGGTTATTCCGAGACTTCATTTGGGTGAGTCTGAGGAGGCCCCTCAGAGCCTGAGGCTAGGGCCAGCTGGGCGGCTCTGGGGCATTACTTTCTGAGACACTCAGGTCACCATGATCTTTGCTGTCAGTGAAAGAGGGGCTCAGCGCTCTGGTCAAGGGGAGTTTTCTGACCAGCATTCTTCAGATGCTCCAAAGGACATCTCTGCTTATTTCAGGGGCATAACCTTAAGTCAGCCTACAGGCAGCCAGTGGAAGGCTAAGTTATTAAACCTAGTTGACATTTGGGCTATGGCCAAAGGCTTGGGTGACAGGCGGACTTTGAGTCTTGTCTCCAGTCACTAAGACCTTTGGATACTCCTGCCACTCTCTTGCTTCCTTCCCCCCATCCTTACTTAGGGAAGGAGAAGACAGACCTTTCACCCATCCATCCATCCATCCATCCATTCATCCATCCTTCCATCCATCTTTCCATTCTAGGACCATCCGTCCATCCTTTATATGACTTGATCAGAGAAATGCAAATCATTTTCAGTGTTTGGAGCACAGGAGCCAGGGGACAACCTGGGCAAGATGAGGCTTTCAAGAGAGGCTACCCTGAACCTAGGGGGTCATTAATGACATGGCCTGAGAAATAAATGCCCCAGTGCTGCCCACCTGACATGATATACTTAGGCAGGGAAAAACACCAGATTGCGAGAGTCTATTCATTATCATCCCATTTTATGCTATAAAGTGCATGTATGTTTACAGAAAAAAGACTGGAAGGATATCTAGAATCTTAGTGATGGAGATTTCTGGACAGTGGGATTTGGATTTGTTTTTGTTTGTTTTGTTTTCCTCTGTGCCTTCTCCACAATGAGCATGGTGGAAGGCACTAGGGCTGGGAGTCAGGAGACACTGGTTCTGTCTCCTTCTGTCCGTTGCCTTACTGGGAGAGCTTGAGCAAGTCCCTTCCCCTGTCCGGCTCTCTGCTTCCTCATCTGGAGAACGAGAATTGGCCCCCCTGTGCGCTTCAAGGTCCCATCTGGGCTGGCTAATTCAGATCGGGGTTTCCCAGACTGGAGCCTGGAAATATATTCTTAGGAATCCTTGCATCCCACGAAATTTTTCAAAAAATGTCCACATGCTTGCGTTTTGATGATAAAATCTAAAAAATGAGTTCATACACATAAAATACTAAGGATTCTATCTGGCACGTAGTGAACCCCCTTACACGTGAACAAGACTGTCTCCTTTTACAGCGATAATTTATGATGGAAAGACATTTTACCAGAGTAATATTTTAGACCTTGGGCCTCAATTTCTCAAATTGGGGCCTAAGGGCCTGTGAACCTCAGAAGTCCCCAAGACATGTTTTCTCCTATAAAAGGAGCCTACACACTAGTCAAATTTGAATAAGAAACACAGGGCCAGGGCCCCCAAAGAGCTTGGATATCTCTTGTCTGTTTTCACAGCTTCCTTTCAGCCACAGTGACTTGCTTTTTCCTGAGTTTGGCGGAGGCCTTGGAAACACACGTACCTTTCCCAGGAAAATGAGTCCCTGGGGAGGCCTCCCGGCCCGCAGGCTCACTCTAGCACCTGTGTTCTGTAACGTAGCCCTAATTGAAATCACATTAACATTATGATTCCATTATGGGGAACAAGAGGCTGGCTGCAGGAATGCGCCCCGTGGGGCCTAATCAGCTGGACCGGATCATTTATAAAGGACTGTGCATCTGCTTGGAGCTCAGTGTTAAGTAAGGCAGACAGGGGCCTATTCATTATTAACAAGGCTTTATGCGTTTGGCCAGGCAAGAGTACAAAGCTGGCCGCAAGGGGAGTCTGAGGGAGGAGAGGCATTAAGGCACTGATTGCATCTGCCTTGCCCATTGGTGGAGCCCAAGATGCCTTCACCCAGGTGGCGGTGACGCCCATCCCGAGCCTTGCCTGTGGCAACCGCTTCTGCTAACGGGAGAGGCTAAGTGACTTGGCTGAGGTCCCATAACTACTGTGGTAGAGTCAGAATGTGAACCCAGGCAAGCCGGGTCCAGAGCTCACATGCTCAGCCACCTTGCTATATACAGTCCACCCCTTGGCAGTTCACACGAATCCTAGGTTGTACTGCTGTACCACTCGGTGTTCCTGCAACCTCAGATCTTTGAGGTTGTGACGTAAAGGAGGAAGCCCTGGAAATCAGCAAAGGAAGTTCGAGAAGGTGGCTGGATGCTCAGCTCCCCCGCTCTTCATTTATTTCGTTCATTGCTCCGAGCATCAACACTGTACTGGGCACTAGGCTGGGCTCCACAGCTAAAGAGGCAGTTGAAACCCAGTCTTTGCTCAAGAGGGGCTCAGAGATACTTGGAGAGTCCCCGTTCTTTGTAGGAACCATGTGCATTAAGCACCATATACACGGGATCTATTGAATCCTTAACTGCAACAAACAAAGCCTTAATTACAATGTAGTGGGTAAGAGCCATAAATGAGAAATTAATGACCTATAAGCACTCCACTATGAAATATAAGTACATTAAATTAAATACAAAGCTAATTAAATATGATTGAAGGCAGGGGTGCCTCAGTGGCTCAGTCGGTTGAGCGTTGGACTTAGGCTCAGGTCATGATCTCACGGTTCATGAGTTCGAGTCCCACATGGGGCTTGCTGCTGTCAGCACAGAGCCCGCTTCGGGTCCTCTTTCCCCCTCTGTCTCTGCCCCTCCCCTACTCTCAATCTCTCTCTCTCTGGAAAATAAACATTTAAAACTATGATTGAAGGCAATATTATATGGCAGATGTTCAGGCTCTGGAATCCAACAGACCTTATTCTAATCCTGGATCTGCTGCCCAACTGTCGTGCTGACCCTGATCATGTCATTTCACCTCTCAGTGTCCACCCTTCTGCCTCGCTTTGTCCTGGGCATGGCATGAGGGAGCGGGACAAGCAGGATGGACATCTTGGAGGAAGGGCTGCGGCATCGTCTCCAAATCGGCTTTGGAGTCGGGAAGAGAAAATGGTGGTCAGCAGAGTGTGGTGGTTGAGGGTGTGAACTCTGAAGACTCTGGAAGGTTCTCGGGAGCGGACTGGGCTCCAAGTCAGGGCTCTGCCCCAGTGGCTGGGTGACCTGGGCAAGTAACACTACAGTAGGATTTCAGCATCCACACCTATCAAACGGGGACAATAGTAACACTTCCCTTACGAGGCTATTATGAGAATCAAATCGGATGATGGATGGTCATGGTCTGAGACACTGTAAGCATTCAAAAACAAACAAAAAGCCCATACCACTTCAGCTAGCATTTCAGAGGACAGGACCATCCAAGGTGTGATGGGAGTCTGCTTATATCCCCACCAGCTGTGTGGCCCGAGACAAGTCGCCTGGGCCGGTTGAGTGGGTTAAATGGGGGTAGACTGAGGATTCAGGCTGTAGGGTTGAGAGGTGATAACGGGCGTGGATATGCTTTGTAAGCAGTAACACAATGCACAGATGTGCAACTGTCCTATGGAGCACCGACTATATACCACCAGTCCAGAACCCAGATACGGGAGATGGGGGGACGGAGACATGGTCTCCCGTCCTCCAGGGAACCCTGCCGGCTGGGAGAGGCATCTTGTAACAGCTCACACTACCCCACATGTGCGTCACCAACTAGGAAATGCAGGCCCTTGCAGGGGGGGAGGGGGGAGAGTGAGTCTGTTCCTCCCTCCCTATGGCATCTTGGGGCAGCGTGCTCACTGGGCCCGAGCACGACCCCTTGTGTTCCATGCCTTTCACTCCCCCCTGTTCGTTTCAGTGAGGGCCTTTGAGTCCTAATCTCTCAGCAAGTTTCAATGATACGACACGGGGTTCTCAACTGTAGCCACCGTGGTGTCCGTGAGCTCCTCAGACCTTCCTCATCGTACAGCTGAGACTCGTACCCTTGGCCCGACCTCGCCCTCTCTCCCCTACCCTCCCCAAGCCCTGGCGACCACTTGTCTACTCCCTGTGTCCAGGAGTTTAACTTTTTTTAACTATTAATTTTTTTTAATGTTCATTTATTTTTGAGAGACAGAGAGACAGAGTGCGAACAGGGAAGGGGGCAGAGAGAGAGAGTGAGACAGAATCCGAAGCAGGCTCCAGGCTCTGAGCTGGCAGCACAGAGCCGGGTGCGGGGCTCGAACTCACAAACTGCGAGATCGTGACCTGAGCTGAAGTCGGATGCTGAACCGACGGAGCCACCCGGGCGCCCCAAGGAGTTTAACTTTTTTACATAAAGATTCCAGAAGGAAGTGACAGCACGTGTATCTGTCTTTCTCCATCCGGCGTATTGCACTCACCAGCATGCCTTGTGGGTTCTTCCATCCACATGACCAAAGACGGGATTTCTTTCATCTCAGGGGCTGAATAATATTCCACTGTGTGTGTGTGTGTGTGTGTGTGTGTGTCCAGCAGCCTCCTCCCCCGCTCAGACCCCGCTCTATAGCAGTGACTCTGGTTATTTGTTCTTTGGTCCCAATATTCCTGAGACAATGACAACAACCACAACCGCTGCCATCTGTCTAGCACTTACTATCGGTCTGGCGCCATCTGGGCATCGTGTCACCTAACCCTTGTGTCAGCTGCAGAGGGCGGACGCAGCCAAGCCGTGCATCCTACAGGCAAGGACACCGAAGCCTAGGCAGGCTCTGTAGAGCTGGGATGTGGACCCAGGCGGCCTTCCTCCCAAATTGCAGCTCAGCGCCCTTTCCCGTCCGTGGGGCGCTTCCCCTGCAGGCGCTGTGTGCCGAGCCCGGCACAGACACGGCTGCATCGATGCCTCAGGAGTTGGTGCTACTGTTATCCCATTTCACAAGAGGGGGCGACTGAGATGCGACAAGATTGAACAAGCTGCCCCCAAACACGTAACTTAAGCGCCAGAGCAGGAGCTTCAACACATCTCTTTCTGAGATCCGGATCCAGGGTCTCCACCTCTCTTATCTCCACAGTGGGGGCTGCCGGTGACCTTTCCCGTGCTGGGCCTGGAGACGAGGGGCTCCCGGGGACAAGGCAAAAGCAGTCGCATAGGGAAGACACAGGCAGAGCCTTCTTCCCAAGCCACCCAAAGGAACCGGTTGTCTCCGCCCAACGGCCCCTGATTAAAAATAGAGCCTGCCCGCCTGGCTGTCCAGCAGCCAAGCTGAGATCAGAAACCGCTTCCGGCAAGGCTGGGTCTTTTAAGTTATTTATCTGCCTGCATTTTTCATCATTTGCCATTGATTCGCAAGGGCCCTTCCCGAGAACCCCTCCGGTGCCTGTCTGGCGGGGTCGCTGGCTCCTTGCCTCCCTCGCCCCTGGGGCTCTCCCCACTTTGCTGTAAGGCAGCCCAGCCTGCCCAGTGGCCTCCGAACTGGGATCCAGCATTATCAGAACCGACCAGGCTCGAGGGGCGTGGTCTCCCTCTGCTCCGCGGGGGAAGTTCTGGAACACGCGGAGGAAACTCCTGCCCGCCCCTCCCCCTGGCACCCCCCTCCACCCACGCTCTGCCCTCCATGCCTCAGGAGGCTGACCTCTAGGGATGTCATCCCAGGCTCCCGTATTCTTGATGATGGTCGGGAGAGGCCGAGAGGAGGCCCGAATGGGAGGAGAGAGGGTTTGGGGTGTTTCCTCCTGGGCTCTGCTGCTTCCGGCTGCGGTAGCTCCTGCATTGGTGGCGGGGCCCTCACACCCCAGTCCGGGCGGGGCTCTCGCCCCTCACGCCTTCAGGACGAGGACGGTCATGGCCTCCTGCTGTTACTCGTTCAAGGGTGCCTCAGGACGCACTCCCTGTCTGCACCTCTGTGAGGCCCCTTCATTCGGTCTTCCTCCAAGTCCTAGCTGATAGGATTTCTGTTTCCTTCCAAGACCCCGAGGGATCCACGGCAACTCTTGGCTGCATAAACGGCAGACCATGGACAGCAATAGAAGCTCTCAGGGTAAGGCTGCCAGGGACCCAGCACAGACTCACGTTTGGTCCTGGTTAGAGGGCACATGTCACGGTCCCTCCACCGCTCACCTGGGGCGGAACGTCTTTTCGTGAGGGATAAACACCAAGGCTCTATTATAGGAAGACTTTCTCGACAGCCGCTTTGTCTAGAAAGGTCTGGGGCTGGATTTGCGCCTCCTGGCTGGAAGAGACAGAGCCTCCTGATGGAGAGGCTGGGTCCCACAGCAACCCACCGGGGCAATAGCCTTCCATCGTCTCTGGCCACGGTGTGGCTCCAGGCAACGCCATCGCAGACCTCACGGAGCTTCTCAACTGGCAAGCTTCGCCTGCATGTGGTAGAAAGACCAGAGAAAAGAGCTGGACCGGCAAGAAATGTATTGTCTCACCCGGAATGAGCAGTTGGAGAGTTGGCAAACTCGGTGGCTCCGTGGAAGTAGGGCTCTCGGCTGGCTTCTCAACTCTCCTCTTGGCTTTTGCCTCATGGTCACAAGATGGCTGCCACAGCTCCAGGAATGTTGCGGATTACCTGTGCCCCGGTTTTCAGCTGTGCTCTGAGGAACCCCTGGAGGTCACAGGTGTGCAGCCAGAGCAACGATGCCATTTTTATCTGACTTACTAGGCTTTGCTTTCTGCATCTATAAATTGCCAATAATAATAGCAACTATCCATGAGGTTATTTTTAGGGTCAAAGTAGAAAGTTCACGTGAAGTGCTTAACACAGAGCCTGGCACATGGGAAGTGCCCAAACCTTGTTGGCTAGTGTTCTTGTTATTTATTACTTTATGTAAGATTCGAAAAAAGAGTTCAGTGGATAAAGCAATTTGAAACGACCGGTGCATTAGAACAGAGAGGGTCCAGGGGCCCAGATGCCTGGGACCTGGCAACCAGGTGCCCCAGGGTGAACCTCAGCCTCTTCCTGCAGAATGGACCTGCCCACCTGGTGCCCTCACCCCAAGTAGAAAAATGCCCCGGAAGTAGAAAAACCTGTGGCATGAAGCCAGGGCCCGTGACCCCGGGGTCTGTCGGCCCGGATCCCAGCCCCCACCTGCTCCTCGAGTTGGGCACCCTCACGCAGTGCGCACGCAGCCCATCTTTCAGGGCCTCAGTCTCCTGTCTGGTCAGGTGGGGGTCACACGGCACCCCGCTTGTCATATAGCGGTGGAGGAGCCAGGGTTTGGAGCCTGTCGTGTCCTTGTGCGGAGGGTGAAACCGTAGCTACAGTGAGTCTGGGAGTCCCGGGCAATGGGGGAGGGGGAGCTGGGGAGGGGGCAAGCCGGAGCCTGGGAAGGTCAGCCGGGAAGAGCGTGACCCCAGGGAGAGGCGCGGGGAGGGGGCCACCCTCCACCAGGCCTCACCTCAAGGCTGACAGACCCACTTGTCAGCCCCCCCCCTTTTATTTTGTTCAAGTTCATTTATTAATTTCGAAAGAGAGAGAGAGAGAAAGTGTGAATCAAGGAGGGGCAGAGAGAGAGGGAGACAGAATCCCAAGCAGGCTCCGGGTTGTCAGCACGAGCCCAACCCGGGGCTCAAACCCACAAACCGACCCACGAGATCATGATCTGAGGCTGAAGTCGGACGTTTAACCGACTGAGCCACCCAGGCGCCCTGTCGGGGCCTCTGAGATGAAGAGTTTGATCCCTCCTTCCATCCAGGCTGCTGGACGAGGGGGGTTCTGGGAAGGGAAGCAGGGATGAAAAGGCCCCCTACCTCCATAGGCCGGGCACGACCTCCCATCCACCCTCTCTGAGGTGTCGAGAGAGCGAGCCCTCCTCCCTCTGCCCTCCCTCCTCCCTCACATCATGCAGCTTCAGAAACCACATCTTGCCATCTGGGTGCTTCCTAGTGCTCTCTGTGTAGGTTCCTTCCACAGCCCTAGTGCAAGATTTTCCAGACACGCCTGCTGGCAAGAACCACCTGGGGCCCTCGTCAAAAACACGGTTTCCAGAACCTCACCCCCCCCCTTGCATTCTGATTTGGCGCGTCAAGGTGGGGCCCAGGAGCCTGCATTTTTTTTTTTAATTTTTTTTCAACGTTTTATTTATTTTTGAGACAGAGAGAGACAGAGCATGAACGGGGGAGGGGCAGAGAGAGAGGGAGACACAGAATCGGAAACAGGCTCCAGGCTCTGAGCCATCAGCCCAGAGCCTGACGCGGGGCTCGAACTCACGGACCGCGAGATCGTGACCTGAGCTGAAGTCGGACGCTTAACCGACTGCGCCACCCAGGCGCCCCCAGGAGCCTGCATTTTTATCAGCATCTCAAGTGATTTGCTGGACACTGAAGTTGGAGAGTCACAGGGCCCTTGAGATCAAGGGAGGGGAGCGGGCTATGGGTCCCTAGAGGCTGTGTGGCCTCTGGCTAATGACTTAACCTCTCTGATTCCCCAAGACAAAATGGCGACAACAGAGTCCCTACCTCAGAGGGTTATTGTGAAGCCCAAGGCTAAGCAGAGGAAACTTATCACCTGCCCGGCAAGCATCAGTAGATGGCAACGATTGTTTCCGTTGTGGTTATTAACATCTCAGCTAACCCCTGCCTGAACTAGGACGTCGTGTCACTGAAGTGAAGGGGGTGGGGGCCCCACAGGGCACCCACACCAGCCCGCAGTCCTACATTTTGCCCCTGCCACGGCCCTGTTTGCCCTTAGGGTCTGTTCATGCCATCGGCTCTCCCCACGCTTGACATCTCCCTTCCCCGGAGTCCCATTAGGCCGCCGTCTGCTTCTCCCGTCAGGCTGTCCCCCACCCCCTGCCACCTCCTTTGGGGCGGGGGGAGCCAGTACCACCTCAGGCGATGAGTGGAGAGCTGCCCCAGGCTGGGAGCTGGGGCTTGGGGGCTGGGGCTGGGGAGGGATTGGGCGGGGAGTAGGTGGGTGGGGGCTCAGCTTGGCTGGTCGCCAGCCGCAGGTGCTGGGCCAGCTGCTGAGTCCCGAACGGCCACCTGGGCTTTGCGGAGGTTGGGACGAGCTTGCTGAGGGAGGAGAGCAAGGTGGGGGGATAAAAAGATTCCCCTGCAAGCCACCTCCCCTCCTCCCCTTGGCCTGAGGGTTGGGGGGGGGGTCCCAAGATCCAGAAACCAGATGTCTTCGGGGCTCCACAGCGCACGCCGTGTCTTGCAAAGGAGTCGCCCCGCTGTCTGACCTCCGGTGGGATTTTCACAGGGAGAAGGACAGCCGAGGGGCCGCAGGTCTGAGTCAGCCCTGGCCCTACTGCTGGAGCACGTCCAGACTCACCTGGCCTCGACTCTCTCATCTGCAAAATGGGGTCTCGAAGCCCCGCATCGCAGATTCCTGGGAGGATGAATTCTGAGGCTGGATGATGGCACACGGCGGGCGCTGCACCCGGGGGGAGGCCTCCTCTCCATGCCGGCACCACACAGACCCCATTCGTGGAAAACAAACCGCGGTCCCAAGCCTCCCCCGCCGAGCGAGCGTTGCAGTCTGGATTCTTTTTTCCTTAACCTCGTACCATAAAATGTTTTCTGGTCACCAAAGCGCGTCGCCCACTTCATTCAATTCAGTAAAACACTAACGGAGTACCCCTCGTGTGCGAGGCCCTGGGTTTTCATCTTTATCAACCTTTACTCATCACACTGGACGGGTTCCCTTGAGGCGACTACCTTTCTCATTCCCATTTGAAGACGCGAGGTGAAAGGGCTTGCCCACGGCTCCCAGGGTGGCAGCAGTGTTGGAACTCGAACCCACAACCCAGGGCTGGCTGATGCCAAAGCCTGCTCTCGGCTGCCCACCCTGCCTTCGTGACACTGGACCTGGTCCCCTCCTATGAAGAGCTGGGAGGGTCGCCTGGGTGGCTCAGTGGGTTGAGGGTCCGACTCTTGATTTCAGCTCACGTCACGATCCCAGGGTCATGGGATCCAGCCCTGCATCAGGCTCTGCATTGAGTGTGGAGCCTGCCTGAGATCGTCTCTCTCCCTCTGCCCCTCTCCTCCCTCTCGCGCTCTCTCTCTTTCTCTAGAAAACAAAACAAAACAAAACAAAAAACAAAAACGAACCAGAAACATAGAACAAAACAAAACAACAACAACAAAACTGTAAGACTTGGGTTTTTAAAAGCTACCTGCCTTGCCTGTGAGCTCAGACCTGACCTCACCATTGCTCGAAGACAGGGTCTATGGGTCCTAGCCAGTTGATGTGTGTGTGTGTGTGTGTGTGTGTGTGTGTGTGTGCTACCATTATGATTTTCACGATTCTGAACTACTCCCACGATCTGGACCTCTTCCCTATGTTGGCGACGGGTCCTTGCGTCAAGAATTTCCAAGGTAAGGTGAAGGATCCGAGGGATGTGTCCTCTTTGCTCCCACCCCTGTCCCAGAGCTCCAAACCCCGCCCCCCCAGGGACAGCAGAGAAGAAGGGTGCCGGACCTTCCCTGAGCCCACAAACAACCGTTCCTGCCGTGTTTTTAGGATGCAGACGAGGCCGAGAGGAAGGGTGCTGCTGGGTCTGGGCCCTCAGACGTCCGAGCCTCCCGTTGGACAGGGGCTGACAGCACGGGCAGAGCCAGCCTGCCTGGGTTCAAATCCCAGCTCTGCCACTTAACGGGCTGTGTGACCTTAGGCGCTGCTTTAGTTTCCCCGTCTGTAGAAAGGAGAAGACAGGGGCACTTCCCTCACAAAATGATTGTGACGGCTCATTGGATTGGCG
This sequence comes from Felis catus, assembly GCF_018350175.1. NCBI lineage: Eukaryota > Metazoa > Chordata > Mammalia > Carnivora > Felidae > Felis > Felis catus. Next base: position 96,921,052 of record NC_058377.1, read on the forward strand.
CCCTGCACGGAGTGAATCGTGATCCACCGCCTGGTCCAGGGACAACAGACCCTCCGGCCATCTCTGGCCTGAGCAGAGGCTCCGCAGGTCCGACTGGGAAAAGCTGGTGGGTGTCCACGGGCCTCGTGGGGTCCCCAAGCCATCTGGAGGCCGCGCTGGCTTCCAAAGACTGTTTCTTATGCAGGATCAGGCATTGACCGGAGCCCAGGGAATCGCTTTCCCCCTTTTCCTCTCCGGGCTCAGAGTTTGTTTCCTGCTTCCCGCCATCACCCTCTCGGAGGTAAAAAGAGTCCTGGGCTTGGACTCGAGTCTTGGCCTCCAAGCGGACTTCCTGACACCCCGGTTGGTTTTCTTCCTTCTCTACCATGCCGAGTCCGAACATCCGAGGCTGGGGCTCCTACTTCTTACCCCCGTGGGGTGGGCTTCTTCCCCGGAGCCCCCTTCCCACCGTACTTTCGAGAAATCCCAAACTTAAACAGTTTGCTTTTTCCCGCCTCTGTGGCTCTGCTCATTTCTGGGACCCCCCCCCCCTTCTCCTTTTGTGCCTTTGACCAGGGCCCACTCATCCTCCTTCCAGACTTGCTCAGCTCGGGTCTCACCTCCTCTTTCAAACCTTTCCTGAACTGCGCCGAGAAGACATATGCTGAAGAAAATGTTCAGGATTCTGTTGATTGCCAATGACAGAAAGGCACATCGAGCTGGATGAAGCAATAGCAGGGATCTCTTTACTCGTGTATTGAAAAGGTCAGCGTGTCGGGCTTCAGGCACAGCTGGATCCAGGCGTCGTGATTATGTTCTCTGCACACAGTTCTGGCTGTCTCTCAGTCCTGCTTCCCTCTGGGCTGGGGATTCTCACCCAAAGGCCAGAGAGCCCCTGGCAGGTCCCGGCTGACAGCCTCTACTCTCGGCAATCTTGGTGGAAGGTGCAACTTCCCTTTTCTGAGTGAAATTCCAGGGGGGTTTGGTTTGTTTTTTGTTTGTTTGCTTTTTCCTACGTTGGACCTAGACCTACAGGTCCAATTAGATTAGCCATAATCCTTCCTGCATGGCACCCTCTTGTCATGGGGTCATGAATGATTCTCCTTTGTTTGTGTATTTATATAAATACTCAGGGCGTGATCACCCAAGAGAAGAGTCAGGACATTATTAAAACTTGCGTCTGTCTGTGGGCTTGTCCCCTGTTCCAACTGTCAGCCTCCCCCTCTATCCCAGAGAGCCACTATAGGGAAATTCACTTTTTATTGCTTTTGAAGCACATGCATGTATTTCCTCCAGGGGGGAAAAAAAAGGTTAACAAAACGGCTTAAGGCCAAGTAAACAAAGATGCATCCACAAAATGACGGGCAGTTGCTTTGCATGCGCTGCCTTGGAAAGGTGTCCTCAACGCATTATCTGGCGTAAAAGCAAGTTGCAGAACAGGGGCGCCTGGGTGGCTCAGTTGGTTAAGCGTCTGGCTTTGGCTCAGGTGACGATCTCACGGTTTGTGAGCTCGAGCTCCGCTCCAGGCTCCCTGCTGTCGCAGGGAGGAAGCCTGCCTCGGATCCTCTGTCTCCCTCTCTGCCCTTCCCCAGCTTGTGTGTTCTCTCTCTTTCTCAAAAAGAATAAAGTAAACGTTAAAAAAAAAAATTGAGGAAGAGTAGCTGGGATACGATCTGGGTTTGGTAACAGAAAACAAAACAAGCAGGTGGATTGGATGTTCAGGAAAAAAAATTATTAACGATGCCAGAGGCCCGCCTCTGGTCAGGAAGAGAGAACAGGGGATTCCACAGTCCCGCACCGCTTGGAGCTCTCTTGACGTCGTGTATCATCTAGAAGGAGAAAATGCGGAAATAAATGAGTGTGAAGCCAGTGTGATGGTTTTTACTCCCAGCAGGAAGGAGTGTGACACCGAGAACCTTGGTCTCTGCCCTTCCCTTCCCTTCCCTTCCCTTCCCTTCCCTTCCCTTCCCTTCTGCCTGGACCTGGGCAGAATTTCCCACTCGCATCCCGGGAGGTTGTGAAGGCCCAAGGAGCTGGGCCAGCGGGCCTGATCCATTTCTGGCTGGGCTGTCAAACCCAAGAGCCCTCTGTTCTGGGGTCCCGAAGACAAGGCTAACGTTATCCCGAGCAATTTCCTGACCCCCAGAGGAGCTGGCTCCCGGAACCAAAAAAAAAAAGCCTTGTGCTCAGCTGGCTCCATGGAAGGTTCTGGAACTGAGAGCAGACAGGCCCAGGTGGGCCCGAGCAAGAGGTAACATGAGGGGTATCAGAGAGCCTCCCTCAACCACGTGTCTCTGGTCATTCATTCATTCATTCACCCCTCAAACGTGTGCTGAGCCCCTGGCAATATCATCCAAATTCTCACAACTTCGTGCAACACTGGTTCTCAACCCCGTCATACCTGACACCTTCTTTTTATGTTAAAAATATGTCGTACCCTCGTTAATACTCTGAAATGACTCCCCCGGATACCGTAACCTATCTACACAACATAATTTTTTAAATAGCCATATGTAATGCCCCAACTAGAATATAAAGAAGCATAAAGAACTTTGGATGAAATAAAATCTGCTCGAACATCCAAGTGCTCGGGGCCAGCTGTTCCAGGAGACATCACGAAGCGGTCACGAGCTCAAGGTGCCGCGCGGACCCACCACAAGGGTGACGGCCACAGACGCACAGGAGCGCGGGCCACGGAGCGGGGACCCCAATACTCCAGCGGTGTCACCTTCCAAACCTGCGAGCAGTTCTTGGCACGTTTTGAATAGAACTAAATGCAGACTTCTCTTGTTTTTGTCCTTAGTTAGCGACACCTCTGGAAAATTCAGTGTATATTCAACCTGTTCGGGGCGCCTGACTGGCTCATTCGGAGGAGCACGTGACCGTTGAGCTCAGGGTGGTGAGTTGGAGCCCCGCCTTGGGTGTAGCAATAACTTAAATAAAAAAAAAATGTTGTTAGCTGTGCAAAAATGCTTTTCATTCTGCGTAAAGCAGAGTCAAAGCCGAGGCTCATATAATTATGCACGTCTTTTCTCCCCTGCACGAATGCCCAGCAGGACATGTGGCAGTCATGCGGGTTATGGAACGGTTCCTCGCTGGGCACGACAGCCCCACTCTTTTCTCACGGCCTGCCTTCCCCAGTCCACTGCCCACTAAATACAGCCGGGCTCCCCACCTGCTCCCCTCGTCGTGACAATCCAGAATGTCCCGGTCCATTTCCAAAACATCTCCTGGTGTTACATCCCAATTAGGCCTGCCATTCAATCATCGCAGCAAACGGACAGGAGAGATGCTGATATTGTTCCCATTTTACAGATAAGGAAACTGAGAACGTCCAGGGAGGAGCAGCTGAGCCAGGGCCCCTGGCTGGGTCTGTCTTAAGGCCACCCAGATTGTACACTGCTTTCCCTCCGTCTGTCGGGCCGGAGCTGGCAGCGGGGACACAGAGATGAGAAGGGCACCCCTCCAGCAGGGGTACTGACCCCCTCCGTGTCTGCGCGTGGAGGAAATGGACAGAGGCGTGTGTGCAGTGCTAGGACCCGCAGTGCAGGGTGGTCAGAGTCACGGCTCCACAGGAAATGAAGGTGAAGTGCGGGGGAGGGGGACGGGGGGGATGGCCTTCCAGGCCGGAGGACAAGGGAGCTTCATGTGCTTCTCGTGAGGGGCAAGGGGTGGTGGAAGGGACACGGGCTGGCACAGGGGGCCGTGATGTCACTACGACACGACCGAGAGCACCGGCTAAGTGCAGTGGTTCTGGCTGGGTAGGCAATGGGGAGCCACGGGTGTATTTGGAGTAGGCTAGCTACCCAGAGTGTTGGTTCTGGAACAGTCCCTGGGATCAGGGAGGAGGATGGGGACAGGAGCTATGGGACCCGCCAACGCGCATCTCGCCATGCGGCAGAACCATTTCAGGGGCAGGACTCTCAGCCCCGTGACAGACGGGCTGGGAGGCCCGGGAGCAGCAGCCTCCAACGCCCTGGGGCAGCAGGTGATGGCTGGAGGACAAGCCGAGTCAAGCAGACCCGGTTCGTATCCGGACATTCCGGTTGCAAACGCTTCCTCCTCACAGCACCTCTCCGCCTGGACCCGTCTCCCCCACTTTCACGGTGGCGGTAAAGGTCTCTTCCTGAGAGAGGCTGACGCAGCCAACACTTCTGCTCTGTCCTGTCCCCTCCCCTGCTGCTCCTGGCCCCCGAGGGCGGCTGGTCCCTGTTGGGGTCTTCTCGGGACAAATGTCCCCCCGCTGCCTGAAGCCACCACGCGGGCTCCTTCATGGTTGTCAACCCTGCCACCTCCTCACCCCATGGTCCTTAAAGTCACAGACGGGTTGGTCCCAGGCCCTTCTCTCCGAGGAAGGGGCGTATCAGGCTCTTAGCGGAAGCCCAGGATCGGGTGGGGTTGGGGGGGTCTCTGTGCACCTTCCCCCGCCTGCTGCAAGAGGACCGTGGGAGAGAGCCCCTCCAACCCCGCTGTGTGTGCCCGTGTGTCTGTGTGTGTTTCTGTGTGTGTGTGTGTGTGTGTGTGTGTGTGTGTCTGTATGTGTATCTCTGAGTGCATCTCTATGTGCCTGTGTCTGTGTGGGTGGCCGGGGGAGGTGTTAGGGGTGGGAGTGGGGAGGGGGCCCAGGTCTTTCCAGGAAGCCGAGGCGGGAGGCCAGAGGCAGGCCTTCCCAAGCCGTTCCCAGGCCCAGGGGAGGGAGCGCCAGACCTGAGCTCGGCAGGTTTGAGCTACGCCCACTCTCCCACCAGACCCGTGCCCTGCCCGCGTCCTGCAGGCCTGGCCAGCACCCCCTTTCCCCTCCCCACAGAGCTCCTCAAAGGATTCCCAGCTTTAACACCACAAGGTAACCATCCTCCCCTACTTCCACTGTTTCCCTTAACCCCAGCTCTGGGACCTATTTCACAGATGGGGAAACTGAGGCTGAGGGAGGCTGTGACTCACTCAGAGATGCAGACTAGGCAGAGGCCACAGGCTTCATCATCACCATCCTAGTCCCATGTGCAGGCGCCCCCCCCGCCCCCACCTGGCTGCATGGGGACCCCTCCGGACCTGGGCAGTCCGCCCTGCCCCGGATCCCCCCAGAGCAGCCCCCAGAGCCTTGCCCCGCCCTGAAGCCCCCCAGAGCCTCACTCCCACTATCACAAACCTTCCCAGGAGGGCCTGCCTGTTGCTCCCTATCTCCTTGGGCAGGAAACCCGCCAGGAGGGAGATTAGAAGAATGGAGAGGAGGGCTGTGTGGACTGGGGGCTGTGGCCTTCCCCCACACAGGGCAGAAGAATAGAAGGAAATGGCCGCAGAGAGGCAAGTGTCTGCCTGGGGGTGAGGGCAGAAAGGTTATCATCTATAAATAACCCAATCTCCAGGATCCCCAGGAGAGGCACGGAAGGGGGTCAGGCCAAAGGGTCTGGTCCCTGTGGCCAGGGGTGGGGGCAGCAGTCATTAGTGTAGGCCTGTGATTCAGATCAAAGGGCCAGAGGATGATGGCCTGACCCAAGACCCGCCCCCTTGCCTCCTGCTAGAGGTAGCCGCTCTGACCCTATGGCTGGCCAGGCAGGTGGTGCATTCTCGAATCTTCCACGCATTCTTGGATCCATTGAGGCACCCACTCATCCACTCAGTCATGCCCCCATCCAACCATTCATTCACCACACTCACCCTCCCATCCATCCACCCACCCTGCCCTCCCTGCCTCTGAGCCTCCCCATTGGTGGTTCCTTTGGTCCACCACACTGTTCCTTGGCCCTTAAGTGCCAACCTAGCACAACATTCTCTAGGAAGCCTTGCCAGACCCCCAAGTCCAGGGTAAGGAATGTGCCCCGTGGACCCCCACAGCCCTGGTCTTGCCTTTCCATGGCACTTGATCTCAATTACATTTCCTACCGGCTTTCATTTCCCTAGCTCTCTGAGCCAGCTGGTCATTCTGTCCTGGGGAGCCCCCAGCAAAAACCTGGCACATAGGAAACACTTAATAAATTCATTTGGCATCTTTATGTTCATATCTGCCTCCTCTGCCTCCTTCCTTCTCCCCACCTCCCTTTCAAGGCTTCCTGAACACCGACCTAAGCCAGGTCTGACGTTCTTCCTTGCCCTTGAGGATGGCTGAGCCCGCTGTGGAAGCAGATGAGGGGGGAGGAGAGGGGAGTGTGGGCCTGCGCACAACTCACATGACACGAGATCGAAAGAGAGAGGTCAAATCCTGGGACTTCATGGGAGTCAGCTATCACTTTCAGGGGAGGGGGGTGAAGAGGTAACGAGGGTGGGCTTCATGGAGGAGGTGGCCCTTGAGCCAGGACTTGACCGTGTGGAGGTGGCAGTGGGCTGAGGGTGGTGGGAAAGCTCAGGGCAGTGTTAAGAAGCATGACACGTGTGGAGGGAGCCTTCCTGAAGCCAAGGAGGGCACGGGGAGAGTGGTAAGGCAATAGCAGGGTGGAGGGGACCCAGACAGAAATGCCGAGAGGAGAGGTGAGGGAGAGAGAGACGCAGAAACAGAGTGAGGCATCCTGAGACGCTTTACCCGCCCAGGGGTGCGATGGGGAGGTCAGGGGATAGTGCAGACGCCTGGATATGACATGTCCTGCCTCTGAGAGAGTGGACAGATGGCTGACTCGTGATGTCCTCAAGAGGAATGGTCATGGTCATGAGGCCTTTGGAGCCAGTGACTCAGGCTGGAGGCTGCCTCCTGCATGGGGAGTTGGGGGGGGGGGGGCAGGGGAAACCCAGGCAGGACAGCCCTGGCTCCATGGACAAAATGCCGGAGCCAGGGTCAAGAGCCCCAGGGCCCGCTTGCTGCCTGGACGCCTCTGGCACGGAGGGGCTGCTCCCCAAAGGACAGGCCTGGCCGAGCCCACCCTTGAGCCTCTGGCTGCACTGGGCCCTCCTCTTGCCCACTAACCCTTTCCTCTCTGGGGTTTGGGAAGGAGGTCGCTTCTCTAAGAAGGGTGGGCGTCTGGAGGTGCGCACGGGCAACAAGAGTGCAAATCTTGAGGTCACTCTGAAGGCGAAGTGTACAAACAAAGCCATGGCTCAGCACAGGCCCTGCCACGTCATGGACGTCAGGAGGCCCAGGACACCCTGCAGGGGCAGAGTGAACCAGCCAGGGACAGCCCTGCCCTTGGAGCAGGTGGTCTACGCCTGGCCTTTCTAGTTCCACATCCTAGCAAGCCCCAGGCATTGCTCAGACCCTGCATTCAGGGAGTGCAGCCTTCCCCTTTGCCCTCGGGGAGGGCTTTATTATTAAAGTGCAAACAGTTACTTTTAAAACTCACTTTGTGGGGCGCCTGGGTGGCTCAGTCGGCTAAGCGTCCGACTTCGGCTCAGGTCACGATCTCACGGTCCATGAGTTCGAGCCCCGTGTCAGGCTCTGTGCTGACAGCTCAGAGCCTGGAGCCTGTTTCAGATTCTGTGTCTCCCTCTCTCTCTGCCCCTCCCCTGTTCATGCTCTGTCTCTCCCTAGCTCAAAAATAAATAAAACTTAAAAAAAAAATTAAAAAAAAAAAACTCACTTTGTGTCAGGCACGAGGTTACATGTCTTACACAAAACATTGGGTTTGGTTCCCTCAAATAACCGTCGGTGGTAGGCACACGTATTGCCCGTTTTATTAGTTATCTATTGCAGTGTAACAAATTACTCCAAATCTTAGCAGCACATTTATTGTCCCATGCCTTCTGTGGGTCAGGAACCTGGGCCTGGTTTTGCTGGACCCTCTGCTCCAGGGTGCCTCAGGCTGCTAAGCTGTCTGCTGGGGCCGCAGTCTCATCTGAAGGCTCGGCCGTGCAAGGATCCACTTCCCAGCTCATCAGTAGCTGTTGGCAGAGGTGAGTTCTCCGTGGGCTGCGGCCAGAAGCCGTCCTCAGTTCTTTACCACATAGGCCTGTCCCACATGGCCACGGGCTTCATCAACGTTGGCAAGCCCAGAAGGCAAGAGAGTCTCCTCACAAGCTTTTGTAACCTAACCAGAGGAATGACGTCCCTCGACGTTGCTGTATTCTATTGGTTAGGAGCAAGTTACACAGCAGAGAGGTGTGCACGAGACCTCAAACACCAGGGGCAGGACCACGGGGGCCGACTTTGAGGCCATCTGCCACACCTCTATTTTATAGACGCCGCAAAGGAACCATGGGAAGTTAGTCACCCAGAGTCACAGTGAATAGGTGGTGGGGCCAAGACTTGGATGTGACTTTGCTGAATCTCCAATCCTTAGTGATGCTGAGACCAGGCTCTGGTAACAGACTGGCTCCACCGTGTGCTAGTGGTTGACCTTGGGCAAGTTAGTTACCACTCGAAGCCTCAGTTTCTTCTTCTGTAAAATGGGTAACAATAATACAGAAATTGTTATATATTATATATATTATAATTGTTATATATTATATATTATATATTATATATTATATATATTAATATTATATATTGTACCCATATATAACAAAATACATAATATTATATATTGTACCATATATAACAAAATTATATATTGTACCCATATAAAATAAAAATCCAATATTATATATTGTACCTATATATAATATTATATAATAATAATATACAGCCTCATACAGCACTTTCTATAAGTCTTTTTCAGAAGTTAATTCCCCTTTTCCTTGCAAGCTCTTACAGTCTGAGCCCTTCCGTTCTGCCCACGGCAAATCACACCATGGAATTCCCTTCCTCAAACTTCCCACTGGAGGTGAAAGCCAGAGCGTTCTTCCTGGCCTCGGAGGGCCTGCAGGATCTGTTGCCCTGCTCACTCCCTTCCCGCACACCGAACACATTCTTCTCCTGGGACCCCTGTATGCATGTTTCCCCCAGCCTGGACTCCTGTCCTCACGGACATGATGCTCTCTTGCCTCATGTGGGTCTCTGTTCAAGTGTCATCTCCCAGAGAGGTCCTCCTGGACTCCCTGTTTTAAATTGTTGTTTAATGTTTATTTATTTTTGGGGGGGTGGGGGAGCAAGATTGGGGGAGGGGCAGAGAGAGAGGGAGACACAGAATCCAAAGCAGGCTCCAGGCTCTGAGCTATCAGCACAGAGCCCGATGCGGGGCTCGAACCCCCGGACTGCGAGATCATGACCTGAGCCAAAGTCAGCTGTTTAACCGACTGAGCCACCCAGGTGCCCCAGGGACCTCCTGGTTTAATCACCACTCTCTCTCATTCTTTATCCCCTTACCCTGTTTCTCTTATCATCACAGCACCTGACATTACATTCTATAAATAGTGGCTTGTGTATTTATTGTCTGTCTCCCTCCCTAGATGGGAAACTCCATGAGGTCAGGGACTTTGTTTTGCTGTTCACCACCAGATCACTGTACCCAGAATAATGCCTGACCTACCTAAAGGCAGTCAATAACAACTTGTTGAAAGAAAGAAGGAAAGAAAGAAAGAGTGAGTGAATGAGTGAATGAATGAAAGCATTTGGCCAGCCAGGGCCGTGGCCCTGAAAGGCACCTCTGACCCTCCTGTTCGTCCGGGCTGCACCTCCCCTCCACTCTTTGCCTTCTTCCTCTGAGAGACGGATCAGGGTAAGCAGGAATCCTCTGGAAGGAAATAGCTGAAAAGAAACTCCCCTGTTTTGCTCAGAGCAGGGACCCAGCCTGCCCCCAAAGGGCAGAAACTGCTCTGGTGCCTTCCACCCATCAGCTGCCATGCCTGATGCCCTCTGGCCTCCCGGCTGCCACAGGAGGCAAGGGGGACACGGGACAGACCCGAGCCCAGAAGTGGACGTTCGATGGAAGCCGTCGAGGGCTCAGGGAGAGCCAGGACTTGACCAGAGTCAGGGGAGGCTAGCCATGGATGGGTGAGGCTGCCTGGGGCCGCGGAGGGGCCTTGAGCCTCAGTTTCCCGCGATGCACAATACGAATGCTATAGTGCCCACCTCTTCGGCCGGTTTTGAGGATGAACTGAGAAAAACGCAAAACGCTTGGAGCCGTGTCTGGCCCACGGTGAGCCGCCCAGGTCTCAGTTATTACTGTTATTATTGCGACAATCAGTCTGTCTCCTCCGCGTCCTCCAGGCCCAATTTGGGCCCAGCCTCCGTCCTCGGGAACCAGCCGCCTGGGTGAAAATTGGCTTTGGAAATGCCTGTTAGTCCTTCAGTGACGGGACGTTGTCTCGGGTAGCAAAGCAGCTCCGTGGTGTTGCATATTGGAACCCAAGAGCCCCAGAGGCATGATCGGAACTCAGGGGAAGGGTCCCTCTGTGTTCCCCGGGGCCCACTTGCTTTCGGCTCACCGCGTCAGCCTGGCTGGCCGGGCCGTGGTTAGAAGAGGTGCGGCTGGCGATGGCGTCCCTCCCCCACAGCCACCACTTGTCCAGCGCCCGCCGCGCCTCGCCTCATTCACCAGGGCAGCCTTCCTGGGTGGGAGGCATCCTGTCCCAGAAGAGGAAACTGAGGTTCAGAGTGGCGCAGTCATTCTCCCACGGTAAGCGGCGTGGCCGTAAGCTACACCCGGAACTCTCTAGATTCAGAGCCTGCCCTGTTTCCACTCTCAATGGAAAGCCATCATCTCGGTTCTCCTCGAAGAATCCCGCTCACATGCCTCACACAGAAGATACTTTGGGGAAAGGTCGGTCTAGACAAGGGGAATGTGGAGGAGAGTCTATCTCGGGGCCTTCAGAACAAGCCCCCCCAGAGGAGTCGACTTCCTCCCCCAGGAAGGCCTGGAGATAGCTGAGAACAAAATTGGATGCACTCCGGACCTCGGAAGTCTCAGAAGGGTGGGAGGCGCTCAAGTTCTGGGTTGGTAGACCTAGAGAGAGGAGGAGAGAGAAAAAGATGACCTCCATCCATGCTTCCAGCCGGAAGGAATTCTCCAGGCTGTGGGCGGGGAGACCAGGAGAGAACAGTGAGGGAGGTGACACAGGATGGGGCTGTGAGGGTTCGGGGCAGGGAGTGGAAAACTCTCTGAACCCTGAGCAGCAAGCGAATTAAAACGGGGAATTGGGCATTTGCAAAATTGTGGGGAGGGCTCTTGGTCAGGGGGTGGCTGGGAACTTGGGGTGGGAAGGCCGTAACCATCGCTGGGATTCAGACCTGCTGGCTGTCCCCACGGCTGCCACCCCTGTGAGGCTGGTGACCAGTCACTTGGCTCACCAGGGCTGCAGCCGGGCGGCCACCTTTCTTGTTCTCTCCACCTGTCACGCAAGCACAGTGACCTGCAGAGCCTCATTCCCAAGAATCCCAGCCGCAAGGGAGTCTGTGGACATTATTTTTTAAGCTTTCCAACTTCCCTCCAAAGAGGGAGACAGAGAGGGCCCCCCTGAGAATGTGCCACATCAGTCGACAGGAGGTTAGGCCTGTAGGGGTTTACGCCTTTCACAAACCAGAATGTCTGGAGGGAGGGATGGCTGGTATTGGGTTAATGTCATGACAACATTATGGCAGTCAGAGATACCAGCCTCTCTGAGCCCCTTGACCTTCCCCTCACGGTGGCAAGACGGCAGTGGGGCACGATCCGGGGAAGCCGCCCACACTGCCTGCCGTAAGAGAACTGCGCTTAGAAAAATCTGGAATGTCTTCCGTCTTTACCTGTGCCACCCCCAGCCTCTTGAATTCTTTAAAATCCCTTAAAGCCACCAAATCCTATGAACTTGAACTCCAAAATATTCCCCCAGTTTATGCCCTGCTTGGCATCCCTTCTGCGTGGCCTCTGTCTGGGCTGCAGGTGCCAAGACCGTTCTCCTGAATGGCGCCCCCCCCCCCCAGGCTCCTGTCAGTACCCTTTCACCAGATCCCAGGATGGGTCCAGCATGTTCTAGGCCCTTGGCATAGTTCAGGGAACAAAACAAGTCCTGTGTTCGTGGAGCTTCTATTCGCTTGGGGGTGGGGGTGGGGGGTAACTAACCACCACAGGTAAGTTATGCAGATGTGAGATGATGATCACCCCACATAAAACACATAAAGGGGTGCCTGGGTGGCTCAGTCAGTTAAGTGTCTGACTCTTGGTTTCCGCTCAGGTCATGATCTCGCCGTTTCATGGGTTCAAGCCCCATGCCGGGCTCTGAGCTGACAGCAGGGAGTCTGCTTGGGATTCTGTCTCTCTCTGCCCCTCCTCCACTCGTGCTGTCTCTATCTCTCTCAAAATAAATAAATAAACTTAAAAAAAAAAAAGGACATAGGGGCGCCTGGGTGGCTCAGTCGGTTAGGCGGCCGACTTCGGCTCGGGTCACGATCTCGCGGTCCGTGAGTTCGAGCCCCGCGTCGGGCTCTGGGCTGACGGCTCGGAGCCTGGAGCCTGCTTCCGATTCTGTGTCTCCCTCTCTCTCTGACCCTCCCCCGTTCATGCTCTGTCTCTCCCTGTCTCAAAAATAAATAAACGTTAAAAAAAATTTTTTAAAAAAGGACATATATAGAGACTGGATTGGGGAGATCAGAGAACAATTTTAAATTTGGGGGCTGTTATGGGTAGAATTGTGTCTCCCCCACAAATTTCATTTGCCAAAATTTGTGGGTACCCTGGTACCACAGAATGTGACCTCGCCGTGATTTGTTTAGTTCAAATGAGGTCGTCCCCCACCGCCTCCCCTGCGTCCTCATGGAAAGAGGAAATCTAGACCCAAGACATACACATGGGGAGAACACCACGTGAAGAGGAAGCCAGAGAGCCACAAGCCAAGAATAGCGAAGATGGCCAGCAAAGCACCCGCAGCTAGAGATGACCACGGAGCAAGGTTCTCCCTCCCGGCCCTCAGAAAAAAACGAACCCTGCCAACACCTAGGCCTAGGACCTGTAGCTCCCAGAACCGGGAGACAACAGATTTCTGTTGTTTAAGCCACCTCGTTTGTGCCACTCTGTAGCGGGAGCCCCGGGAAACTAATGCAGTGACCAGGCAGGGCTCACCGAGAAGATGACTTTTGAATGAAGATGTGCAGGGAGTGGTTGTGAAGGTAAGGAGGCCATCTGGGGGCAGAGCGTGCCAGGCAGTGGGAAGCGCCAGTGCAAAGGCCCTGAGGCAAGCAGTTGCCTGAAGTGTTTGAAGAAAAGTAAGGAGACCAGAGCGTAGTACGTGAGAGGGTGCAGACTTGTAGGAGAGGAAATCAGAGATGGGATGGGCTAGAGGGTAGAGCCCGCAGGGCCCTCGGGCCAGGACAGACTTCAGCTTTTACCCAGCTTGAGACAGAGTCATCTCAGTTTTGAGCTAAAGAGTGACAAGGTCTGACTTACATTTTAACAGGATCGCTGTGGCTGCTGCACGAGAGGAGACTTAGGGTAGGGGGGAGGTAAGAAGAGGGGGAAACGGAAGGTTAGGGGCTGTCGAATATCCCAGACAAGAGGTGACGGTGTCTTGGACCGGGATGGTGGGGGTGGGGGTGGGGAGAAGAATCCAAGAAGTGGTTGGATTCCAGGCACGTTTTGCCAGTGCAGCTAACAGGATTTGTTGACATCTCAGATGCAGGGGTGACAGAAAGAGACGAGTCGAGCATGACGTCAGGGGTTTTGGCCTGACCAACTGGAAGGATGGAGTTGCCATCGACTGGAGAGAGAAGGCCATGGTTCCTCCAGCTTCGTGCAGCTTTAGTGGGGGCTGGAAGGGGGGGGGAGGAAAATCAACAGTTCAGCCCTGGACGAGTCAACCTCACGACTTCAAACTCCCGTTTGTCTTGCCAACAGCTGCCAGAGTGATGGTGCTTTAAGAAGTAAGCAAACAGGGGCGCCTGGGTGGCGCAGTCGGTTGGGCGTCCGACTTCAGCCAGGTCACGATCTCGCGGTCCGGGAGTTCGAGCCCCGCGTCGGGCTCTGGGCTGATGGCTCGGAGCCTGGAGCCTGTTTCCGATTCTGTGTCTCCCTCTCTCTCTGCCCCTCCCCCGTTCATGCTCTGTCTCTCTCTGTCCAAAAAATAAATAAACGTTGAAAAAAAAAATTAAAAAAAAAAAAAAAAGAAGTAAACAAACAAACGAAGCCCCTAGCTGGCGGGGGCATGAAGTCCCAACTCTGTGGCCTGGGCAGAAGGGCCTTCGATAAAACCCGCCCCGAAACATCTGTCCAGTTCTTCTCCCCTGACCCCCTTCACGTGCCTTGTGCTCCGGCCTCCACGGAACCTCTTGCAGCTCGCTCATTCATTCACTCATTCATTCATTCATTCACTCCCTGAGCATTCATGTACTTTTTATTCTGCCAGACTCTGAATCAGGCACGGAGGCTACCGCCCTCATGGAGCTCACCGGGACCCGCACTGTGGCATTCTCCCCACCCCAGTGCCTTTGCACACGCTACACCATTTGTACTCAAATCCCAGTCGTTCTCTTTCTCCTGCCCCTACTCACCTTCTAGGGCGAACCATTACCCTGTCCTCTGGGGGACCTCTTAGATGCCCTAGACTCGGGCAGGTTGACGTTTCCGGAGTCCTCTGTCCCTGTGGGGTGCTCAAAGGTAGACACCTGTCTTTATCCAGCCCTGTACCTCCAGATATTTGAATGAATGAATGCGTGCATGGGTGAATGAGCGTTACCAGGGATTCAGCAGCTTTGATCCACATTTGGCTAACGGCGTCCTGGTCGTGAATCCAGCTGAAATGAGGGAGCTGTGGGTCTAACTTCTCTTTTTAAATGTACCGCCAGAAATGTCCTTTTGTACGGCCTCCCGGAGAATTATGGTGGGGTCTCCAGGCTGGAATCCCTTGGAAACAGGGAGAGAGGCCAGTTGAGGCAGGGCATGGGAGCCAGGGAGGTGTTTCTGGTCCCAGTTAACCCAAGCCACCAGAGCCAGCCGTCCCTTGTGGCCTCTGGGGAGAGCTGCGGTAACCATGGCAACCAGGCACTCCAGCCAGGAGTGGAGTAGAGCCAGGACCACGGCCAGGCCTGCAGCCAGGCTGGGCTCCGGGGCCACTCTGTGTGCATGTGCTGGGTGGAGGGACGGAGGGTGACGAGGGGCTGTCCCAGAGACCAGAGTGACCTGTGGGGAAGGGGGATGGATGTGTAAGGCCCAGATGTCCTTGTGCTTCAGATCAGGGTTCTCTGGGCCCCAGCCCCCCTCTGGGAGATTCAGGAAAGGAAGATGGAGTGAGAGGCATAGATACAGAGACTGACACCAGTGGAAGAGAGGGAGATGCACAGCCAAAATTCTGAGAGGAGGAGAGGGAGGGAAGGAGGGAGGAGGAAAGCAGGAGATGGGAGGGAGGAGGCGGGAAGGAGAGGGAAGGAGGGAGGGTAGGGAGGAAGAGGGCACTGGGGGAGAGGTGGGAGGGAAAAGGAGGGGGAGGGAGGCAGGGAAGAGGGAGGGTAGGTGGGATTAGGGTGTTGGGAGGGAGGAAGGGGAGGGGAGAAGAGGGAGGACAGGGGTGGGAGAAAGGCAAGGAGGGGAGGGAGGGGAGAGGGGAGAGGGGAGGGAGGGGAGAAGGGGGAGGGAGTAAGGGAAGAGGAGGAGAAGAAGTGGGGTGTGGAGGGGAGGGAGAGGGAGGGAAGGGGGAATGGAGGGGAGATAGGGAGGAAGGAGGGAAGGAAGGGAGGAAGGAGGGGGAGGGGGGAAAGAGGGGGAAAGGGGGAGGGGGAAGAAGGGGGAGGAAGGGACGGAGGGACGGGGTGGGGCAGCTGGACGGAGAAACCAGAAAGGAGGAAAGGAAGGGAGTCAGTGTCAGGTCAGAGAAAGCACTCACAAAAGACAGAAAAACGGACACGGACAGACTCACAGAGAGGGGGGTGGACAGACGAAGGGAAAGGGCCAGAAAGAGCCAGGGAGTAAGAGGAGGAGAAGCGAGGCAGATACGGGGAGAAACAGACACCACAGGACGACGGGCTGGTAGGACACAGATGGGGCCGAGTCCCCATCAGCACGACGGTAACACGGAGAGAGCTCCAGGTGACAGAGACCGGCAGAGAAAAGGAGAAAAAAATGAGAAGGACCCCGGAAAGGAAATAAAGAACCCGGAGTCAGTAAAGGCGAGGGGGGCAGGGGAGGGGGGGAGGGGGAGGGGGAGGGGGGGAGGGAGAGGGGGAGGGGCGGGCGGGGCTGAGCGGGAGGCGGACTCCCCGCCCCCTGCCCCTCCCGGTCCCGCCCCCCCTCCCCGCGGGACGCCTGTCCCCTGCCGCGCGAAGGCCCTGGAGATGACCCTTGTCCGCTCCCGGGAAGGTCACCCCGACCCTGCCCCCCTGTCCCCTTCGCAGGGCAGCCAGGCAGGATGTGTGGGTCTGGGCCGTGGGGTGGGGACCGCGAGGCGCAGCGGTGGCGGCGGCAGCAGGTTGGCGGCTGGGAGCGGTTCCCGGTGGCGGCTGCACCCCCGGGGTCTTCCATATGTCGTGTGCGTCTGTTTAGCAACCTGCCTCAGAACTCTGAGCGGCATTTACGCCCCGGGGCGGAAGACAGCGCGTCCCTGGGGAAAGGAGGCTGGCCGTGCCAGGTTGGGATTCCCAGGCAACCCGCGCTCCAGCCTAGTGGCGAAATAAGAGATACTGTTTTCCCGCCCGAAGATACATTTCTCCCAGAAGATGGTGCCAGGAAAGAGATTTTTCTTTTTCAAAGGATTTGGTAATTCTCTCCCCCCCCCCCCCCCCCCCCCGTCCCAACGCCTGAGACAAATGAGAGCTATAGAACCCACTATCCCCCTTTTGCTTTGGCTGCTGGGAAGCTCAGACCTAAATTGCAACGATTAATACATTTATAAACCGTTTCTAATCCGGGAATTGTTAACCTGACGTGCATGGATGCCCAAGGCTTCGTAAAGCTCCTGAACTTGTATGCAAAATTATTGTCTTAGTCCGCTCGGGCTGCTATAACAAAATACCATCGACTGGGTGGCTTAAACAACGGAACGTTTCTTTTTCACAGTTCTGGAAGCTGGGAAGGCCAAGGTCAAGGTCCCCGCAGATTTGGCGTCTGGTGAGGACCCTCTTCCTGATTTGCAAATGGCTGCTTTTTCACTGTATCCTCACGTGGTGGAAAGAGGAAGCTCCGGGTCTCTTTCTCTTCTTGGAAGAGCACCAACCCCCTCACAGGGGTGCCACCCTCAAGACTTCACCCCCTAATTACCTCCCAAAGGCTCCCCTTCCGTTGGAAATGAGGGCTTCGGCATAGGCCTTTGGTGGGGAAGGGGCAGGGGACAGGGGCATTCAGTCCATCACAGTTACGTGTAGGCATATTTTTCTGGGGGGCGTTCTCAAGGTTCTCGAAGATGTCCATTACCTTTCAAAGGTGAAAAAGGGGGTCAGTCTGGATTCAGCTTACAGTCTCCTGCCTGTTGGGTCAAGCCCCATCCAGTATCCCCCTGTGGCAGAGGCTGCTGGTGGCTCCCCGAACCTGTCTCCTTTTCCTCCGTATGTTCGTGACTGCAGGTGGCTCCCGAGCTGGACTGCATTTCCCGTCCTTCTCTGCACCTGGACACGGCCGCCGAACGGGTTCTGACCAAAAGACGGTGAGTGGAAGGCATGGTGCTCCTCCCAGGTCATCCTTCAAGGCCCTGGGTGGACCTTGTCCGCATTTGCCTGCCCCTTCCTCCTGGCTAGACCCCGACGATCCCGGGGACTCATTTTCAAATGGCAGTGACTTTGGTGGAAAAGCTTTAGAAGAAGCGTGTTAATGTTGGAGCTATCCCATGAGGGAGAAATGCATTTCCGTAGTATTTCGCTGTAGTTGGGGGCTGGCCTGGCTTTACCCCGTCAAATGGGCCAACCCTAAGCTCCCGCAGCAACAGCACACATTGTGAACCCGAGCCACCTACTTCCTGGGGCCATTTAGCACGGCGGGAAGGTGTCCCTGTCCCTGTCGTGACCACCCACACGGCCTTTGCTCATGGCTGGACTTGGAAGCCTGCTTCCAAGTGCTTCCAGCTCTTTCTTTCCACAGCAGGGGCCCTCTCTCACGTTCCCCCACCCGGAGATCCCCCTGAATACCACGCTTCCCCGTCTCAAGGCAGTGTAGTGGTTGAGGGCACAAGCTTTGGGTTCAGCCTGCCCCTGGCCAAGTCCTGACTGTTCTGCATGGACTCTGTGACCTCAGGGAGCACGTGTGACCCCTCTGAGCCTCTGTCTCCTTATCTTTAAGTAGAGGGTGACGAAGAATCCTCACTACGCAGGGCTGTTATGAAGACGATACGTCCTCCATGGAGCCCCCTCCTCTGCCCTCCTTGCCCTAAGGTCCCGGGAGCATCTCCCTCCCAAGGCCAGCCCGCCCTCCGTTAATTATCCAGGGCTGCAAAAACAAAGCAGCCCCACGGTTAGAGGCATAAAACAATCTCTCACACAGTTCTGTGGGTCGGGGACTCATGATGTTTGGCCAGGTTGTTTGGTTTGGGGCATCTTGTGAACTTGTGGTCAAGAGGTCAGCTGGGGCTGTGGTCATCGGAAAGCGGGACTGAGGCTGGGGGACCTGTTTCCAAGATGGCAGACCCATGTGGCTGTTGGCCTCAGTTCCTCACCACATGGACCTCTTCTCGTGCAAGCTGGCTTCCCAAGAGTGAGTCATGAGAGAGACCGACAGAGACAGACAGAGAGAGAGAGAGGCAGAGACAGAGAAAGGAAAGAGGAAGCTGAAATGCCTTTCGTGATCTAGTCCCAGAAGTCACACGTAGTCACTTCTGTCACGTTCTATTTGTTACAAGGAATCACTAAGTCAGGCTCACGCTCCAAGGAAAGGGAATTAGGCTCTACCTTTGAAGGGACTTGGGGACATATTTTGAAACAACCACACGCACCTTGTCCGTGAGCAGGCTCTGCTTATGCCGTGAGCAGGTGCACGTAGATAGTCCCTGTCGCACCTGCTACTAACCACCCGCTCCCACCCCAGACCCAGGCATGGGCCTCCTGTCCTGTCACAGAGTCATGGTCGAGGGCACTGTGCCCTGGACAAGTAAGCCTCCCTTCAGAGCCATAGGGTCCTCTTCTGTGAAATGGACTGTAATCGTAGGAGTGGCTGATAAGAGCTGTCTGTGGATTCAGAGAGCTGACACCCATAGAGCTGGGAACAGAGCTCCTGGCTGAGAGCATTGCTGGCGGTCGCTCTTGTTCTCCCGGCCTGCCCTCTGACGTGACTTCTTAGGATGCTGCCCTGCATGCGCTAGGCACACGATAAACATCTGCCTGCCCGCCTGCCTCTCGGGGGGGCCTCTCCGTGTGTCCCCGGGAGGCTCAAACAGACCTCTGTGAACAAAAGATGAACTAGAGGAAATTGAAGTGAAAGGGCAGGCGGGAGAGTTAAAGAAAATAAATCCCGTTTCTAAGTCCCGCTTGAAAATGAACCCTCCCACAGGGACACCTGGGGGGCTCAGTCGGTTAAGCGGCTGCCTTCAGATCAAATCACCATCTCGCGGTTTGTGGGTTCGAGCCCCGCGTCGGGCTCTGAGCTGACAGCCCAGAGCCTGGAGCCTGTTTCGGATTCTGTGTCTCCCTCTCTCTCTGCCCCTCCCCTGCTTGCGCTCTGTCTCTCTCTTTCTCTCCCTCTAAAAAATAAATAAACATTTAATAATAAGAAGAAAATGAACCTTCCCACAAACAAGCAAGCTCGCCTGTCCTGTCTTTTCTTTCCTGCGATTTACTGTCCTGGGGACTTGAGCCCAGGCAGGGAGAAGGGGCACCAGGAGGCAAGGGTCAGGTTGTCTTCCTCTGTGAGGAGCACCAGGGCCAATGATGAACCTGAGCAGGGGAGAGGCGTTTGCCCTTGGTGATGGTCTCTGGAAGTCTACCCAGGTCCTAATGGGTCTCTCTTTTTGTCATTCCTTTGTAGGGGGTGGGCAGAGGAGTGGGTGCTTGGAGGAATAGGGTGCAAAGCTTCTATGCGATGTTTCATTTTCATGCCTAGAGAGCTGGGTAGAGGAATGAAGTTCATTCATTCATTCATTCATTCATTCATTCATTCCATTAGCGGTCACCCATAGAACCTCTGCTGTGAGTCAGGATTTGAGCCAGCCACCTTTCCTATCTCCTAGAAGTGAGCTCCAAACGCAGGTCCCAGACGTGGGACTGTGCCTGTTCCATAGCAAACATTTTAAAAATGTTTGTTGAATGAATGAATGAATTCACTACCCCACTTGAGCCCCTGGCCTCCAAAACTCATAAAGCCAAATTCTTTAGCTTAGCACTCACGGGTTGCTGCCTACTTCTCTGGCTTGGCTTCCCACGCCCTCTGCCACGGGCATCCCATGATTTCATCGTTATGAATCCCTCGCAATCCCCAGAAGGTTCTCAGGCTGTTTCATACCCTCCTCCCTTTGACACGGGACCTCCTCCCCCTTTCGTCTGCTGGCGGACTCCTATACATCCCTTAAGAGCCGATGAAGCGTCACTTTTCATGCAAAGCCTTTCTTGGCCTCCCTGGTTGTATTTGGTGTCAGGGTCTCCTCTTTGCTTCCTCGGCCTGCCTGGACTGTCCTTTGGTCTCCGCACAAGTCACCAAAGTGGTGTCTGTCCCCTCCATCGGTCTGTGGGCTCCCTGAGGGCAGCCCAGGCCCCTGAACCCAAGCCCCGCTCTGCCACCTGCCAACACTGAGACTTTGGGAAACCCACTTCAGTGGGTTCTGTGCCCCCTCTGGACGTGGGGCTGATATCAGGCCCCAGCACTGAGGGTAGTTGCAGCGATTAAATGGTTTCGCAAATCCAATGCACTGAGAACAGCCCCTGGCCTCGTGAGTGCTGAGCAACTGTGAGCTCCTGTCATACCGATGGCAGCTCAGTGATGGAGCAGCTAACTGGCTTCCGGTGCCTAGCACTGGGCTTGGCACCGGGAAGTCCCCAGTCAGGGCCAACACTGCCTCGGCTCTCAATGAGCCCCAGTCCGAGGTAACCATCCATTCGTTCATTCCCCATCCTGTGTCTTCTTTGTGCCGGGCATCGTTCCAGGTACAGGGATACAGCCGTGAACAAAACAGTGACCTCCATCCACAACAAGCTTGTCCGCTAACAGAATGAATGAACGCATGAGACAGAGCCTTAGAAGACTCCAAGTCCTATGAAAACGAGGGCAGGATTAGTGGTATTAGGATTGCAATTTTAAATGGGGTGGGCAGGGTAATCCTTGCTGCAAAGGTGACCTTTATGGGAAGCCTTGGGAGAGATGAGACTGTGAGTCATGTTGCTCTCCAGGGCAAGCGTCCAGGGAGTGGGAACAGCGAGTGCAAAGGCCCTGGGGTGCAAACGTGTCTGGCATGCTGGTGTTGGAGGAATGGCCAAGAGCCCCTATGGCTGTAGCATAGTAAGCAAGGTGGAAGATGGAAGATGATATAAGGCAATGGGTGGGAGAAGGATGAGGCTGGGCCTGGTAGGTCATTGTCGTAACTTTGGCCTTTACTCTGAAAACGGCAAGGGCAAATGCAGGCCTGACCTCTCACCAGTATTCCACCCTGGTTCTCAGGGGTCTGTGTAGGGGTGGGGGTGCTCTGTGGGGAAACACCTCATAGAAGTGGACTCCCCTATGGATGACACAGAGAAAGAGCCTGGATCGCCATCTCTGGCAAGCCACAGGAAGGCCAAGTGTGGAGAGGCAGGGTCTACCTGAGCCCCGTGCCCACCTGCTCCCCATAGACCACCGGCACTGGTATTTTGCCTTTTCACTTCTGGGCCTAATAGCGTAAGCTGCGGTCCCCTCCCAGCCTGGGGTCGGCCGAGTCTTTGTGCGCCCTGTGGCCAGTCCCTCCCCAGGACGCTTGCTTTTGAGGGCGGGCGCACACTCCTGAGAGTTACGCAGGACAACCCGGGCACATCATGATCCTAAGTGGAAGGACGCCAGGCGGAGGGGCAGGGAGGACAGGGAAAAGAGAGGCCGCAGAAGGTCTGAGCTGGAAGGGACTCAGGGCTCATCTCACGCAACCCGGACAACTCAGAAAGGGCAGGGGCTCGTCCAGGCCACGAGCGCATCACTGGCCCATCGCCAGCAAGGCTGGAAGTAGAATCTCGACTTGCTGATGTTCAGTGTGGTCAACCCCCGACCCCAGCCCCCCAGACGGCCTCCAGGTGTTGGGTGTACTCGGGGCTCCAGGGAGCTGTCCTGGGGCTTAACTGGTCCCTTGAGTTCTCGTGAGTTAGTTTGTTTTAGGGGCAGTGGCTCCGGACTATAGAAAATAGGGTATGGATTGTTCGGGGTTTTTTTATCTCCAATAAACTGCAGTTGCTTTCCTCGGCTGGGCCCCTCAGGAGGGGAGAATTACCCACTGTTCCCATAAGTGGGGTCTCAGGGGTCTTTCCCTGCCTTGGGCTCACTTCTGTCTTCCCAGGGCAGCTGAATGCCTAGTAAATCCCAATGTAGACAGCCTTCCCCTGTGATCTGTGAGCGCCATAAAAGCAGGGCCACATCTGTCGGATTCACTATTATACGCCCAGTGTTTACCCAGCATAGTTGCTGGCACACAGGCGAAACTCTAAGGTATGGACCGGAAGGACAGAACCTCTACTTTGAGGGATCGTGCCCCCAAATGCAGCACGGTCTCTCTGGTAACAGGGAGCTCTGATCAGAATAACAAGATCTTTTTGGCCAGGGAGGATATGCTATTTGATAGTTTCTCCCTTCGGAGGATTTAACCTCCTCATTGTGTTTTGCTAAAGCTAACCCTTATTGATGATCTGATTCATGCCTTCGTTCACTAGGTATTTATGGAGCCCCTACCAGGTGCCAGACCCTGAGCGCTAAACGCGGGGCGAGGCTGTCCCAAAGTGGCTGGTTCGTGCACACTCAGTGGGGAGCCCCCACCTGCGATGTTGCAATCATCTGAGTGGACCCAAGGTCTTGTAGCAAAGGTCAGCCTCTTAAAAAATGGAGCCACTAAGCAAACATTCTGGGGGAGCTTTACGGAGTTAAGCTGTTTGTGCTGGGGAAGCATTTCTAAAAACTGCACATGGGGCCTTTTATCCACCTTATAATTGGCTCTGGTTCCTCTGTAACTGGGGATAAATCAGGCATCAGCCTGTCTGTAGGTTTATTAGAGACTTACATATTTGGAATAAAAAGCAAGGAATCAGGCAGGCAGTGGCGGAGAAGGAGGAAACCCGGGAAGAAGAAGAACTAGAAGGAGAGACGTAGACAGCTGGACAAACGGGCCTCGGCCCCAGTTCCGCTGTAAATCAGCCGATGAACTTGGCCGAGCCACTGCCCCGCTGCCATCCGTGGGCTTCCTCGTCCGCAAAGACGGCCGGTGGGGTAAAATCACTTTTGATAAACTGTGCCACGCTCTCCCCTGGCTCCCCTGTGGGGGTCCTTCTTCCCCGTCTTCCCTCACGAGCTCTCACACCCCCCCCCCCTTGTCAGAACGCTAGCCGAGGCCAGCAGGCATCGCTGTGCAAAACAAGCGATCCTCATCCAGGGCTTGTTAACTCAAGAACGAGATACGGTCCAAATTCTTTCGGCGGAAGGGGCTTGAGGGTCAGTTCGCATGTTGGCACAAGAACTTGTTCTCATTAAATAAGTCAGTCGAGATGTGAACATTCATCTGGGTAAGTGAATGAATCAGCCTCACTCTGAAAAGAAAAATAGAGACGCCATTAATCAGCGTAGATATATACAAGCACACACACGCACACGCACACACCAACACTCACATCCCCTGACTCTCTCTCTCTCTCTCTCTCTCACACACACACACACACACACACACACGTATAGATGTGGGTCCTGGAGGCAGATTCCTCAAGTTTGAATCTCAGCTCTGCCTCCTAGCTAAGCAACATTTGTCAAAGTCCTCAACCGTTCTGTCCTCAGTTTTCCCACCTGTGAAACGGGGATGATGACAGTAGCGAATCGTCAGAAAGTACTTAGCAGGTCACCTGGTGCGTGGCAAGTGCTCTGTAATATAAGGTAAATAAGTCCCGGCCGTCGCAGCGCATCTGGGATCTTTCCAGCCCCGCCCTTGCACGGCTCTGTGAGTCACTCCGAACCTGACTCAATCTGAGCCTGACTTCGTCACTTTGCTCATCTGTAAAATGGGGACAATACCCATAACCTCAGGGTTATTTGAACGAACACAGAGATAACGGGCACGAGGTAGCGTGACTCGGGATACAGAATCTTGGGCTCTGGAATATGCCTGCCGTAGGGTTCGCGCTCACCAGCTGAGTGACAAGTAATGACCTCTGAGCCTCAGGTTTCCCCTCTGTAAATGGGGACAGTAGCAGGTGCTTCCTCAAGGGGTTGTTGAGAGGAACTAACACAGACACCGTGCTGAGCAAGGCGCCGGGGACTTAGTGGGAGCTCAGTAGAGTTCTTGGCCTGCGGCCTTTGTAACTTTGCCTCCCCTGGAGCACACCGCAGGCTCTCCAAGCCTCAGGTATGGGTGAGGCTTGGTCTGCAAGGCAGGTAGGTGCAACAGTCCTCCGCATGCTGTGTGCCCTCGGCGAGCGCTTTCCGCGTGTTACTTCAATTAACCTTCCCGGTCCCCCGCGAGGCCGCTTTTATCTCCATTTCGCAGAGGAGGAAGCTGAGTCTCAGGCAGACTTGGTGACTTGCCCAGGGTCACGGGTGGGCTGACCAGCCCAGGTTTGTCCGTCCCAGAGTCCAAGGGCGGTGACGTTCGGGCACTGCAAGGAAGCTGAGCAGAACCTTTACTTTCATGGCTGGATTTAGCGACCCAGACAGGGCGTCCGCTGCTCGCGGGCAGGAGGGCCCTTGGCCGTGGACCCAACCCTACGGGTTGTTTGCACGAGAGCATAGAAGGGTGGGCCCAAGAGGCTTTGGGTTGGAGCAGAGAGGTAGGATCTAAGAGCTCACAGGGCAGAGGGGGTATCTTCCAGCAACCAAAGCTTGGAGCGCAAACAATGAGGCAAGACGTTTGGCCAGCAGAACACTGACTTGGGAAAAGCAGGACCCAAACTTCCCTAAACTCTAAAGCAAACCGTGCTGGCAGATCTGGGACGGGTCGCCCCTGCCCAACCGCAGCTTGACCTCAGCACTTTTGTCTGTGGAGGAGGGTTGCACAAGCTGTCTTAAATTTAAAAAGTTGCTGGTTGTATTGACTGCTCCCTGTCAATCGTCCAAATGAGGGCGGGGACCAACGCATTCTTTCTTCTAACGCAGGTTTGGGCGCCCAGGTATGGAGGCAGTTCACAGATGTGATCTCAGCAGCTCTACGTGGGTGATAAAGGTGATTCAAAAAATAAATAAATAAAATACATTGGGTATGTGCCGTGGGTTTTGTTTGTTTTTGAGAGAGAGAGAGAGAGAGAGAGAGAGAGAATCCCAAGCAGGTTCCATGCTCAGCACAGAGCCCCACACAGGGCTCAATCCCATCCCACAACCCTGGGATCATGACCTGAGCCGAAATCGAGAGTCAGGTGCTCCACAGACTGAGCCGCTCAGGTGCCCCTGTGATGTGCTTTCTGGTTGCCAAAGCCCCCTTTGCAGACGTCCTCTCCTCCGGTGTTTATAAGTGACCCGGCGTGGGGGGGGGGGGGGGCGGGTAAGTGCTATCATTCCCCTCAAGAAGAGGAAGACGAGGAAGGCTCAGCTTGGCCAAGGCCACATGACTGGAAAGTTCAATGCCAGGCTGGCCCCAGGACTTCGGAGCCTCACCCCAACCCACAGCTGGAGGCGAAAAGAGAAAGGAAGTGAAAGGAGAAAGGCTTGAACTTCAGTTCTTTGTTTGTTGGGTGATCTTGGGTGGATCTCTGGTTTCTGTCTCTGTAAAAACAGGCTCCCTAGCCACCCCTACCTAATGGAGTCCTTAGAAAGCTTGGCACAGTGCTTGGCACAGTGCACTTTCCTCCTGTTAAAGATTAGGATTCTAAAAGCACAGAGAGGGGAAGTGCCTTGCCCAAAGCCACACAGCTGATGAACAAAGAAACCGGGCCTGGAACCTGGGTTTACCTGCCCTCACAACCTGAGCTTCCACACTAGAAAACACTCCCGATGGATGGTAATTATTAGTATTGTATATTACTATCATTTAATTAACAACAACAACAAAAATGAAGGCGGATGATGAGGGTTCAGCAGTCTCCCTATCTGGTAGGATCTATTCCAGGGAGCTGCTTTCTGGAAAGCCGGGCTAGGAAGCACCCAAGAAGCTCTGCCCCAGGTCCCTCCCAGCATAGCCATTTAGAATCTACGTCTCCCCCCCCCACCCCCCCCACCCCCCACCCCCCGTAGAGGGTGGTGGGGAGAGAGTCAGTACTACTCCTTTCTTCTAGCTCCTAGCCAGCTGCATTCCTGGGGGGGGGGGGGAGGGAAGGAGGACCTTGGCCTGGCAAGCCCTTGGCTGACGACACTCCTAGAGGCTGGCTGTGGCCTGGGGCAGCTTGTGGGAGGGATATTCTTCAACCCCCCAAAGGACGTTCCTAGGATTTTCAAATTTATTCTATGAAAATCATTGCAAAGAGAAACAAATTCAATCAGGCTCGGTGCAACATTTAATGAACTGTCATTTGGGGGGAAATGATTGCAGATTACATAGGAGAAGAAACAATTCAGGAAAAAAAAAAAACCTCAGGGGGGCAATGATTAAATATTTAAAATGCAGACTGCTTTGGAAACGCTGGGTTGTGAGATTGAAGATGCCTCCTGGGGAAAGCACCCGGGGCTTCCAGCATCCTCCATTCACCCATTTCCTACATTCGGCTGCCTTTTATTGAGCACTTATTATGTGCCAGGGGCTGTGCTAAGAGCTTTCTCTGAGAATCTCACCGCCACCCAATGCCAGAGATGTGGTTACAATTCCCATTTAAAAGTGTATCAGCTGAGGCTCAGAGGGTCGCAGTGGCTGGCCCAAGGTGGCATGGTTAGGAACTGGCTCCTAACATCCCTCTGAGAGCTGACTTTAAAAAGCCCTGGAAAGCCAGACGTGGACAAGGCAGGGCCCCTGTCCTTGAGAAGCTCAGAGTCTAACCGGCCGTAAATTTATAAAGGTTAGGAGCAAGAGGTCACCCCTTCTAGTGATTTCAAATTCTTTGTAAGTGAAGGACACTTTCTCCTTGAAGTCTCACGTGAGACACCATCATACAACACAGATGAAAAGGGAACGTGTTTCTGGTGAAAGCTGGGAGGGAGACCTCCCCCTCTGCCCCCAACACTCCTTAGGCACTTGGGACAGGACTCTAAGTCTAACTGGAAACCCACTGATCGCACCTAGATGTGGCATTTGACAGATGGGAACACGGAAGCCAGGACTGGAACTTGGGCCTGTGGACTCCTGGTTTGGGGCTGTTTGCTCTGCATTAGTGTCCCCAGGGTGCAGGTGTGCGGATGCTTCGCTCCAGGAATCCCCTGTCCAGTGACATGGGCTGCCCAGCGCTGGCCACACTCTGGCGACTTTGGGTCTTTCAAGCCAGCTCAACGTTTTTTCCAGATGTCAGAGAAAAACAAAGTCTAAGAGCCCCTTGGAGGAGAGCTGAATATGTTCAGAAGAACCATTTCTACTAGAACCCCAAACACAGAGGGGGGGGGGGGAGAGTTGAAAGGGCCTTGGTTCGACACCCAGCTCTCCAACCATGACCAGGATCTCGTCCATGGTTCTTCCTCAGTTTCTCCATCTGCAGCAGGAAGTGGTTGGATTACACTGGATTCTCTACAAGGCTCCTTCCAGAATGAGTAAATGGGGAATCTCGAACCTTCTAGGCTGGGCCACTTCTGGGTTTGTGAGACTCCAGTCAGTCAACAGTGGCCTTGACACCCCGTTCGCTCCCTCCTGAGGAGTGCTGACCCTCGTCCTTACCCCTCCTCAACATTTTCTCCCTCTCCAAGCCTCCTCCTCCCCACCTCCCTCCCCGGTGAAACTCTCTCCTTCTCCATTTCCTGATAAGCCAAGCTGCGGCCTGGTTCCTGTTTTGCTCTCATCAAAGAGTAGCAAAGGGGATCCCAGAGACCATTTGTCCAAGCCTCTCACTGTACAGGTGGAGACACTGAGGCCAGAGAAGGGAGTGGCTGCCCCAGGGTCACCCTATGGAGGAGAGACCCACTTCTTAGAAGACCAAGATCACTTCCTCTTGTCGTTAACTCAGCTCTCGGGGGTTCTTTGGCCAACAACTGCTTTTTGCCTGGACACTCAGGATCGTGTTTCCTGATGGTGGGGCATCAGAGGCCTTCAAGGAGACTGAAGGCGTTCATCCGTGGGCCTTCAACATCCCTGCTGGCCTGTGAGGAGCTGGAATTCTGTGTGTGCGCCCGGGAGGAGGGGGGGGTCCCTTTCCTGTTCTCTTTCAACCCTTTTGATCACAACTTGGAGTCTCAGTTTGTTGCTCATGTGTCTTTAACACCTTTCGAGCCCTTGTTAATCTCCCTTTACGAGAGAGTGGGGCCTTGGGCTCAGCACCTCCTCAGGCAGCAGTATTTTGTTGGAATTTTTTTTTATGGCGGTTAAATATACATTGTTAGAATTTAATAACACTGTTTTATTTTCATTGTATTTATTTTTATGGGACCTTCTATTTCTAGTAATGCGATGCTGGCTTTCCATTTATGGTAATGGTATAACCTTTCTTTGTAAAAACAAGCACATTTATGTAAAAACAAAATAACAAAACGAGAGTTGATTTAAAGAAAGCTATTAGGCAAACCGCCTTATCTGGTGCACAGATACTCCGTGCAGGCGGGAGCAGGGCTGTGGTCTGGGAAACTCTCACTTGGGACTGGAGCTCTCCTCCCAGCCGGGTGTCTCAGTCGTCCAAGCGGCCGGCTCTGCCCTCACTGTCCTCTGCCTGCTTCTGCCAATCCCCCCAGACCCTCACACACTCTCTCCATCCCTCCTGCTGTCTCTGGCCTGCACTTCCCAGGCCCCCGCACCCTCACTAGAGACTCAGCCTTTTTCCTCTTTAAATTTATGTGGCGCCTCGCGTCCAAGGAGGCCCACACAGACAGCCCCTTCCAACAGCATTCCATAAACGCAGAGCCTGTGGGGTTTCTCAGCACGAAGGGTCAGCCTCCCCCAACCCTGTTTTGGCAGCTGAAGGGGTGAACGTGGAGGCTGAATCCCTTTAGAGTTTTCCTTGTCTTTGTTTTACAGAAATTGGGCTATTAGAGATCTTCTCCCCTTGGGTTAAGCATTACTCACTCTGCGTCCCTTTGAAAAGGTGGATCCTGGTTTTATTTTCCCCAGTCACACCTCTACTCTATTAGACCCTCGTCAGTCTTATCCAGAGACTTGGTGAGCAGGTTGAAAGTCCTGGAAGTCCTTGGAGGGATGTATCCTTCTCCAGGGAAGTGGACGAGGAAAGACAGTGGTTTCCTGCCCCTGGAAACTCTGCCCCGTGGCCCAGCATTACTAACATTCATGTTCAAGACTGTAATAGGTTCAAAGCCTATCAGTCCCGCACTCCTTAGTGGGAATCAGTTGACCAATGGGCTTCAGACCTTACTCCAGGGCCCTCACGCCCCGAGTGCGAGTGCGGCAGCTTCAGAGTTGGAACTCAAAAAAGAGCTCCCCAGGGTAGAGGGGTGGGCATCCAGAGCCCCTCTCCTGGGGGCGGGGATGGTTACCAAGCACTTTCACTTGGGTTGTCCCCTTTGATCTTCTTGCCTGGCGTTTTGTCTGGGGCTGGGGCGGGGGGGGGGGGGGGGGGGGGGGGGGGGGGGGGGGGAGGTGGGTTGCCGCTTCACCGGGGAGGTTCAGAGGTTAAGTGTCTCAGTGAAGTCATGTGTCAGGGGCTGCGGAGGGGCTGTGTGACTGTGACCGCAGAACAAAGATGAAAAGATAAGTCCAGAGATCGGAGACACAGGTCTGGCCTCTCACAATCAAGTCATTTGCATCGGGTCTGGGGTCGGCCCCGCCCCCTCCTCACCCCCGCCAGGGGCCTCCGTTATCTGCAACAGTCCAAAGCAGCCCTAGGGAGGGTGAATCCCCTTGGCTTTCAACAGGTACTCCAGGACAGCAGGAAGCCCAGGAGAAGCAGCGAGGTCCGGAGGGACAGTCATCCCGCCTCTAACCCTGCAGTCGGTTATGGGGGGTGGGGGGGGGGGCAGCGTGCAAGTTTCCCCGGGGAAAAAAATACAAAATACTCCGGGTCTAGCATGCCGCTCTCCCTACTTCCCAGCCGATCTCCCGAATTCAGACGAAGCGAGGGCCCCTGAGCCGAGCGCGGAGGCGGGCAGGGGATGAAGGACCGGAGCGGGGTTGAGGGTGGCCCCTGGGGCGAGGCCTGGATGCTGCAACGCAGGCGGAGACCGAGGCAGGGAGGAGGCGAGGGGCAGCCCGCCTGAGGAGACGTGCCTTCTCGGCGGCCGCCACGGCAGCGGTGGCGGCGGCGACTGGAGACTGGCGGGGAGGAGGTTTGGGGAGGGGAGGGAGCGCGGGGGAGAGGGAGGGACGGAGCGGTGGCTGGGAGGTGGGGCCGGCGGGCGGGCGGGCGGCTGCAGCTGCCGCCGGCGTCTCGGGGGCTCCAGGCTGCGGGGTGGACGCAGCGCCGAGCGATCCGCAGCGGAGCCGTGCGAGGCCGCCGGAGCCCCGGCCCCGAGCCCCGAGCCCCGAGCCAGCGCCACCGTCGCCGCGTGCCAGCCGGTCCCCGGACACGCCGCCGCCGCCAGGAAGGCAGCCGGCGCCGAACAAGTTGCAAGCGAGCCTCTCCGCCCGGGGAAAGTTTCCCCCGCGGCCGCCGGCGGGAGTTGGCGTGGGGTCCCGCTGCGGCTGCTGGAAGG
Source organism: Felis catus (assembly GCF_018350175.1). Classification (NCBI taxonomy): domain Eukaryota; kingdom Metazoa; phylum Chordata; class Mammalia; order Carnivora; family Felidae; genus Felis; species Felis catus. The sequence continues at coordinate 96,951,495 of NC_058377.1, forward strand.
TAGGGGGGTCCGCACCTCCGTGCCCTCCGTGCGCCCCGCTGCTGCGCCCCCGGGGACTTGGAGACCCCAAGCGCGCTCCCCGGGCGACTGTTGGGCACGGTCCGGGGTGGGGATGGCATGCGGGAGGGATCCCAGAACGGTCCGGGGGGAAGCCCAGAAACCAAGTTGTACTTCAACCAGCTTGGGGAGGAGACCGGGGAGACGTGCTCACCCCGATCCCCGCCCCGGATCCCTGCCCGGGAATCCGCGGACTAGAGGCTTCCCCCCGGACAGGTGCAGCCCCAGTCGGCGCTGGGCGCTCTGGGTGGGTGAGTGGAGGGTGCCAGGAGGATGGGGGGGGTGGCAGGTGTGATTAACAAGGTTGGGGGTCTCAGCGGGGGCTGCGCCCCGAGGGCGGGGGGGGGGGGGTACGCGCCACGCCACTCGGTAGGAGATCAGGTGGGGACTGGGGATTAGGAGCGAGGACCGGGGCAGGGAAGATTGTCCGGCCCAGCCAGGGCACGGAGCACGAGCCGCCTTTGGGGTCCCTACAGCGGGGCGGGGCGGGGGCGCCAAGCTTTCCTCCCGGGTCCCCCTCATCCGGTACGCGGTGTGCGCGGTTTGGGGGAAGCGAAGCACAGACTCGGTGGGGGCTCGGTGGGTCCGAGCCTCTGGCACATCCAGATTTAGGGGGTGTCCTAGGAATCCTCCGGGAGGGATTCTCGGCTCGGGCGGGCTCGCGCCAGCTTTGGATCCCCGCTGGATTGAAGTGAGGTGGCCCCCGCCAGGGGGAGCCATTCCCCGACCCTTTCGCCCACAGGAAGGCGAGAGTCCTGGTTCCTGCTAGACAAACGCACCGAAATCGGGGACCTGGAACCACAGACCCTCCAACACACGCGGGGGCCCGCGCGGAGGAGCACCCCGGGCCGGGCCAGGCGGCGGGGGAGAGGCCCGAGCGTGAAGCTGGGGTGCACCGTGTGCTGGAAAGCTCGGTGGTGGTCAGGAGGTGCGTGATCTTGGGGATCACGCAGGGTGTATGGGTGAAAAAAAACATTCACCCCCAGAAAAACACAAACGGAGAGAAACTTTACACTAACAGCGAATTGGTGTAGAGAAAGAGGAGAAGAGGGTAAACTTGAGAGGTTTCTTTCGAATCAGAACCCCATATTGCTGAATGCACCCTTTTTGTAAAAGTTATACCTTTGTTTCCCGGATGCGGCCAGATCCCTCCCTGGTGTGGGCTGCCTGGGGGGTCTTATCCAGCCTCTCTGTGGGGGCAAGTAAGCCCCGTGGCACAGTACTGGGGTGATGAGGGCCCCTTGAAGATTTTAGCAGTCCGAGCCGAAGTGGGAATTTCTCAGCGGTGGACAGGAGTCCCTCTCGCCTGCGTCTGAGTCTACAGGCCACATTCATCTGGTCATTAAACCGTTGGTGGAAACCTGCTGGGTGTCCCCCGTTTTCTTACCTCAGGGCTCCTGTGTGTTGAGTCTGCGTATCTGTGCCCAGGCCATGGGAAGCGAGAAGGCTGCTGGCATCTGGGTCCCTGTCATGTGCGGGGCCGTTCCACATTGAAGGGACCCTGGAGGGACCGTTGCCTTATCTCTCTCTAATTTCCTGCCCCTTCTCTACACCTCAAGAGGGTACAAATGAACAGATCAAAGAACTACAGTGGCCTAATACTGGCCATGGGACGTTTCATTTTTCTCTTGGCTAGGAATGTGTGCGCATTGGACAGCCGCTTCCCCTCCCCTGTCCCCAGCGTCCCCTGCAAAGGTGATAGAGATGGGGCGGTCCCCGAAAGAGAGTTTAGTTGCGGTTCTTGCTTTCCATATAGCCCAGCCGGTGTTTTCACTGGATGTTACCGAAATACCGTAGGACGGAGGTGCCGGAAAGAAAGATCAGCATGATTATTTTGAACAGACGGGGTGGGGGGAGGAGACAGAGGAAAGGGTGGAGAAGCCCATGTCTCTGGATATGTCTTCAAGACATTCCACGGGGCCAGAAAACAAAAGGGATTTTTCATTTTGTTTTGTTGTTAGTGGCTCTTGTTTTTCTGCAGAAGAAAGCCTGCCCACAGCGGCCCTGGCCTTGGGGCCCTGATGGCCTGCAGCTCCTGTGTTGTCCCCCTTCTTTCTGTGCCCCACCCCCAACCCACCCCACCTGCCCTCAGGAGAAGAGGGACTTGAGACTCCAAGGCTGCTGATGTTTGTGTTTGGATTTAGCATATCACGTGTGGACCCAGTGTAAACTCCAAGATCTCTGATTCAGCAAAGTCATAAGTCTTGGAAATCTGGTCTCCTTATCTCCCGGTCCCTAAGTCCATTCAAACACTGCACCTCGGGACCTCTTTACCCAACCCGAGGCTGAAATGGCAGTCTATCAGGGCATTTTCTAGAAGCGGAAGTTCATCTGGAGTGGGAGGCAGGATAACTTTGGGTCCTCGAGGAAGTAAGTAGTCCCTCCACCTTTAAGAAAATCCCATGTCGGCCTGGAAAGAGCCACTGAGTATACTGAATGAGGTTTTAATGGTCTGAGGGTGGGCTGGAACACGGGGTGCCGGGAAGGGACAGGTGGGGAAGGGGGTGTCGAGGCAAGGGATGATGTCCCCCTGTGGGAGGGAGTAAGAAAGCGTGGAAGCAGCAAGGTTTGGGATCTCGGAGGGGGGCTGCTTTGAAATCCAACTTGTCTAGACCATCAGTGCTACTTTGGGCGAGTCACTTTCCCTCTCGAACGTGCTTTCCCGGTCTGTGAAATGAACGTGTGGGCCCAGGAGGCTCTGGGCTGGCTTACAGCTTAAAGGCAGGAGGGTGTAACTTTTTAGGACAGAAGGTAGCTCATTGCCCTGCCTCCAGTCCAGCGGAGGGCATCTCTCCTGCTGTCTTGCCCCAGCCCTCCGCTCCCCCGCACGACACAACGAACCAGGCTCCCATCCCCCATCCGATTGCTGTTTTGGACAGAGAAGGTAATGCCAGTGACCTGTGCCTGCTGGGAGCCCCGAGTCTATCTGAGAGCTCACGTGTTGCCATTCTCCGGATGCTTGTCCAGCCCTCACTCCCCTTCCCTGAGAAGAGCAAACGTTGGTGGCTGGGCCGCCCCTTTTAGGGACCCCTCTTTCCAGAGGGCTTGCTCTTCTGGCCTATTTCATTAGTCAAGAGAAGGAAAATCAGGAACATTTGTTCGTGCTCAGCTGGTACACAGCGAAGGGAGGGGGCCTTGGAAACCAGCACTCTGGTCCCCCGGAGCAGATGATCGGTCGATCGAGTATTTCTGCAACCTGATCCCATTAGGCAAACCTGCCAGCTTGGGCTCCTCCTGCTGTACGAGCTGGCATCTTGGACCCAAATCCGGCGGGGGTGTGCAGATAATGAAAGTCTTTTTAAAAAGAGAGAATGGGATGGAGAGCCCCCATGTGCGCAGCTGGCAAAGTACGTCTTTCCCGTCCGCACTTATTTCCAGGTCAGCCCTGGCCCCTCGTCCGCACCCAAGGCTGCTGGTGTAATTAGTGAATCGAACAACTCGGAGATGCGCAAAAAACGTGTTCCCTGGTTGTGTACACGCGGGCAGGTGCTGAGAGGCAACAGGGTGGTGTGGAAAGGTCACTGAACCGTAACTGGAGAGACTTGTGTTTGAGCCCTGATTCTGTTGCAAATGGAGCTGTGTGACCTCAGCGAGTCACTGCCCCTCTCTGAGCCTGTGTTGCCGTCTCTTCAGAGGTAGCATTGCGCGGTGGCTGGGCTGCCCGGATTTGAATGTTGGCTTTCTCCTACTGATCAGCTGTGTGACCTTAGGCCGTTCAACCTTTGGTGCCTCAGTTTCCTGATCTGCAAAATGGGACTACTAATATCTCATCAGATTGTTGTGACGAGGCAATGAGATAAAACGTGTAGGACCATGCCCTGCATGTGGTCACTGCTCAACAAATGTTCCCTGTCATCACTGTCCTTATGTGAAATGGGAGGGGACAATGTTGATTCTTTCCAGCTCTGATATTCTGTGGCTTGGTGTATGTGTGTGTGTGAGAGAGAGAGAGAGTGTGTTCCATCCCCATGGCAGGAAGCCCAGTTTGACGTCACTGAAAATATCCTGGTTTCTGGCACTTGAGGGATGATATTTCATCAGCTAGAATTTGCCCATCCCTTCCCTTCCATCCTTTGTTTCCCGCCCTCAGCCATAGTATGAAGACCATATGTGCAGATAATGAGTTTAAGCTGATAAACAACTCCCAGATTCACCCAAATCAAAGGCCATCTTGCTAGAAGACACTTTTGAATGTACAATAAATAACCTGGGCTTCTCTGCTATGTTGCATTAGGTCTGGCTGACCCCTTCCCTCTTTGGATTCTGCCCCTTGGTCTGCTGCGGCGACACGGACCGGGCTGGGTGTGTGTCCCGGGCTTAATTAGCAGCCCTGGCGGGGGCAGCCTCCTCCAGACGCCCCCTCGCCCCCTCCAGCGAGGCTGGTGCTCTGAGCCACCCCAGAGATGGTCTTCGTGGTGGCACACATTTTGGGAGAGACAACGCTTCGTCTCACCTCCACCCATGAGGTTGGGTTAGATATTGTCCCCGTTTCACAGATTACAAGGCAAGGCTCAGAAGAGCCAAATGAGCAGGTGGTCGTGCTGGGATGTGAACCTACGTCGATCTAATTGCCCATCCAGCGCTCCGAACCACGGCGTGATACTTCGTCTTGTATCAGAACCTCCTGCGAGCTCCAAAGCCCCGGGGAAGCTACCTTTAAGGTTCCTTCAGGCCCTCTCCTCCCTGCCTTTGCCCATCTTCCAGGCTCAGTGCCTTATGCGATTCCCTCTTTTCATCCTGCGTGGATTTCCCAACCAATCTAGGGACAGTGAGGGAGAGAAGCTTTGGGGGACAACTGCTGCTTACAAGAGGGCGATGACCTTACTCAGCAACAAAAGGTTTCTGGAAGAGGATGCGCGTTGGAGTCACAGATGTGGGTTTGAACCTTGCTTCTGACACTTCCTGGCTCTATGGCTTTGGTTTCCTTATCTGTGAGAAGCATCAGAGTAGGGACAATAACACCATTGAGCTAAGTGTCAGCGGCTATAGCACGGGTACGACGCCAGACTCAGTGGCCTGACCCTGCAGGTGTGATTCCCGCTCACGTGCCTTGTGTGGCGCGGATCTCGGCTCCGTGCGCTTACCCAGGCACCCAGGCTGATGGTGACTCCACTGTCTCTGTAGCCGCACCTTCTGGAATCTCTCGCATCCGTAGTTACTGCCCAGGGCAGGAGAGAGGTGGGAAAGGCACGCTGACGCCCAACTGCCTCAGCCAGAAGGTGACCCGCGTGGCCCCAAACCAGCTGCGAGGGAGGCTCCGGATGCCAGCAAGTGGCCGGATATCGGCCGAGCACTAACTCCGCATTCACGCTTCCCGAGGAGAGTGCTTTGAGGATTGAGATGACCCGTTGAAGGCTTTTCACAGACACCTAGCATGTAGTTGGCCCTCAAAACACGGAAGCTTCCGTTCCCTCGTTCGCGCTGCTCTTTATAGATTACAGATCGTGTGCATGGAAATGATCACAGGGCAGATCACAGAGTGCCCAGGATCCGCTGGAGGGAGGTCGCGCCCAGAGAGGCCAAGGGACTTGCAAGGGAGTGTTCGGCAAGGGCACCAGGCTGGGGCCTTGATCTTTATTCAGCTCTGTGCTCCCATGGCCTCCTTCGGCTTACTGAAATTTCCTGCCCTGAGAACTCCTTCCAGGATCTTCCAGAACCTACCTTTGCTCCTGTCTCCTCCTCCCCTATGCTAATGGGGTGGGGTGGGGTGGAGTGGGGTGGGGGTAGGGGGGCAAGACTGCAGGAACTATCTGGACGCTGAGGGAGAAGTGGCAGGGGGGCTTGAGGGGAGAGAAGTCATTGTTCTAGGTATTCGTGGCGACGGCTGTAGACGTTTGGTCCCCGTACTGCTTTGGAAAGGCTGTGTAGGCAAGCTTTGGAGTCCCCCTTGACCGCCTCCCCCCCAACCCCCCGCCACCGCGTCCCCCATGGCACACAGGGTTACCTGTGGTTCCTGTCCCACCCGTGCTGGTCCTCCCGCTCCTTGTGGGATTGGGCAGGGAACGAGACGGGGCCTCCAGCCCTGATTTTCTGCCAGCAGGAAGATGGCCAGACCCAGGTTTGAATCCTGCCTCTTCCACTTCGTGCTTCTTTATTTTTTCTGAGCCTCCATTTTTCTCCTCTGCAACACGGGCAGTATTTGAGAAGCCGCAAGCTAACCAGGCCGTGGCACGTAGTAGGGGGTCAACATGTTTGCATCTCTCTGATCTCCCGCTTGCGTGAGAAGGATTGCCTTCGGCCAAGGGTCAGCACCTGAGGAGAGGCTAGAGGCCGGCCCAGCACCCCGGCCCGTAACCCCCCACTCCGGGATGTGCGGGCGCTGGGCTCCCACCCCCGGCGGCCTCAGCCTCTGCTCTCGTGTTGAACTAACACGGCTTCCATTGGAAATGGGAGAAGAATTTGGAGCTCTGGCCCTTGGACTTGGGCCCGTCTTTTGGAGACCAATTGCCTCGTGGGCGCCGGGTCTGGGGTGCCGCGGAGAGCCCCCTCCCGTGCTGCTGTCTCTTGGGCTGGGACGGATTGTGGCGCTCTCCCTGGCGGTGCTGTTCTCCCTGGCGGTGAGCCTCAGCCTCCTGGGGAGCAGCCCCCCCCCCACCACCTGGTGCCTGACATTTAGGGCCCCCTCCAGCAGAGCAGGCGCGGGCGCTCATGTGGGTTTTAGCCCGCAGGGGAATGGAGCACTTCTCCAGCCAAGACGTAAACACCTCCAGAATAATGGGGCTTAACTGCCCCCCTCAAAGGAATAGCTTTTGGGTGGGAAGAGAGTGGCTCCTCCAGACGGGATTCTGAGGGGGCCCGAGCCCCCCCCCCCGCAAGGCACAGCAGAAACTTGCATCTGGGGGCTGAGGAGCGTGGCCTTCCGCCAAAGCAGCCACCAAGATGCTAGGGAGGCAGGCTGACCCCTGAGAGGCACTGGCAGGCATGAAGGCCACTTGGGCCTGGGAGTTGGGCTTTGCGAGGTCCCCCCCCCCCCACTGACACCTCATTAGCTCCCGTCTCCTGGCCTAGCGTCGACAGCCTCTCACCTGGGACACTTGGAGCAGGGCCTTGGACCAGCTCGGGAGCCCCGAGAGGCCGCTGGTTTCCTGGGGCTCCCGTGACAGGGTACCACAGATGGGAGCTTGAAGCAAACAATTTATTCTCTCACAGCTCTGGGGGCTATAAGCCCCAAATTAAGGTATTGGCAGGGCTCTAGGGGGAGGGTCCTTTCTTGTTCCTACTTAGGTTCTGGTGGCTGTTGGCAATCCTTGGTGTCCCGTGGCTTATGGACACATCACCCAGTATGTCCCTGTCATCACGCAGTGCCCTCCTGTGCCTATCCTTTCTCTCCTTCTGAGGGCACCGGCCATATTGGATTAGGGTCTAATGACCTCATCCTGACTTCTTCACATCTGGAAAGACCCTATATTTCTGAATAAGGGCGAATAAGGACTCATGTGCAGGTACCAGGGGTTAGGAACGTTATCTATTTTTCGGGTACACCATCCACCCCATAATAGGTGGGTCCTACTATTGCCCCATTTGACAACCAAGAAAACCAACACAAAGAGGTGAAATAACTTGCCAAGGTTCCCACAACTATCCAACTGGCGAGCAGTTGGTAAATTGAGCTCGGTACTCAGCTCAGTATTTCCGCTTTCTTATCAATAAGGTGGGGATTTATAGCCGCCTCGCAGCCTAGTGGTGAGCACAGAGGAGGTCAGTGTTTGCATTAAAACACACTTTATTGGCAGACAAGCACCTGCCAGATGCCGTTGTCCGTTTGTCCTCCCTCCCTCCCTCCGGACAGGCCTGGAGGGGTGCCTTGGGTTCAGTCTGGACCCAAGGAACATGGACGTATATCAATTGTAACCAGTTGCAGGTACAATGTTTTCTAGAAAAAATGACTCGAAGTGGCTGAATGAGAAGCACCATCTATGTTCTTGCAGCCCACCTTTCTGGAGTTGCCTGTCTTTTCCAGGCCCTTCCAGGTTAAGAATATCTCGCGGAGATGAATTGTTCCCGCTTGGTATTTATCCTGGCCTCACTGGCAGCACCGGAAGTCACTGTGACTTCTGCAAGCTGGGCTGTTCTCCCCAGGGGCAATGTCTGGGCATCTCTGCCTGAGGAGGGGGCCGGGGTGGGGGGTGGGGGGCGATGAGCGGACAGCTTTCTGCTCTGGAGCTGGTCCCATAGGAGCCCCAGAGGGTTTGGGGGCTCAGCTGATGTGGTCGAGGGTTCAGAGATGAAGCCTGTCCCTGTGCAATGAAGGCAGAGGAATCAACACCCCACCAAAGGTTCGGGGTACAGCTTCTGAACATAAGGGCCTGGGTTCAAATCCCGGTTCAGCCACGTGCCGTGGCCTTTGACAAATTCCTTGACTTCTCTGTGCCACCATTGTACCGCATAGAGTTTTATGAAGATGCGACTAAAATGCATGAAGTGTATCTCCTAGGATTGAATGTGACACTTGAACAGTATTCAGTGAATGTTAGGATTCTTCTCATTATTTTATCATTGGTTTCCATCAGTGGAATAAAGGCAGAGGCCCCATAGGGTGTAGCTCGGTGCCTGGGGTTGAATAGATGCTCAGGATGTACATGCTGAATGAATGAGTGAATGATCACATCCTTCCTTGCAACGCACTGAGGCCTCTAGCCATAAGCCCCTCTTATGTGGGAGCACTGGGGCCATGAGAATAAACCCAGTGAAGGGCCTTAGCTGCCAAGAAAAACTCAGGGAGGACATTTCTACCTGGGAGCAGGGGCAGCACAGCCCTCCTCATGGAGCTAGCACAAGTTAAGGCTTGGAGCATGCGGAAAGGGCAGGGCAGGGGAGCCTAGAAGGTTGTGGTCACCCCAGGCTGTGTGGTGGCCTGGTGGGGAGAGCCACATTTACGGTGTCAGGTGTTCCCATGGCCAGTGGAGACACTGCCCCACTTCGCCATGTCCTCCCACCGCCCCTACCAAGCCAGTCCACAGGACCTTTTTGCCAAGTAAACTCTTACTTCTTTATTTGTTTTTATTTTATTTCTTTAACGTTTATTCATCTTTGAGAGACAGAGAGAGACAGAGCATGAGCAGGGAAGGGGCAGAGAGAGGGAGACACAGAATCTGAAGCAGGCTCCAGCCCCCGAGCCGTCAGCACAGAGCCCGGCGCGGGGCTCGAACCCGCGAACCGCGAGATCGTGACCTGAGCCGAAGTCGGACGCTCAACCGACTGAGCCACCCAGGCGTCCCCCTCCGGTAAAGTCTACTTCTGACCTGGGTCTCGAACTCACCACCCCGACATCAGGAATCAAATGTTCTACCAACTGAGCCAGCCAGGCACCCCTCCTTCAGGACATTCACCGAACAGGTGCACCTCACTCGAGGCAGCCGGATCTATGAAAATGCCAGCTGGATCACAGGCCCCTCATTCAATTTACAGACAAATTAGCTCTCAGATTCCCCTTGCTCCCTACTGCCTTAAAAATAAAGCTCAATTTACGGAAGCCCGACTTCCACACTTTGTTAGGACAAACATCTGTTGTGTAACGTGATCATCTTAGCCACCTTGCTCGTGCCCCTCCAGTGGATTCTCAATTGTGTTCAAAGGCTTTCTCACAGCCCTTGCTGCCTCGCTTCCTTTCCTTGTGCCCACTGGCACAGGGCTGCTCTTAATGTACCGCCACCCCCCCGCCCCACCCCCACCCGCCATTGCTCAACGCTGCATCCCAGACACCTGGCCCCCACCTGGGAACCTGGCAGGCGCTGAGGGGGTGCCTCCCTCCATGGCCTCCTCTGCAATCAGTCTCTTCCAGGTTGTTTTGGATGATGGGCACAGCTAACGTGTACGGATCACGTGCAGTGTGCCAGGCGCTTACGGGTCTGATCTCATCCAATAGAATAAGGGTTTACAGTCCCAGCTCTACCACTTACTAACTCTGCAGCCTTGGGGCACATAACTCAGCCTCTCTGTGCCTCATTTTCTCATCCGTAAAATGGGACCAAAAGCAACACCTAATTTATTGAGTTGTTGTGAGGACGAAATAAATTGATTCGTGTCAAACTTATTTTCTTACAGTTTTGGAGAGGCTAGAAGTTCACGACCCAGGTGTCAGCGGCTTTGGTGAGTTCTGAGGTCCCTCTCCTTGGCTTGCAGATGGCTGCCACTTGGGTCCTCGCGTGGCCTTTCTCTGCGCATATGCACCTGCCATCTCCTGGGTGTCCAAATCTCCCCTTCTCCCTAAGGGCACTAGTCAGATTGGATTAGGACCCACGGCGACAGCCTTATGTTAACTTCATTACCACTTTAAAGACCCCCCCCCCCATCTCCAAATACAATCACGTTCAGAGGTATTGGGGGTTAGGGCCTCTACACATGAATTTGGGAGGGAACACGGTTTAGCCCATAATACCTTTTAATTCAGTACTAGGATTGTCCCCATTTTTGTGGCTGAGGAAACCGGGGCACTGAGAGGTTAAGTCACTTGCCCAAGGTCCCACAGCTGGGAAGCAGGGGTATAGAAGCGCAAACCCAGGTGGTCTGAACCTCAAGCCTCCCCTCAAGCGTTAGTGGGTCTGTCTCCTGGCTGTGCTCCTCTGTGGGACACTGGGGTCTCCCCTGCTGGAGCCAGCTTGTGTCTCCACAGCCCGAACGGGGAGAAAGTCAGGATCCAGGGGTCTCAGAGGCCTCTCTCTTGGCCCTTGGTGCCTTCCAACCCCGATCCCTTGTCCAGTGGCCACTGCCAACCCTATGAGGGGATCGGGACGTTTCATCCTGCACCGGGGCTAAGAAGGAGGCCGAGGCCACGGTGGGGAGCGAAGGAAGTGAGCAGGTCTCAGGAAGTGAGGGCGATGATCACTTCCAGGGTTTTCGCTCCTCCATAGTTCATGTATTTGATTTTCTAGGAGTTCTCAGAAGCTCTTTGAAAATAGTCATGTTTTGGGGCGCCTAGGTGGCGCAGTCGGTTAAGCGTCCGACTTCAGCCAGGTCACCATCTCGCGGTCCAGTTCGAGCCCCGCGTCAGGCTCTGGGCTGCTGATGGCTCAGAGCCTGGAGCCTGTTTCCGATTCTGTGTCTCCCTCTCTCTCTGCCCCTCCCCCGTTCATGCTCTGTCTCTCTCTGTCCCCAAAATAAATAAAAAACGTTGAAAAAAAATAAAAAAAAAAAAGAAAATAGTCATGTTTTACTGGTGAAAGACTGGGAAAAAAAAATCAGAGTAAACATAGTAAGAGAATAAGGGAACTACAATAAAAGTATATTCGATGGAAAGTAACTCTCAGGCTTAATCCAGTCTCCTCACCGAGGGACAACCAAAGTCACCAGCCTCTTGCCTCTCTCGAATTGTCCTCGAGGTAAGTGAGCACATCTGTGTGCACGTCACCCTTCATTTTATGGTCCCGGTGGGGTTCTGTCCCTGATGCTCTGCGTCCTGCGTGTTTCCACTTGTTCTGTATCAGTGCGTGCACTTCTGCCTTGTTTTAGCTGGGTGTCCCTGAGCAAAGATTTGGGTGCAGTTCGTTTATGGGTGTGTGAGGCTGGTCCCAGAAAGGGGAGGGGGCAGGGAGGGGAGGAGAGCTAATAAAAAAATGTACTGAGTAGCCTACTGCTGTGGGCAACTGGGGACCCTGCCAGTGACTGGGGGGGAGCACGCTCAGAATCATCCCAGTGAGTGGTCACCAGCTTCTGTTCTCTCATTGGTTGAGGGTTCCTCCTGGAACATCAGCGTCTGGATACTTCCAGCCTGCCTTCAGGCCAAGAGAGAGAAGGGGGTGCTTGAGGAGGGCCACCAGAGTGAACAGAACCGTCCCCGGAAGCTGTAGTGAGTCTCCAGGCTGGACCTTGGGGGTATGGGAGAGGCGCAGCTCTCACTGTGAGGGATGTCTTGGGTTCCACTGCACGGGCCGCCATGATGTTTTTGCCTGATTCCCCACTGACGAACTGAAACGGTCCTCTCGCGCCCTCTGCTTTCCTGACACCCTACCAAGCAGACAGTCTGTTGAGAACACCTGTTGCAGAGTGGCCAGCTGGGTCAATGGCCGTCTTCTCTCTCCCATAGTTGCCTGGCCCTCTCTGGCCTCTTTCTGCCTCCTGCCCATCCTCACTTGGTCCTCACAGATGTCACTGTGACCCTTTCATCTTACAGGGTCCAGGAGGCCAGGCTAGGCGGGGTCTGTGGAAGAGCCCTGGGCCCTTTGGACGGGACCTATAGGAGAGAGGCCAGCAGGTCATGACAGAGGGTGACCTCCACCTTCCGCCAGGGTTGGATGAGGCCATCCGTGGCAGATCAAAGGGCTTTTTGTTGTTGTTGTATTTTCTTTTCCAGTGGCTTCTTGCTGGGGAAGTGGGAGCCCGCTGCCTGCTGGCTCTTCCAGAGGCTAGATGAGCTGGAGGTCTCACTTCAGAGGGGCTAGAGCTGGGGCCACGGGTGGGAGCTGCCCAGGGCTCTTCCCCCGCCAGAGCCCAGAGAGGGACACCGGGGGCCAAGTTCAGAGTCTGATGCATCTCAGGAGATGCATCGCCACGGAACCGGCATGCAGGTTCAGGGCACCAGGAACCTGGACTGAAGCCCAACCACCCATCCCCACTGTCCCCCAACGGGAGAGACCAGGAGAGCACTGGACTGGAAGTCCAGAGTCAGAGTCTGGGGTCTAGTCCTACTTTGGCTCCGACTGGCTCTCCTCCCACCGCGGACTCCTGAGATCCCATCCACATTCTGGTGTGGGTGCTGCTTTAGTTTTGGGTCCCCTTCTGACTCTACGTCCTCCCCTCAGAGTCTCCAGTGGGGAATATGACCAAAAGCCTCGAATCCCCTGGAGAAAAGCACTCAGGAAGCCGAGGCGTGGTTGTTGATGGAAGCGGGGTGTTGTTTAAATAAATGAAGAGTGCCAGAGGAAAATCCATCGGCATTCTTTTCAGCGGCTGGGATGATATGCATAACATTTCCTTCCCTTCATTTGATAATTCTTCCTTCTCCAAGTAGTTGGAAGAAAGAAAGTGTCTGACGATTTGCTAAACAACGAGCTCCAATAAAAATATTCTTTTCAAAAGGTGGTTGCTATGTAATTGAATTGAAATGATGGGCAATTTTTGTTTCTAAATAGCCCAACCCCTCGCAAAGGTCTACTCAAACCTGTTTGAGAGGTCCACGTGTGTGCAGAGAGAGAAAAAGCTCCCTGACAGAACGTCTTTGGCAAAACAATAATAATGCTAAGAATATATTTGAAGGTGTGTGCGTGAGCTCATGCATGTCTTTTGGGTCTAAATGCACGGGATTAAAATTAACCACTGTTTTGGAAGGGAGAGTTCCAAAGGCAGCCGTAGCGTCCACGTGGCATTTGAACGGGGGCAGTGCGGAAGGGGCTTTCGGGTCCCGTAGATCTGAGTTCAAATCCTGGCTGTCGGCAGCTACGTGATCTTTGGCAAACTGTTTTGCTTGTTTTTTGGATTTCCTTTATTCTTATTCTTTTATTCTTATTCTTATTTTTATCCTAACTGAGCCTCTGTTTTGTCATCTGGAAAACAAGGACAGCACAGGCCGGATCAGGTGCGTCGCCTGGTGCCCGGTGTGGGGCGACCTGCCAGCTGGGTTTTCTTCCCTTCTCTTGTCTCTCCGGAAGCACAGCAGAATTTTTCCAAGTACGCACACTTCAAACGCTGTCATCCGAGGCCCAGCAAACCCCCATTTCACGGAAGGGAAGCCCGAGGGGCAGAGATTATGGAATTGCTTAGATTTCCCAGGGGGCGGAGGAGGATATGAGAGACTGGAGGGTTTGTCTGCACCTTCCCTCGAGGTCTGGCCTTTCCCAAGCAAAGGGGGGGGTGTGGCGGTGAGGTCTGCAGAATGCAGAAAGTAGGCGTTCCTTCCTGCCTTCTGTCTTTTCTCATCTGTGCACTGCAATTTTGCTGAAGAGTTGAGACGGAGGGTAGGTAGTCACTTGGGCAGCTCTGAACAACAGAAACTCTAATAGGTCTTCCTCTTCTTTTTTTTTAAGTTCATTTATTTACTCATTTATTTTGAGAGAGAAAGAGCACAAACAGGGGAGGGGCAGAGAGAGAGAGAGGGAAAGAGAGAATCCCCAGTAGGCTCTTGTGCTGTCAGCATGGAGCCCGATAGTGGGGCTTAGACTCAGGAACTGTGAGATCACGACCTGAGCTGAAATCAAAAGTCAGATGCTTAACCGACGGAGCCACCCAGGGGCTCCTTTTCTAATGGTAAAATAGTTTGTGCTTTTTTCAACGTTTTTATTTATTTTTGGGACAGAGAGAGACAGAGCGTGAACGGGGGAGGGGCAGAGAGAGAGGGAGACACAGAATCGGAAACAGGCTCCAGGCTCTGAGCCATCAGCCCAGAGCCTGACGCGGGGCTCGAACTCCCGGACCGGGAGATCGTGACCTGGCTGAAGTCGGATGCTTAACCGACTGCGCCACCCAGGCGCCCCTAGTTTGTGCTTTTTAAAAGATTTTAAAATAAGATTTTAATAGAGTAAATTAAAAAAAAATTTTTTTTAATGTTTATTTCATTTTGAGAGAGAGCAAGAGACAGAGTGTGAGCAGAGGAGGGGCATACAGAGAGGGAGACACAGAATCCAAAGCAGGCTCTGGGCTGAGCTGTCAGCCCAGAGCCCAGTGTGGGGCTCAACCCCACGAACTGTGAGATCATGACCTGAGCTGAAATCAAAACTCAGATGCTTAACCGATAGAGCCACCCAGGTGCCCCTCTTCTGGGTCTTTAAGCCCCTAGCTGTAGCCACCACAAGGAACTCTCTGGCTGGGGCTGGGTCCTCTTGCCTAGTCCTTTCCTCTCCCCAGCTCCTCCCTAGGCTCAGGACCCCTCTGTCCCTCCTTCTGGGCACACAGGGTTTCTGCTCTCCTGGCCACACCCAGAGGACCCCTAACCCCTGGTACAGCTGACTCAGGTGTGGTCCCCCTCCACCAGAGAGTGGGGAAGGAAACAGCCTCTCCAGCGCCCAGCTCATCCTCCTTTCCTGCCATCAAACCCTCTCAGAGGCCCTTTCTTGCTGGCCCTGGACATCCTGCCCTCACACTCCTAAGGCTACCTAATTCCCAGGAACCGTCTCAGGCATTGATCCAGAGATGCTCCTTCGAAGACACTATTCTTCTGAGAGCCTCCTGTAGGGAAGACAGGTCATCTTCTTAGCCCACATCTGTCTTCTTTGTCCCTCCTGTCAGTTAGCAGGAGCCTATGAACAGAAGCAGCACTCCCCGCCCCCCCCCCCATGGGTTCCGCAGGGCCTGTACCTGTGCCTTACGGCATCGCCGGAGGGCTGGATGACTGTACCTTTGAGCTGAGGAGAGACAGGATTGGGGCCAGGCCTGTCCCCACCAGTTCGGTGGGTAATGGGAAGAGAGCCACGTGGAGCAGTGTTTAGAGCTGGGGGCCTGGGGTCCAGCCACCCTGGGTGGATCCTGGCCCTGCCACTTTCTGGTTTGTGAAGAACGAGGCGGGGCGAGCCCGATTCTTCCTTTTCCTTCCGTGGACCCGGAATAACAGCGGTGAGGTTGGCGGAAGGCGGAAGGAGCCCAGCGGACATGCGCAGTGCTGAGCAGAGCGCGGGACACGCCTCCCCGCGAGCATGTGCTTGCGGCCCGCCGGCAGCGAGTCCCCGGGAGTTTGGGAAGCGGTGAGCCAGACCGCCAAGGAAGGTGTTGGCCAAGGCTGGGGGGTGTCCGGCACGGCATCCATTTCTGGAGTCCCACCTTCACTTCCCGGACGCGGACGGGGTGCGGGGTGCCCGCCTCTGCCGCCCCCGCCCCCCCAACCCCCCAATCTCCATAGAAGGTAAAGACTAGAGGTGCAGACAGGGCTGTTCCCGAGGCAGTACTGTGTTGACACAAGCTGCGGACCCAGTTTCAGGCACATTTTGCTAAAAATGGCCTCAAAGGACAGATTTGCAGATGTTAAGGAACGTTTTAGTATTTTTTAGCCCCCACCCCCTGGCCCTTTGTTTTGAATTTTCGCGTGAGTGTTGGGGAAAGAACAGGAAGGAGCCACGTGGCCTAGTTGAGGGGAGAAAATGAGATTGCTTGGTTCTCATTTGCAGCCAAAGGCACTGTGAGTTCTGCAAATGTTAATAAAGACGAAAGCCGTCAGACAAGGGAGGCCTCCTGGGCTGCTGGAAACACCGCCGCGTGGTAGCCCCTCCCTGGGTTTGTGTATTACCGCTTCGGCAAAGGGCAACTCTCGGCGAGGTCAGATCACCAGTCTCAGCAGCGTTGGGGAAAATCTCTTTCTTATAGCCCAGGGACCAGCAGGAGAACAACTCCTGGCCTGCTCTTGGCCGAGGCTCTTGTCTGCGTGCTGAGATCCCTGCCGGCAGCCAGTCTGGGCGCTGTCCCCACCGTTTACTGCTTAGCAGGTAAGAGCTGAAAGAGGTGACCGTCGTGCGTTTCTGCCTTTTCTGGTGGTTCCTACTTGTTTGGGAAAGGTCCGCTGGAGTAGAGAGAAAGAGCCCCCCCCCCCAAGTTAGAAATGGGGAGGTGGTTCAAGTTCTAGCTTTGGCGCAGGCTCGCTGTGTGACCTCGGGCAAGGCACTAGCCCTCTCTGGGCTCGTTTGCCGTCTCTCAAACCCAGGGCGAGAACCAAAACCAAGCAAAACCACACTGGCCCAGAGACAAATTATTTTCGCGGGTGGCTTAGCAGGGTTAGTGTGGGAATCAGATTCAAACAAACCAAAGAATGAGGCCAGGCTTGGGCTTGGGCTTTTCTCTGTTTCCCTAGAACCATCCTGAGTTGCAAGAAGGCTGAGCCACCTAAAGCAGCAAGGGTTCCCGAGGCCAGCCCTGAGTAGCAGGAGCGACATGATGTGTGGTCCCCGGATAGCAAAAAATTGTCATCCCAGATCCCAACTCTGACTGACTGGCGGGACCCGCTTGAGCCCTGTAGAAGGGTGGGGCCGGAAGGAGTGCCAGGATCCATTCTTGTCGGCTGTGATTGGAAACAGGCGGAATGCTGGCACACGGGGAGGTTTGGGGAACCCTGGGGGGCAGGAGAGAGCCTAGGAATCGGGGAACCTGGGCGCCCTGCTATCCTTAGCTTTGTTGCTGTGTGACCCAAGCCGCTGGTTCTCAGTTGGGCTAGATTTTAAAATAATTATTCCTGCGTGTGACCATGCTCAGCAAGTTGGGGTGGTACAGGGAGGCTGGACTCGTCCAGTCACCCGGCGTGTGTATTTTGAAGAGGCTGCTGAAGGGACTTTACTGTGAATTCGTCCTGGTAGAGGAGGTCTCACTGATGGACAGCCGCGGACATGCTATTTAGGCCTCGTGTCACCCCTCAGTGTAGGGGGGTATTAGAATTTGCCCCCACCCTTACATTAATTTGTGAGGTGTCAGGATGCTGTGAAGGAGGATGGCCTGGCCAGTGGCTACAATGTAGCAAAGCACACAGACCAAAGGTGCAAAACAGCGGCCCTGTAGACCACAACTGAGCTGTGGGTGTGTTTTGTGTAAGGTGTACAATGTCTAAAACGCAGAATGGACCCAACATTGACATATTGGGAGGGGCGCCTGGATGGCTCAGTCGGTTGAGCATCTGACCCTGGCTCAGGTTCATGATCTCACTGTTCATGAGTTCGAGCCCCGCGTGGGGTCCTGTGCTGACAGCTCCGAGCCTGGAGCCTGCCTCGGATTCTGTGTCTCCCTCTCTCTCTCTCTCTGCCCCTCCCACCCACGCTCTGTTTCTCTCTCTCTCTCTCTCTCAAAAATAAACAGTTTTAAAAATTAAAAAAAAAAAAGACATATTGGGAAACGTAACCAAAGTTGAGTAGACACAGACTGTGTGACCCAACAATGCCACCCTTAGGCATCTATCCCATAGCAGTGCATCTGAATGCTCCCCAAAGGTCGTGTATGAGAACGCTCACACGTCCCTGTCCATGGCAGGCAATTCCCGGAAACATCCAGATGTCTACAGAAAGAATAAATATAGGCCCCCGGTGGAGTACGATGCAGCAGAAAATGGGCTCCTGCTGCTGACAGTCACTTGGAAGAATCTCAGAATCCCGGCGTGGAGTAAAAGACACCAGATGTGAAAGAGTCTACACGGCACAGTTCTGTTTATATGAGGTTCAAGGTTGGCCAAGCCGTGGTGTTAGAAGGCACAATAGTGATGACCTTTGGGCGGCAGTTGGGGAGTGCCTGGAAGGGCACGAGGGCTTCTGGGTGCTGGTCGGTTTGTTCCCTTATTCTGGTTGGTACTCTTGTAGGTATGTGTAGTTTGTAGACGTTTATGGAGCTCTTTGCTTCGGATGGTGTGTACTTTTCTGTGTAGATGTTACATTTCAGTTTTATTTATGTCTTTACTTAAATATTTCTGCGCGCGTGTGTGCGCGAGTGGGGGAGGGGCAGAGAGAGAATCCCAAGCAGGCTCCGCGCTGTCAGCACGGAGCCCGACGTGGGGCTCGAACTCACGAACGGTGACATTAAGACCTGAGCCGAAGAGTCGGGCGCTTAACCTACGGAGCCACCCCGGCGCCCCTCCATTTCATTTTTGAGAATTCCGTTAACGCAACAGAAAACGTGAGGATTCTAACGAGTTGAAGGAAGTACTGAGAGGTGTAGCATACAAGTCTAGGTTCTGCTTTCCTTGACGAGGGGGACTCTCGGAGAGTCTGCGCCCCTAGCTAGCAAGAGCGGGCTGTGGCGAGCAGGGTTTTGGCTGGGATTTGCGTTTGGAACCCAGGAGAAAATGCTGCCCTCTGGGCCTCCCAACCCCCATCAGAGAGAAGAGCTTTGCAAGTGATGGGTGAGTTAGAAGGACCTGGTCGTGCTGGCATGCAATTCTGACTGTGTCTAAATTTACCATCTTGGTGACTTTTGGGTGTTACTTAGTCTCTCTGGGCCTCAATTTACCCCTTGGTAAAGTGGGAAGAGTAACACCCGCATCTAAGGAATGTTCTGAGGTTAGGACAAGCCCATGGTTAGAGAATGCACGGCCCGCCTGGTGGCCACGGATGCTTACAGAGCCACATCTATCCACGGCCCCAGCTGGCCTGGGGCCGTCCCCTCCTGCTGCTGGGAGGGGGGTGCTTGGTGGACTCCAGGTGTGGCCACGGGGTTCCCTTTGCAGATGTTGGGCTGGGAGATGGGAAGATGGGAGATGGGCCGTTCTCTGGGGCCTTGGCAGTGTCCTCCTGCCTGGCCCAGCGCCGTGCACCAGCTCCCCACTTGCTTGGAAGGGCAGGGCCTTCCTCCGGCCGGTCAGGGCCAGGCGCGCAGCGAGGTGCTGATCGCAGCAAATACTGCCGGGCGCTCCGGGACAGGCGGGCAACTGCTTTGCCTTGTGGGGCAGCTGGCGCCCAGAACATTCCGTCTTCGCTCGTTACTCCTTCCTCGTCTGTCCGCCCGCGGCAGCCAGGGCGGCCCTTCCTCAGGGGCATGGGTCTCCCGGACTCTGCCGCCTCCCAGAAATCACCCGGGCAGCGGGGTGTGGGGACCACGGGACTTGCGCTGTCCTGGCTTCAGGAGCCCTGTCTGGAAAGTGGGCGTTAACCCTACCTGGCTCATCCCTAGGTTCGAGGATCCTAGCTATCCGGTTGGGCATATTACCGGCGCTGCTTTTCTGGCCATGAGAAACCACCAAGTGGGCCATTTGGAGTTGACTTTAGTGTAAAGGATGTGGTTTGAAACGGCCTCATTGTCTCAGAACAGTCTGTTTTGATTTATTCGACTGTGGGAATTTGAAAATGGCCCAAATGTTTTTCCCTCTTGTTCGCTCTCTCCAGCACGCCGATTTCCTCTTGCACACCCCCTCTCGCATCCCTCTCGCTCACTCGGCCTCGCGCACGCTTGTTCACGCTCTTCTCACAGCGACTTGAAGTATCGGCGGGACTTCGGGTGGCCCGGAGGTTTCCCCCCCCACCCCAGGGGCTCATGCTTTCTCAACTGTGTGCACTTGTACTCACCCCCAGACTCCCCTGCCTCTGTGCCCCTCTCCGGCTCTCTCGCTCCCCCTCCCCCTGCACCCGCACCCCTGAGTGTCAGCAGAGCCATGAGGTCGGGAGACCTGGTTCTCACCCTGCCTGCCTCTTTTACCAACCGGCTCCGTGGCTGTGCGACAGGGGCCAAGTCGCTCAGCCTCTCTGGGCCTCAGTTTCCTGCCTCCCAGCAGAGGCAAGGCTACCGGTTTACTCTTAGAGAGATCATCATTTTTTAATGCGGTATTTCAGATGCTCTGAGATAAGGTTCTTTCCACATCTTCAATTCCCTGACTGTGCGGTTGAATGGATTCAGTCTCATTACCCAGACTGCGTGCTGACCTGAAATTACTTTGTAGCCTTTTCCTGGTACTGAAGAGACATCATTTTATTTTGAACTAGGAATTAACACAAGGTCAGGAGAAAATAGAAAGTTCAAGAGGATGATTCACTCTTGACTTAAGGGAGACATCATGTCATGGCATCTCACTTGGACTTGTTCCTCTTAATTCTCCCAGATGTCCCCCCCGCAGAGGTGACTGAGGAAATGGGGGGCAGCGGTTAGTTTGATGCTGCTAATGGGGGAGGGGTGGTGGGATCAGGACAGAGACCCTGTGTCTCCCGCTTGGAATCCACCCAGAGGATCCACTTCAGGGGCGCCTGGTGGCTCATTTGGTTAAGCGCCCGACTCTCGATCTCAGCTCAGGTCTTGATCTCAGGGTGGTGAGCTCTGTGCTGGGCATGAAGCCTACTTAAAGGAAAAAAAAAAAAAAAAAGAAAAGGATCCATTTCATTCTGTGTCCTCTTCTGTCCCTGCCCCGGCTTCTATGGACAGAGAGCTAGAATTCATTGAGAACATACCACCTGCACACACTGTCCTACTGCACCCCTTGCAACAGCCCTGCGGGTCAAGTGTGAATGCCATGCCCGTTTTAGGGGCGCGACGAGCGGGGTGTCACAGGGTGTATGGGTGGCAGAGCAGGGTCTTGCACTCGAGCGGAGCTTTGACCACCAAGCCATGCTGTCCCGAGTGGCCTAACGGCAGAGTGGGCAGACGAGACTTCAGGAGGGAGTCTGAGTTTTAATCCTGCTTTGCCACCAGCGCCTTGTTTGTACCTTAGTCGAGTCCCTTTACCCTCTCTGGGCCCCAGTCACCCATTCTAAAATGGATGCGAGGGACCAGTTGGTCCCCGGATCCCCTTCCATTCTGTGGCTTCCTAAGTGATTAAGAGGCAGGGTGCTGTGGTTGAATCCTGCCTTAGGAGCCTGTGGGCCTGGACATGTTACCCAACTTCTCCGATGCTCAGGGTTCTCCCATGCAAAGTGGAGAGAAGATCAACCCCTATTGCATGAGGTTGCTATGGGGACTGAGCGAACAAAAGTACCTGGGACAATGCAAGCGCCCCTCTTCAGGCCCTGCCAGTTCTTATGGTGGTTTTAGGATCTGTCTTGGCAGACCCTTTGGCTAGGGATGGGGGCTCGTTGCCTGGCACACAGAGGGTCCCCCGTTCCAGAATTGGAGGCGTTCTATCCCCAAGTGATGTTGCACATAGGTTGCCATGATGCCTTTACGTTAAAAAAAAAAAAAATTGGCTACCAATACGGCTTGTACTTCCTTTCTTCTTTTAATGTTTACTTATTTTTGAGAGAGAGAGAGACAGAGCATGAGTGGGGGAGGGGCAGAGAGAGAGGAAGACACAGAATCAACGCGGGGCTTGAACTCATGAGCCCTGAGATCATGACCTGAGCCGAAGTCGGATGCTTCACCAACTGAGCCACCCAGGCGCCCCTGCCTTGGGGTTCTTAACCAAGGTACCATCTTGGGCACTATAGATACTAAAGTGAAAAGGACCTGGGATGATTTAGTCTAGTGGCATTCAACTTGTAGCCATAGAACTCAAAGAAAGTTCCACACGGAGCCTGCAAGAAATCACTCAGCATGGAACTGCCTTGTTGGAGGAGTCATAGGGGGCTGTGCCATCCTCCCCAAGTTCTCTCTCCACGTTGGCAGCTTCTGATGCCCTGGGAAACCCATTTTGAGAATCACAGGCCATTGGGTGATAGATAATGAAACCGTAGAGCCTGAAAGGGACTAACTCATCCAGGAATCAGAAGTAACCACATCTGCTAAAACTACTTTCGTTAGCAGAATCATTTTCTGTCTTTGTAAGAGCTCACCTGTGTTTCTTTTGCTCATTGATCTTAATTAATCACCTAGAGACGTGTCTTTCAATATTGACACTTATTTAGCAGCTGACATTTCTGAATTATCCTCTGTCCTACCTTCCTCACAGCCATGGGTAAAGGCTGGATAGATATTTACTGTTAAATCAAGGAAAATGGGGCTTTTTATTTGGAAGCTTTGCAAACACAGTATTTACCCAAATAATCCTGCCTGAATTTGCAGGTGTTTGGACACCTAGGGAAACGTATTTGACCTAAACAAACAAACTAACAAATTGTGACCATTCCGTGTCCACAGATGTGGTGGTTTTGGGGGTCTCTCAAGGGCCCTATTTAAATCTCTCCCCGCTCCCTGCATTCTGCCTTTTGCAGCGCCCCCACCCCAGTTTGGTTTTCGGAGATCACATGGTATTCCTCCCTCAAAACCTAATTTCCGCACAGGCTTAGTCGGCAGTGACCTGCCACGTGAAGAGCTTTAGTGAGAATCAGTAGGCGCGGGTCCCTGGCGTGGCTTCACGCCCACGGCATGTAAAACACCCTGGCAGCGAAAGCAAGACCTATGCTGGCCAGACATCTGGGGCATCAGAGCACAGTGGGTCTCCCTGCCCCTTTTAAAGGCGAGGTGATGTGGCCCAGGGAGGCTTGGTGGCTCGCCCAAGGTCACGCGGTGACTTGCCCAAGGTCACGCGGTGACTTGGAGGCAGAACCCACGGCCTCCAGGTCTCCTAGAGGTCCTTTTCTACACAATGAACCCTGTCTTTGCTGAAGCGTGGCTGCCCTTCTGCCCTTCGCTTTATGATCTAGGTAACGAAGCTGTTCTGCAGCAACTGTGTGGGCGAAGAGAGCGATGGAGGGAACTGTTAATTAGCGGCTGTTAGAGCACAGAAACCGGTTTCACTAGAGGCCATGCTGTAGGGCAGGTTGAGAGGTGAGGGCTTTCGTTTGCCCCGCCCCCAGGGCGCCCCTTCCCAAGATGATGGGAGGCCCAAGACGGGAGAAGACCGGTTCCCAGCCTGCAAGTGTGGGAGAGACACATGCGAATTCCGTTCGAGGCTGGAGAGGCCTGCGCCCGGCTTCCCAGCACACTGCGAGCCCTGGGAGGCGGTGGGAGCACTGTCTTCTCCACGCCTGACCTTGATGGCCCGGCAGATGTGTTTATTCCTTCCTCTTCCCCTTGGGAGGCAGAGGTCTGGCAGGGTGGTTACACAGGCGGCCTCCGGGGCCTCGCTGCCTGGGGTTTAGATTGGCTCTTACTGCCTGTACCTGTGACCTGAGGCTAACTTCCTGTGTATCCATTTCCTCACATCTGTAGAATGGGGTCATAGTACCTTTCTCATAAGGCAGTGGGGAGGCCTTAGTGAGATAATCCACATAAAGCGCCTTAGGGCAAACGCTGTGCACCAGCTCCTGCTAGAGGAATCACAGACCGGTGGGTGTTTCTCCATTTTAAAAGTAACATTTATCACTTTTTTTCTGATTATGGAACTCACTCGCATACATATGCCAACGACCAAAAGATACCCATTGGTAAGATTTTGCTATATTTCTTTCCCGTTTTTTCCCTGTGCAGTGTGTGTGTGTGTTTAATTGGGTATGTACCGTCAAAGTATAATTTTCTAAAACTCAGAAATCCTATGAGATCTCCTACAAATCTACAATAAAAATCATAACCTTTGGGGTTATCTTCTCTATCAGACCGAAAAAAAAAATCTAATCTATTACAAGTTCTCACGCCGCTTTACATAAGTCAAGGTTACATTTCTCTAGAATCCTCCAGATCATTAAAGAATCCTTGGTGGGCCTACTAATCAATGCTTGAACAAAGACCCTCCTCTCCTCGCCTGGTTTCCAAGTTGGGGGTCATTTAGGTTAACAACATCTGTATGCTCTCTCGGACCGCACTCCGGAAAACTGTGCATCTTGCCTTCTGCATAATAGTACCTCATATCTATTTTCAGAAGGAAGTTTTGAGGAAGGACCAGGAATGCCCCAGATTTGCCACCTCCTCAGGGTGCCAGGGCAGCTGGACTGGTCTCCCTGCACATTTTCTTGGATTTGTCAATTTCTCCCCGCCCACCCTCTCTCCTGAATTTCTTGAGATCAGGGATTTGCCGAGTTTCCTGTCTTCCTGATCCTTCTCCTCTAAGCACCTACTCTGTGGCACATTCTTCGGGATGGGTGGTAAGAGGCCTGGCCTTTGTCAGTGGCGAGAGAGACTCATGTGCTGTGAGGAGTAAGCAGGACTTCTCTCCTGGGCTCGGCCGGAAGGACTCCACGCCTAAGCCATGTCAGATCTTTTTCTCTGCCCTTAGCGCTGATTCTATGGAATCATTGTGTTTAGGGGGCTTTCCACGTTCAGTCTAGAAAACCCTCTTGTCTCTTCACTGTAGCACTGACTGGCTTCCTAACTTTCTTTCCTAATCAAAAGGGGTAAAAAGTTGTGGGCCACCTCAAGCTGGGGAGGGAGAGGCCTGACCCGGATTAATTTCCACACTATGAATTTTAAACCACTCTCGTTCCGTGTGTTGGGAAAACCCATCAAAATGCTAATGGCTCTGTGGTCTTAACCTCCCGCAGACACTTTTTCTGCATTAGAATATATTTACATGGGCTTGAGTGGGGGAGAATTACAGAGACGTGAGATGCCCTTTTCCCCAGATCCCACCGCAACCCAGTGGACTATAAAGTCTGAATTACGAGGCCCGGAGCCCCCGTGTTTCTCGGAGGAAAGCGGCTGCTGGTTGTGGGGCTGGCCCCTTCCCTCAGCTCCAGTAATGAGTTCTTAGCTTTTGGCTTCCTTACTAGCTGCAGGGTGGCCAGTTTGGAAACATCTCTATTACCGTCGTGTGGCTTTTTAAAACTGCTTCTCTCAGAGGCGGCATATCCTCGGACAGGCACTCCTGTGTGTGTGAGACCACACCGTGGACCCATGTCGAGTTCAAGGTCTGGAACATGTTGAGATGCCGTTCATACCAAAGTCGACTTCAGCACTAAGACGGCGTCTGCTATTCTTGAGCCACGTACTAGAAGCACTGGGCTGTTTTAGAAATCCTTGAAACCCCAGGTATCTTTGGCCTGAGAACCTCTCAGATGCGTCCTCGGGAGGACAGACCCTATGGGGACAGCCCAGCGCAGGCTGGCCTCAGCCAAGGGGCTCCGGGGACTTTGGCTGCAAACAAAATCGTGGGCTCTCGTGTCCCCTTGGCCGGGTTCAGCTCTGTAGACAAACGGCTGGACCTCTCTGAGCATCATCTCCTTCCTTAGCTAGTGAGGAGGACACGAGCCGCTTGGTGGGAGAGTTATAAAGTTCACATCTTTCATTTTTCGTTCATGCAGATGACACAGTGGAACCGAGGCAGGCAAGCCGGGCTCCATCATCAGAGATGGGTCCCTTGAACCATTAGGTTCCTCCTCCGGGTCCCTTTGGCACCCAAATGGCCAGATGCTGGGCACTTGCCTGGAGGGTCTGTGGGGACCCCCTCGTGAGAATGGGTGAGCCTCACTTGGCAGACATTGTCGAGAGAATCGCTTACGCCTTCTGTTTTCCCGTCTCTGAACAATGCACCCATGTTCAGCTACATCAAGCCGCTGTGGCTCAGGCTCACTTTTCCCCATCTGAGAAATGGGAAGAGCGTAGGAGGAAGAGCGAAAATCAAAAGGAAAGAGAGCTGCGGTGGATGGACAGCTCTGGTCTTGCCTCCTTCCGGTGAAAAGAAGATGCTCCCTGACAGGACGAAGGGGTTCGCAAGTGCAAGGCTGTGGCCACTGGGGACGAGGGGTCTCAGGCTTCCGGAGGCCCCACATTCTTCATGCGCAGCTGAGCATCACAGAGGTGTCTGTCTCCCGCAGGTGCTCCTGGGGAGGGCACCGGAGACCCTGGTTGGCCCGTGCCGTCCGTCTTCAGGAACCCCCAGACCTGATGGGGACGTGGAGACAGAGGAGCCGGTTACTAGGGATGGTTGCACAGAGAATAAGCGGCTCAATGTGTTAATTTACGGGGTTGCACGTGCCCTCCTCCCTGGTCCTACCACCGTCCCCAAGCCACCCAGAGCTAACGGGCTCCGATTGGGAGTCCCTCGCCCACCGGGCAGGCCCCCCAGAGACCCTCGCCAGCGGTGCCGGGGTCTACCGCTCTATGCCCAGTTTCACGCAAGATGGGGGCCCCCCTGCTCCCCAAGAAAAAAAAATCCCAATCTTTCTGAGGATGTCAGGGCTTGCCTCAGCCCCACTGTGACCCTGGGGCACAATTAGCAGGCCCATTCTGGGTCTCATTATGGGAACAGAGGGTGGTGAGGCCGAATGACAGGGCTGGTGGCACAGAGAAGCGGAAGCGCCCTCCCTCCCCCACGCTCTCCCTCCCCCACTCTCCCAGGGAGACGGGGGGGGGGGGGGGGGGGGGGGCAGGTGGGGAGGAGGTAGAGACCTAAGCTAAAGCGGGCAGGACAGCTTCGTTAAGGGCTGTGGGCGGGTGGATCCTGGAGTCACAGGACCCAGCGGGAACTCATCCTGAACTTGTCTTGGCTCCTCTCCCTCTCCCCCACCTCCACATCAACCCCCTGCATTGCTAATTTAAAACAAAGCAAAACAAAGCCCTGGCTTGGCTATGGAGCCATAAACTGCAGCGCTGTCATCTGTCAACAAGCGATGCATCTGGCTGGCAGTGGCCCAGCCTGGATCCTGTGGCCTGGCATCCGTGTGGGGAGAGGGGCCCCGGGGGGCCTCAGGGTCTCACTGAGGATGCTGCCCCTTCTTGGGGCACAAGACCAAAAGTCTTTGTGGTCCCAGGGCTCAGAAGGACGTCTGTTCCACCTAGGGGCCAGGTAGAGGTGTAGGGTGGCTAACATGGGGGGCAGGCAGAGGAAGAGAGAGGCAGAGAGGGGGTGGGGAGGGGGTTGGGAAGAAAGAGAAAGACAGTGAGCTGAGTACACAGCAAGGGAGAGAGGCATTGCTAGCAGGAAGCCAGAGAAAGACTCCTCTTTGGGCTGATCACCTCCCTTCTTTCATTGCTTCCTCTTCCAGGAAGACTTCCCAGCTTTCCACCTCCTCTAGAATCCTACTGACTTGGGATTCTAGGACGTCAACTCTGAATCAGCGATCTTCAACACGGGGGCTTAATGTGTAAAACGTTAGCAAGTCCAGCTGTCGTGAGCTAAGCGTTAGGGTGGGTACGGTGCGTAGACTTCATCTGTTCTTTGTGCAGACCCCCGAGGGAGAGACGGGAGGGCCTGAAGAGCGTAACCTGGCACTACTTTTCACGGGCACTACCCGTTTTACAGAAAGTGGCGGCAGATTCTGTATGACGTAATTCCCGGGTCCTCTGTGCGTCAAGCACTTACTTGCCTGGGCCGGGCACCGTGGGAATCGCTTACTCTTGGGAATCCGTTAACTCGTCCAATCCCCAGCTCAGGCTGGTGAGGTGGGACTCTGATGGTCCACACTTTTGCAGGCATGTAACCTGAGGTTTAGAGGGACGAGGAACTTTTCCAAGGTCACCCGGGTGGCAAGTGGCGAAACAGATTCAAACCCGGGCCTGTGGGACATGAAAGCCTGATCTCTGGACCACTGAGGGCTCCCCACCTACCACCAGTCCCGCCCTTCATTGCAGACAGACAGCAGGCTCTGGTGGTGGATTGGTTCCCACGGAAGCCCACTCATGGGTAAGGTAGCCCTCCAAATGCTGCTGTCCTGTCCGCTTAGCCCGGCCCTTCGGCCATTTTAGGGTCCCCAAATGGCAGCTCTGCAAAGGAGCAGGGTATCAGCAGCCGTCCATCCACTCCAAACCAAGCGGCTGGCCTATCACAGACCTGGCACACGGCGGGCACACCACCTGCCCTGCAGACCGGGGCTGGACTCAGACATGGGAAAGCTTTGATCTCCTTGTGGCACTGGTCTTCACCACCTGGCTCGAGACCAAGGCAAGAGGTCACTGGGACCCCTCATTCCTGAGGCCTCACCTTGCGGGTCCACGGCGGGAGCGGTGAGGTGAGATGGGGAGGAGCTGGGGGCTGCCGGTGCCCACTGCTCTGATCCGTAAACTCTGGAGGACGAAAGCAAGGCACCGTCCATGGCTGCAAGAGGCTCAGCCCCTCAGGGTCCCGAGAAAGTGACACAAGCGGTGGACTCATCCATTCCCCCTCTTCCTCTCATGAACACCGTTCTGTCTTCCCATGGTTTATTTAACCCATTCTTTTATGGATCCATCCACCTTCTACCTGCCCTTCTGTCCATCCCTGTGTTCATCTGTCCTTGCTATCATCTATCCGTCCATGATGCGTCCATCTGTCCGTCCATGCCACGTCCATCTATCCATTCGTCTTTCCATCCCTGCTAGTATCCATCCACCCCTGCAACCAACCATAACCTAGTTCCTCTTTCCCACTATTCAAGTGCTTTTTATAGATCCATTCTCTACTCATCCATCCATCCATCTATCCATCCTTCTGTCCATCCTAGCAGCTGTCCACCCATCCGGCTGTTATTTGCTGAGTCAGGAGCTGAGACCCCAGAGGGAGTAAGATACTGTCCCCATCCTTAACTCATAGTCTGGTAGATGAGAAAAATCATACGGAACAAACTATATACTGTGCTGCGTGTGATGTTGACTTTGACTTTACCGCCTATACACATAAATGGTTATCAGAGCCCAGAGAGCAGTGACTAATTGTGCCTGTGGAGGTCTGGGAAGGTTTCTCCGAGGAGATACTGAAGGAAGGTTTTGAAGGATGAGTAGGAGTTTGCCAGGTGGTTTGGGGAGTTGGAGGGGAGGTGTACTTCAGGGTTATAAAAGGAAAAAGGGACTTCCAGGCAGAATGAAGAGCAGTGAGGTTGGTGGGGTGTGTGGGTCCAGGTGAGTTCAGTTTCACTGTGGGGTCTGTGCATATTGGTGTGGACCTGCGGATGGGCTGGGAAAGGCAACCGGGGCTCAGATGAGCAAAGGCCCCATGTGTTGGCAAAGGGGAGCCAGGGGACCCACCCTTGCAAGAGAGAGACACATGAATGGGCTCAGTCTGACAGCAGGCCAGAGGGCAGGTTGGAGGGAACAAGGCCACATGCTAGCGGACCAGCCAGGAGCCCGTTTGCGGTAAGCAGACAGGCAGCGATAAGGCTCAGCCAGGCAGGGACAGACAGGGGCAGTCAGGGGCAATGGCAGAGGAGAGTCACGGGCGACTTGGGAGATCTGGGATGGAAGAGAAACAATGGCGGGAAAAAAGGAGTCTCTGATCTCAGTGTCGGTGATGCAAGGTGCTCTGTTTGTGAAAAGTCAGTAGGCTGTGTCCTCATGGTGCGTGCACCCGTGTGTATGTATGTTCCGTCTCAATTTAAAAATACAGCGGGAAACATCAAGGTAGATATTAAAGTCTCTTCATCCAGGACACTGGGTCTCATCGAGGACACTGAAGTAGCTCTCAGGCTTTTTCTTACAAATCGAGGGCTGGTTTCCCTCACACAGAACAGCTTTGCTTTGTTGGGAAGAAAGAAGATCTGAGTTTTGAGCTAGACCTTAAGACAGTGGGGGGAACTTGGCTAATAATATTACGTTCGCTGCCCTTGACTGAGCTCTATATTTTGTGGATTTTATTTGATTTTTTATGTTTTAAGGTCTCTGAAACCAGGATGCATTGTAGGAAAAGGGCCATGTTATGATTAACTAAATTAGGCAGTAAAATAATGGTGTGATTCTAACTGGAGTCTTTTTTTTTGAGAGAGAGAGAGAGAGAGGGAGGGCGCCAGTGAGCAAGGGGCAGAGAGAGAATCCCGTAAGGAAGAGAGAGAGAGGGAAGCGGGGCTCACCCAAAGCAGGGCTCGTGCTCACCCAAAGTAGGGCTTGAGCTCACCCCATGTGGGACTCAAACTCGGGAACCGCGAGATCATGACCTGAACCCAAGTCAGATATGCTTAAGGACTGAGCCACCCAGGTGCCCCCGTTGAGTCTTAATTCAGGAAGTAGGGTGCTGTGTGCCAGGATCTCTGGTGTCCCGTGGGTACGTTTTCCGTGTAACCCTCACAACCATCGTATGAGGGATCGGCTGTCGTTAGCTGTTTCCCGGATGAGGAGTTGCAGCCTGAAGTCGGGTGGTCACGTGCTCAAGGTGACAGAGGATTTCAAGGCATCTCTGTTCAAAGAAGGAGCAAGTCTGGGGCGGGGAGGGTGGTGGCTTTTTCTTCCCAGAGCCTGAGACAGCCGGGTCAAGGGCGAGCACCAGCAACTTTCAACGCAGCCTCTTGTCACCCAGGCCCGTCCCCCTCTTGGCCCGAAACCATGGGATTCTTTCCCTGGTCCCAGGAGGGCTCCCGCTCTGACATCTGTGGTGACCCCCCCCCCTCTCCTGTGGAGAGGAGGGGGATGGAATGAGATCTCAAGGGATGGAGGGGGGAAGAAATTCCAAGCCCAGCTGGTTTCCTTCACATAATGCAGATTTGCTTAAATGGGAATTAGGATTAGTGCTGGATTTTGCCTTTCCTGGCAGACTGGTAATAAACTAATCTCCTCTCAGACTGCAGGAAGGCAGAATTCCATCGGAGAGGGAGACAGCTTCAGGCTCAGGAGTGCAAAGCCCGTAAAGTAATTTTATTATTGACAGGCCCTGCCCACGCTGCCTGACACGCAGCCCACGGCTTCTTCCTGATGGGGCTGCAGCCTTTAATTTCGTTAATGGGTGACATTCACCTGGGCTGCGTGGCTGATGGGCACACTTGACATTAATACGTGTTCCCCGTGGTCCCCAGAGCTCATAAAAGCTCATTATCAGTTCTGAGCCCGTAAATGTAGTTCCCGGCTCAGGTGGGCGCGAGTTCCTCAGACATGTCCCCAGGCAGTGGAACAGTGGCCATCTGCGGGGGCCAAGAAGTAAATTCCTCCCTTTGTCCAGGGTACTTGGCCTCCCAGCCACCTGGGAGGTGATGGGAAAAGAAACTCTACAGGCAGCAGAACCCTGGGTTCAAATCTGCATCCAAGAAAAGGCGCTCTTTCTGCCCTGCTATTGGAGGGGAGTTGATCCAGTGTTCGGGGAAGGCTGTTTGTCAGAATCGATTCAACATGTGGCCACGTCCAGAGCCCCGGCCCAGCCATCCCACGTCCAGGCGTCCGGGCTGCGGACTTGCACCAGCATTCCCACACGGTGATGTAAGCAGGCAAGGGATCACGGCCACAAGCTTGCAATGGCTGAAAATGGAAACATGCCCTATAGGGAAGGTGGGGCAGGTAAATTAGGTACTGTCCGCACCTGCTAAGAGACACTGAGCAGCTGTAAAGAAAACTCAGGAAGATCTAGATATCCTTAGAGCCATACGTAGGCGTGGTAGTCCTGTTAGCGGGGGGGGGGGGGGGGGGGGGGGGGTGGAAACCGTGGGCGGCAAGGTCCCATGTGTGCAGGGTCTCATGGGCCCACACGGGCGCATGCTCCCGCACACGTGTGATTACAGGGAGTAAAGCCTACCAGGTCATATTACGGACGTTTTGCAACGGATAAGGAAGAACTTTCACTTTCGTAATTACAAGTGGAAAATATATGCATATACTTCCATATCCCTCCCCGTATATCTGTGTCTGTGGACGTATACATGTATGTGCATGCATACAGATCATGGATTCCTCTGATTGTAGCCTCGGTCTGGTCCATGATACATGAGGTTCCCAGGACCAACTCTGCCTGGGTGGGCATCTGAGGCAAAGATGGCCCAAATGAGGCCACATCCTCTGGCCAAGCCCTGTTCCCCATCAGTTCGCGGGGAGTTCTGGGAACCTCATCCATGCATGAGGTGCATGGAGCTGGGATCTGTGGTGTAGACCCAGAATTCATTGCTCTCCCGCTATACCAGGTTTGACCTCCCGTGAACCTGGCTCCTAGTCCTGGCTCTGTCCCGTCTCGCCCTTACAACCTTGGCCAAGTTATCTGACTCCTCTGGGTTCATGGCCCTCGTCCCCAAAGTGGGGATACTGTCCCACAGGATTGTAGAGGGTTTCGGGATTGTCGTCATCATCTGAGACAACACGAAATTTGACCGGGCCTTCTACTGTGTGGGCTGGTCCTTGAGAGCGGAAGGAGTCTGGGAGGTTTGGGGGTCAGGGGGCTCGGCTATCCCGTCTCTGCTGTAAGTTTTGCTCTTTTGTTCCTCAGCCGTGCGCGTGCACAAGCCGGTCCCCGCCCCCCACCCCCCCGGGACTGGCCTCAGCCTTGGCTGGCAGGTATGTGGCCTGGACGTGGCGAATTTGATCCTTGTCCTGTGACCTGGGGACTCTTCGTCAAACTGACAGAGGAAGTGGGGGAGAGGCCGGACTTCTGGCCCCTGCACGCTGGGGCTGAGTTGTTTTGTTTTCACTACCAAAGACCTGTCCTCTCTATTATTTATCTCTTCACGGATCCCAGATCCTGAAAGTATTGGTCTGCCCCAAAAAGCCTGCATTCATTAAGCAGTGATTAGTTGTCTCTCACGTTTTCAAAATTACTCAGAAAGCCTTTTTTTTTTCTTTTTTCTTTTTTCTTTTTTCTTTTTTTTTTTTTTCCGCCTGAGGAAAACGGAGTTTCCACAGCAGATTGGTAATGTTGTAGCTAGGAGCAAAGAAATGCGATGCGATGTTGTGGTTAGCGTGTGTGATGTCATCACGTGCCCGTTGTCCAGGCTCCTGGGCTGACTTTGGAAGGCCAAAAACGGGCTCCAGTCGGTAGGCTCTGGGGACACCATCCTGGAAGCCTCGGTGGGGCTGAGTTCTGTCTCTCTGGCCGCAGATGCCCGATTGGCTTCTGCGCCTGCAGAGACAGAAGGGGTTGTTCACGGGGCTGTTCTGGGGAGAAGAGAAGGACCTCGGCGGCTAGGTGCGCACCTGAACTGAGGCCGCCCCCAGCAGCCGCATGGCCCACGAGCCGTTGCCTTTTGAAAATTTAGGTCTCTTTCTTCTTC
The DNA here is from genome assembly GCF_018350175.1 of Felis catus. Taxonomy (NCBI): domain Eukaryota; kingdom Metazoa; phylum Chordata; class Mammalia; order Carnivora; family Felidae; genus Felis; species Felis catus. The sequence continues at coordinate 96,984,536 of NC_058377.1, forward strand.
CACAGTTCATCCTGAAGCCATCAGAGAGAGACCTCAAGAGGATCCCGACCCTCCTGGAAGGAACAGACACCAATTGGAAGAGGTACGATTTGACAACATGGCGGCGTCTTACTCTCATGAGAGTCTGATCTTCTCTCCTCTGCTCTTCCCACCCCACAAACCCTCCACTGCTCAGTGAGAGAGCCTTCCGCTGATGCTGGGGTACAAGGGCAAGCAAAGGGCGGCTTCCCTCTTGTCCCCACCCCAGACATTTTTCAGGGTCGGGGAGGACACCTGAAGCGTGAGGAGAGAGAGGCAGGTGCTGAGGTGGGGTCTCACTGGGGCTGGCTGCTGCCCCATGAGGCGGCCACCCGTCACGGTTGCTCCTCGGGGTCGTCTGAGGAAGTGAGGGTTGAAGCATGGGAGGCAGTGAGCCCTCTAAGGGAAGACATCATGATCTTGGGATTGTGAGAAGGAGAGAACTTTCTGGAATGACTCCCTCATCCCCACCATCCATCTCAGGACTCTTGGATACAGTTCACCCTCCAGGAGGGAACTGAGAATGGAAGAGTCTTTGGTCTGCTTCTTGGTTTCTGGGAGCTTCTGGGGCTGCCCACGATCCCAGAACTGGTGACGGGCCGGGTGGCCTGATGGAAGGTTCCTGAATGAAGAGCCAGGACATCTGTCCTCTGGCCCAGTCTGTGCCGCCGTAGTGCCTCAAGGGCCCTGATAAGCCATTTCGTTCATGGGGCCTCATTTTCCCGCCAGTAAAATGGGCAGCAGTGGCTTGAAACTCTGTTCCAGCCCTCGCGGCCTCAGTTTCTGAGGCTCCCAGCCCAGGGCTGGACCTGAGGAAGTGATGGGTGTGGAGTCGGGGGTTGGGAGGGCTGCGGAGAGGAAGGGCGTTGGAAAGCTCTGGGGAGATTTGACTGCCAGGTTTGGCCAAAGGATGTGCCTCAGACCCTCAGTGGAAAGACCACAGAGTCTGAGGTGCCAATGGACTGAGTTTGGGTCCCGGCCGATCGGAAGCGTCAGATCAACAACGGAAGCCCTGACTGAGGGCTTCTGCCTGCCAGGCACAGTGCTAAGCACCAGCATTCAGTCTCTCAGTGGCTCTGTGTTCTTGGCACTAAAATCACCTCCATCTTAGGGAGGAGAGAATCGGGCCTCAGAGACGTTAAGTGACTTGCTCAAAGTCACACAGCAGCAAGTGAGCTGTGGCTGAGATTTGGAGCCCTCTTCAAATACAATTCAACATACAATTCTTGTATGTTTTCCTTTGAGTGACTCTGACTTGAATCTTAAGGTTAACAAAATCCTTTAAGCCAAATCACCCCTGGAAATTGCATTTCTTGAAAGGACATAAAAATGATTGGTTTCCTTAGCCTAGAGGGTTTTTGTTGTTGTTGTGTTGTTGTGGTTTTTTTTGCTTTTAAACCTTGGGCTCATCATGAAGTCTCTGCAGGTCCTGGTTTTTCTGATCTCTAAAAGGGGAGCATAACGTCTATCCATGGGGTTGTTCTGGGGAGAAGATGAAATGAGGGAGGTACGGAAGCCTCCCCTACACACCCCTCCCCCTGCCTTCGCACCCCAAAGCTGCTGCGAGAGTCGATGGGGGGTACACGCTGGGGAGTCCTGCACCCAACCGTGTGATGGCATTTGCAATTCCAGCTGCTTCTGGTGCTGTGGTTGGGAAGCACTCGGCCACTTTCCTAGACGCTGATCTGATATTCCGCTGGCCTCCGAGCTCATCCGTCCGATCACTTCTGGGGTGAGCCGCAGGCTGGCCGGGATGTTTCAGGCCAGGATCCAAGGCACGGTGGCTGGCTCCCAGAGGCAGATAAAGCCAGGTCAGGCGGGGCCCCAGACAACGGTGGCGTAGGAGCGGAAGTCCCGTGCGCCTTGCGGCCCACCCTGTCCTGCCAGCTGCCTGGGCCATAATCTCAACTGTGAGCCTCCTGGCAGCCTGCCCTGCCCCCCACAGGAAGCCATTGCCTTATCTCAGAGCCAGGATCCCGCATGCTTTTCTTAATCAGGAGAAGGCGCTGAAGCGAGTCGGAAAAAGCTTAACTTCCCCAGGACCTATCTGCTAGGGATGTTTCTCTATCAGGGGAAGCCATGGGGCTCCGTGTCTGAGAGGAGAGAATCTCTTTAAGTACAGAAAAAAGCAGCAGGGGTGCTTTTGTTCTTGGTTTACCTTCAAGAAGTTTGCAAGGTCGCAGAGTGATGTAGCCTTGCCCCCCTCGTTAGCTGGGAAACAGATACATGTTGTGGAGTCACAGGGAAAATACAAAGATGACCATAAGCAACGGGCAGACAGGTGTGTGCTGTTGTGGGAAGTGTCTGCTGGGGTTTGGGGCCAGACTGATGGAACCTGGGTCCCAGCTCCGCTCTTGGGTAGCTCTTTGACTCCGGGTGAGTGATTTTGTCTCCAGAGTCTCAGTTTTCTCATCTATAAAATGGGCAAATAGCATGTCCAGGAAACCGCCAGCAGGACACTCCTGCTTGCTTTGAACAGCAAGCCCCCTGGGATAATGTGGCCTTCCAAGGTGACCTCCTTGAAGAGGCTCAGGCTCTTGGGACGTAAGAGCCTGGTGTTTGGGACCAAACAGTGAGGTTACCCTGGAGACACATACCTCTTTCTGCGCGTGGTCTAAAAAAGGGCCGAGAATGGGGCCTGGGTTGTGTCAGCTCTCCGTTCTGACACCCTGGGGCGTGGGGCCACCTTGGGTGTGAACAGTTCTTCCTGAGCCTTTATCCCATGGTTTATACTTCACTCCTGGTGACATTTACTGGGTGCTTTCTGTAGATAATCGTTGATCCTTCCTATGCCCCAAGAGGCAGATATTAGTAAGCTTTATATAGGTGAGGATAGCTGGGATTCAGAGAAGTTGTAAATTACTCCAGGTTTCATGTCTAAAAAGCAGTCATATTAAGACCTAAGCACGGGGCTCCTGCCCCAAGGACGACGTGTTTGCCGCAGCACCCCACAGCTCCCATGGTGCCCTCAAAGACACCCCATGCGGGACCCTTCCACACCAGTAGAGGTCTACACCACACCCCACAGCACCACCGTGGCTTCCCAGGGTGCCACTGACAGCACCCGTACAACCTCTGTGTCTCCCCATAGCACCCACAGAGGTACCCACAGCACCCACGAGGCACCCTGCACGACATGCAGCATCACCCCGTGGCGCTCACGGCGGTCCTCCTCCTGTGTTTTCCACCCAGCCTTGCACAGAGTTCAGAGCTCCGGGAGAACAGGAAGCCCACTGATGGTTTTAATCTCCCCAGCCAGCCCTCTGCAGCAGGCTGAGGGAGCCAGTGAAGGCAATTGCTAGGAAGCATGGGGATCTGCCTCCTGCTGAGATCTGACAGCAGGAAGCAGGTGGCAGGGAGGGGGTGACAGAAGCCTGGCTTCCCTAGGAGAACCTGTACCCGGACTCTAGTTTATCTGCTTTTTTTTTTTTTTTGTTGCTCATACTTTTGGTATCATACCTAAAAATCCAGTGCCACAGGCCATGATGATTCACTCCTGATTTTTCTTCTAGGAGTTTTATGGTTTTAGCTCTGATATTTTAGATCACTGATCCATTTGGAGTTAATTTGGGTACATAGTGTGAGGTAGGGGTCCAGCTCCATTCTTTGGCATGTGGTCATCCAGTTGTCCCAGCACCACTTGTTGAAATGACTGTTTCTTTCCCATTGAATAGTCTCTGCACTCTTATTGAAAACCAGTTTGCCATAGATACATAGGTTTGTTTCTCTTGGTTCTGTTCCATTGGTCAATGTGTCTGTCCTTAAGCCTGTATCATGCTGTTTTGATTACTATAGCTTTAAAAAAAATTTTTTTTAATGTTTTATTTCTTTTTTAGAGAGAGAGACAGAGCGAGTGGGAGAGGGGCAGAGAGAGAGAGAGGGCAACACAGAATTCGAAGCAGGCTCCAGGCTCTGAGCTCTCAGCACAGAGCCAGACATGGGGCTCAAACCCACAAGCCGTGAGATCATGACCTGAGCCAAAGTCAGACACTCAACCGACTGAGCCACCCAGGTGCCCCACTATAGCTTTTTTTTTCCTTAAATTTCTTTATTTATTTTGAGAAAGAGCATGAGTCGGGGAGGGGCAGAGAGAGAGGAAGAGAGAGAATCCCAAGCAGGCTCTGAGCTGCCAGCTGACGCAGGGCTCGATCTCACGGATCGTGAGATCTTGACCTGAGCCACGACCAAGAGTCGCGTACTTAACTGACTGAGCCACCCCGGCACCTGATCACTATACGTTTATGCGTAACTTTTGGAGGAGTCTTAGTATGTTCTTTTTTTTTTTTTTTTGATTTTTTTTTTAACGTTTATTTATTTTTGAGACAGAGAGAGACAGAGCGTGAATGGGGAAGGGGCAGAGAGAGAGGGAGACACAGAATCTGAAACAGGCTCCAGGCTCTGAGCGGTCAGCACAGAGCCCGACGCGGGGCTCGAACTCACAGACTGCAAGATCATGACCTGAGCCGAAGTCGGCCGCTTAACCGACTGAACCACCCAGGCGCCCCAGGAGTCTTAGTATGTTCTAAGCTTCCTGGTGATTCTAATGCCCACCCTAATGTCCCTGGTCTTTAGAGGAAGTTGAGGCACAGTTAGGGAGGCCAGTTTGGAGACTGCCAGAATGATGTAGGGCAGTGCAGGGTGGCCGGGATGCGGTCCAGACGCAAAGCCACAGTTATCGGGGTAAAGAGGTCATGATGGAATTGAGGGAAGTGAGTAAGGGAGATGTTCCCATCCTCCCCAGTCCTCGGAAGGCCTTGGAGAAGCCAAAGGTGAGAGTGGAAGCCAGTGGTCCAGGTGAGCTCCATTAACCTCCTGCCCACCCCCAGGGTGATTTGGGGGAAGATCTGGGTACTAGTCACAGCTCTGCTCCACTGTGTGACCCTGGACAAGTTGCAGGACCACACTAAACTTCTATAAGGAGGGTCAGTACTGTCTGCTGCGAGCGAGGGTCAACAGGTCAGCTCTGCAAAGGCTAGAAGGGGCTTAAAGGCGACTGAGTGCTTGGCAGAATCTGTACCCCAAAGTTCCTGGCAAGTGCTTGTGAGAATCTGCCCAACTGTCTCTGGGGGATTGGGGCAAACGGCCTCCACCGTGGCCTCTGCTGCCTCGGGCTGCCCCGGGCCGGCTGTGATGGGTCAGAGTGTCTTATTCTGCTGAGTTGAAATGTACTTTCTTGTACCCTTCATCTGCTTGCCCCTAATCTGCTTTGTGGGCCTGCAGAGAAGAAGCATCACCCCCTTCCCTCCAGGCTGCCGTCCCACATCCTTGTCCCTCGTCACACACCTCCCCTCTGCTGCCGAGAGGTCATGGCTACCTCTGCCTCCCTCTGGGGATGCAGGTCTTAGTGGACTCTTGACTTCTTGTTCCCTTGACCTTCCTCTGGGAGGACTCTAGCCTGAACTTGGCACTTTTATAGTTCAGCCCTCAGAGCCAAGGCCAGAGCTCCGGCCGTGTTCTGACTCCAGCCAAGGTGGGCAGGACCATCACCTCCTTCAGTCCAGACCTTTTATTTTTATTCCTGCAGCCGAGATGGCATTGGGTCCAATGATTTCTGCATCCCTGTTGGGCTCAAGCTCCCATCTTTTCGTTGACCAGGTAGAAAAGGGATGCGCTCTTGCCATCTACATCACATTTTCCATCTGGTATTTATAAATCATGGTGCAGTTTAATGCAGGAGGGAGAGCATAGCTTTGGCAGTAGATGAACTTGAGAGCTATTGTTTAGCTACTTACTGGCTTGGGCAAATGAACTCTATTACTCTCCTGTTATGTGAAGATAGTCATTGTAATTGCAGGCTTCATGGTCAAGATTAGATGAGATGATGGCTATCAGGTACGTAGCCCACCCCCTGGGAAGGAGTCCACATTCCAGAAAGGGTGGGTATCATTACCGGTGCCATCTGAACCCCTGAACTGTTCATTTTTCTGCAGTTCTGACAGATGGGGTGCAAGCCTTGGGTTTCAGCCCAGGATGGGGCACCAGTCCCCATGCCTCTTCTCCCCCCTGGCTTCCCCCTCACTCTCTGGCTGGGACACGTATGTGAGGGGACAGGATGACAGGTTCTCACCACCCCAGCTTCCTGCTCACTCAGCCCAATGTCTGCCAGAACTTTCTGGCCTCAAGCCAGCCCTGTGTCCACATGTGACTCATGACAGCAACCTGGTCTTTTTCTGCCGTCGAGGATACTTTTCCTTCCTTTCTTTTTCAAGTTGTTTTAAATTTACACAAGAAGGTTCACCCCTGGGCCATACACAACTGCGTCCTGAAAGGAGACCAAGCCAGGGAAGCCTCTCTCTGGGACGCGCCTCCATACACGGTTGGCTACGAGAACGAGGCCAGGCACACCGTCCGCTCTGGGGGGGGGGCGACTGCTCCTTGACATCGTGGGGAGGCACTAACAAGTCTTTGTCTTCCTCATCTAAAGACGGAGCCAGTCTTTTCTGCTGCTTTTCTGTTCATGCAGCAAAACCGAGCAGAACATGCTCTTTAGGAGGATTTATTTACTTTTTTAATGACATAGACTCACACTGTGAATCACAGCTGAAGCGCTTTCAAATATCCAGGTGTGGTAAGGAGGGAGGAAGCAGGAACACCATTTTCAGACGCATGTCAGCAACAGAGGAGGGGAAATGACTTGCCCAAGGTCACACAGCTGTGGTGTGTTAGAGATGGGCCTGATCTGGTGATCTGCTGCTGCTGCACCCAGCTGCCTCTCTTATTAGTTAAAAGCGTGAAATGATAGATTTTGATTAATGGCCTAAAACTAAAGGGAAGAGTCCAAATCGGCTGGCAGTGCCGTCTGTTAGCTGGGAGTAGTTTCACGACCTGTGCAGACAGAGCTGCTGATGCGAGAAGAAATGAATGATGCCATCCCCTGTGCTTTGGGGCCCGCCAGAGTGTCCCCATTCCTGGGGAAGGGTAGGGTTATGTTATGAAAGAAAGGCACAGTGGGATCGAGGAAGGAGATTGCACTCTGGACTCTGAAACCTTTTTTTTTTTTTTTTTTTTAACAGACTTTATCTTCTAGGGCAGTGTTAGGTTCACAGCAACATTGAGGGAAAGCACAAAGAGTTCTCATACTCCCCCTCTTTGCACACGTACAACCTCCCCACTGCTGACAACCCCATACCACAGTGGTACCTGCATTACATCGATGGACCTCCGTTGACACGTTATCATCACCCAAAGCCCATAGCTGGCATTACAGTTCTGCTGGTGTCATACATTCATTCTGTGGGTTTGGTCAAATGTAGAATGACACGTATCCACCACTGTGGTATCTTACGGAATGGCTTCACCGCCCTTCAGATCCTCTGTGCTCTGCCCATTCATCCTTCCTTCCCCACGAAGCCGCTGATCTCTTTACTGTCTCCATAGTTTTGCCTTTTCCAGAATGTCCTACAGTTGGAATCATACAGGATGTCACCTTCTCAGATTGGCTTTTTTCACTCTGAAATACGCGTGTGAGCTTCCCCCATGTCTTCTCATGACTTGGTAGCTCATTCCCCCCCCCCCCATTTTTTTTTTATTTTGGTAAATACAGATAACATAAAATGTACTGTTTTGACCGTGTTGAAGTGTGCCCTTCAGTGGTATGAAATACATTCACGCTGTCATGCAGCCACCCCCACGATCCGTCCTTTACCTCGTCTCATCCTTTGAAGCTGAAACTCTACACCCATTAAACACTAACTCCCCATTCCCCTTTCCTCCCAGCCCCTTGCTACCCCACTCTTCTTTCTGTCTCTGTGAGTTTGACTACTCTGAGTACCTTATTATGTGAATGGACTCATACAGCATTTGTCTTTTGGGGTTATTTTGGGTTTTGTGTGTCTGTGTGCGTCCCCAGCGTATTTCACTTCACATAATGTCCTCTGTGTTGTAGCGGGTGTCAGACCTTCCTTTGTAACGTTGAATAATATTTCAGTATCTGGATGCACCTGAGTTTATTTATCCGTTCACCTCCTGAAGGACATTTGGTTGCTTCCGAGTTTTGGCAGTTATGAACAAAAGCTGCTCTGAGCCTCCGTATGTAGCTTTTGGTCACAGTTTTCTTTTCTTTGTCTGGTTTTGGTATTAGGTTACTGCTGGCTTCGTAGAATGAGTTAGCATGCATTCCGTCTGCTTTTATCTTCTAGAAGAAACTGTTGAGAACTGGTACAGTTCCTTCCTCATATGTTTGGTAGAATTCACCAGTGAATGCATCTGGCCTGTGTTCTGTTTTGGAAGGTTATTAATTCTGGATTCAATTTATTTAGTAGATATAGGCCTATTTAGGTGGTCTTTGGGCAGGTTGTGTCTTTCCAGGACTTGGTCTCTTTCATCTAAGTTACTGAATTTATGGACCCAGAATTATTAACCGTATTCTTTTCTTATCCTTCTAACGTTCGTGGGAACTAAGGTGATGTCCCCTCTTCCATAATTTTATAATTTGTATCATCTCTCTTTTTTCCTTAGCCTGGCTAGAGGCTTGCCAATTTTATCGGTCTGCTCAGAGAACCAGCTCTTGGTTTTATTTTCTCTGTTGATTTCCTGTTCTGTGGAGCCCACGTTTTGGTGGTGGATCTGTCGCTGTCTGAGGGATTGTGACGTAAACCCCGTCCGTTCTCTGATTCTCAGTTTCCATATCTGCAGAATGGCTATGGTGACAGCAATACCTGATGGCAAATGGCAAAGGTGAGCCCACATTCACTGACTCAACAAGCATGTATTGAGCCCCTATTGTGTACTTAGGTACTGCTCTACGTGCTGGGAATATTGTAGTGAACAAAACAGCAAAGTCTCTGCCCTCGTGGAGCTTGTTTTCCTTTTGGGGACAGAGAGAGAGAGAGAGACCAAACAAATAAACCGAATGTCAGGCAATATCAGGTGCAGGAAGGGACGGGGAGCGGCCAAGGGTTTGCTGTTTTGGCTAAGAGGCACTTGGAAGGCCTTTTCTGAGCAGATGTCATTTGAGCAGAGACCTGAAGGTAGTGAAGCCCTGATTTCGTCTGCAGGAAGAGCCTTCCTGATGAAAGGAACGGCGAAAGTAAGGGCCATTAGGCACGTGGGAGTGTCGGCAGGGAGGCCAGGGTGCTAGGGTGAGGGTGGCATGGAAAGAGAGGAGCTGCCAGCCAGGGTGAGGGCTTTGGATTTTGATTCTAAGTGTGATGGGAAGCCAGTAAACACGGAAGAGACAGGGTGAAATTTACATGTTACCAAGACCACTCTGGCTGCTGGGTGGAGAACAGGCTGTAGGGGACAGGGAGACCAGCATGGAGGCTGATGTCAGAATCCAGGCACAAGATGAAGTGGTCGGGAACGACCAAATGGTGCTTAGAAGCCCAAACATTCAGGATCTATTTTGAAAGTAGAGCTGGGGCGCCTGGGTGGCTCAGTTGGCTAAGCGTCCGACTTTGGCTCAGGTCATGATCTCACGGTTCATGGGTTCAAGCTTTGCGTCGGGCTCTGTGCTGACGGCTCAGAGCCTGGAGCCTGCTTCAGATTCCGTGTCTCCCTCTCTCTCTGCCCCTCCCCCACTCACACTCTGTGTCTCCCCAAAAAATAAATAAACATTAAAGAACACTAACAACAACAATAAAAAGCTGACAGAGTCACTAATGGGTTGGATGGGGTAGGGGAAGAGTCAAGGATGACCAGAGACCAGATGCCTGTAGACAGGAGCCTGGGTGGGCTAGGCTTTGGTGGACAGGGAGGGAAACCTACTGAGTTCTGTTTTGGGGCATTTTTAGTTGAGATATTTAGTAGCCATCCAAAGGGAGTTGGCAAGAAGTGGGTGGATTGACAAACCTGAAGTTCAGGAGTGAGGTCAGGGTTGGAGAGACAAATTTGTAAATCATAGTTTATAGAGAGTATTTCAAACCCTGGACCTTCACGAGATCATCTAGGGAGTGATGGAGTGTAGATGGAGAAGATGATGGGGGATGCAGGGTCTTTGGAGACCTGGGGAAGGTGCCCACTGGTGGCTACCTGGAGCTGCCCGGGGGCAGCCCATCCTGGACACTGGGGAAGACAGATCTTATTTTCACAGTGGGCTGGGAGCTGTTGAGTGGCACGTAGTGAGGATGAGAAGCCAGCTCCAAGAGCAAGTCCTGGGTGCCTGCTCTGAAGGAAAGCACTGTAAAACTGTCAGTGCCTGACATAAAATATAACAGGTGCAGCAGGTCTGTTATATTTATATAAGTTATATATATAATTATATAAAAATTATATAATAAAATTATAAAAAATTATATATAAAATTATAAAAATATATAATATATAATTATATATAAATTATAATATATAATTATAATATCATATATATTATAAGTATATATATTTATATATTAACAGGTGCAGCAGGTCTGCCTAGGGTACTTGACATTCAAGGAAGATGGTATTCTGATACCTGCCTCCTCTATGCAACGAAATTATTTTTGGCACTAATGATGAAATAAAATCAATTCTAACAATGGCCGGAAAAGAAACACAGATGGCAAAACTTACCTTTCAGAGAACTTCATATGTGTAACCAAGCCAGTTGGCAAACATCTTAGCACAGAAAAGGAAAAAGTAATGGGTTCACACTTTTTAGTTACATTAATGGGTATTTCGAAAAAAGAAAGAAATGCTTGAGGAAAGTTCCAAAAAAGTAAACTCCACACGGTTTGGAGAATGGCTTGGATTCTGAATCCCTATTCTTGAAATGAACATGCTTCGCGGAGTCCATTTGCACTGGGTCTGGCTACTTAAGTGGTGTTCTTTGAACTAGCTTCCATGTAATACAATGTTTATTAAACTTTAAGTAATAAAAGTTTGCTCTTGTGAAGCTTACATACATGTTACTAAAACTCACCTAAGACACTGACGAAGATATCGAAGGCGACACAAACAAATGGCAAGATATACCATGCTCATGGATTGGTAGAATTAATGTTATTAAGATGTCCATACTACCCAAGGCAGTCTACAGATTTAATGCAATCTCTATCAAAATACCAATAGTGTTTTTCACAGAACTAGAACAAATAATTCTAAAATTTGTATGGGACCACGAAAGACCCCAAACTGCCAAAGCAATCTTAGGAAAGAACAGACTGGAGGTATCACAATCCTAGGTTTCAAGGTATACTTTAAAACCATAGTCAAAAAAGTATGGTACTGGCACAAAAATAGACAAATAAATAGATCAATGGAACAGAATAGAGAGCCTGAAAATAAACCCACACTCATGTGGTCAATTAATCTATGACAAAGGAGGCAAGAATAAACAATGGGAAAAAGACAGTCTCTTCAATAAATAATGGTGGGAAAACCGAACAATTACATGCAAAAGAATGAAACTGGGCCACTTTCTTATGCCACACACAAAGATAAACTCAAAAGGGATTAGAGACCTAAACGTGAGACCTGAAATCATAAAACTAGAGGAAAACATAGGCAGTGATCTCTCTGATAGCAGCCTTACTAACTTTTTTATGGATATGTCCCCTCAGGCAGGGGGGAAAAAAACCAAAAATAGATTATTGGGACTACACGAAAATAAAAAGCTTTTGCACGGCAAAGAAAACCATCAGTAAAATGACAAGGCAACCTACTGAATGAGAAAAGATATTTGCAGATTACATACAGTAAAACCTTGGATTGTGAGTAACTTGTTCTGCGAGAGTTCTGCAAGACGAGCAAACATTTATAACAGATTTTAACTTGATAAATGAGCGATGCCTTGCAGTACAAGTAGTACATGACGCCAGACGTCACATGATCACAAATGAGCCAACGGTTCTTGACATTCAGTTTGATATACAAGTGCCATGGATCATAAGCATGTTTCTGGAATGAATTATGCTCGCACACCAAGGTTTTACTGTATTTGATAAAGGGTTAATATCCAAAATATATAAAGAATTTATAAAAGTGGACACCAGAAAAGCAAATATTCTGGGCAGAGGACCTGAGCAGGCATTTTTCCAAAGAAGACATACAGGTGGCCAATGGACACATGGGGATATGGAGAAAAAGGGAACTCTCATGCACTATTGGTGGGAATGCAAACTGGTGCAGCCATTGTGGAAAACAGTATGGAGGCTCCTCAGAAAGTTATTAATAGAAATACCTTATGATCCAGTAATTCCGCTAATGTGTATTTGCCCAAAGAAAACACAACACTAACTTGAAAAGATATATGTATCTATGTTTATTGCAGCATTATTTACTATAGCCAAGGTATATATGGAGGCAACCCAAGTGTCTGCTGACTGACGAATGGATAAAGAGGATGTGGTAATATATGTGTGTGTGTGTGTGTGTGTGTGTGTGTGTGTGTGTGTGTATGTATACATAAATATATGTAGTATGGACATATATATATATATATATGTCATACACACACACACACACACACACACGCACATACATACAATGGAATATCACTCAGCCATAAAAAGAATGAGATGTTGCCATCTGCAACAACATGGACGGACCTAGAGGATACCACGCTAAGTGCAATACGTCAGAGGGAGGTAAACACCGCATGGTCTCTCTTATATGCAGAGTCTAGAAGACAAAACAAATGAACGAACAAATAAACAAAAAACAGAAACAGACTCATAAATACAGAGAACAAACTAGAGATTGCCAGAAGGGAGGAGTTAGGGGGAATGGGCAAAATAGGTGAAGGGGATTTAGGGGTACAATTTCCAGTTATAAAAAAAAAATAAGTTACGGGGATGAAAAGTAATGAGTAAAACTTCTTGGGAAAGAAAAGGAACTCAGCAGGACTGCCGCAGTTGTTTAGAACCTCAAAGACTTTTTTCCGAGGCAGAGCGATTTATCACTGACATTATTTAGAATGATCCGCTTTTAGTCAGTTTCATGTTTGTTTTTAAATACCCTACAGACAGCTCATCCCCTAATTGCCTACACCCTGCACCCACCTCTCCCACTGCCCCACCCCTGGGACACCATAGGGAGATGTTTCCAGAGAAGGTGTTGCAGGGTGTGGGGGTTGGGAGAGGCGGAGGAGACAGAACATTCTCAGAAGATCCTTTGGAGGAGACGCTGTGGCTGGTCCTGCTGTATGACCAGTAGTATCCAGGTGGGAGAGGGGCAGACAGGCCTTCCAATGTCCAGGATACGCTGAGGCGGGAGGCAGGACAGAGCCTGAGTCCATAGGTTTATTTGGCTGGAGTTCTGAAAGCCATCCGGATCCTGAGAACTGTCTCTGTATGGTGTCTAGTGTGCGGGAGAGTCGGGCACCGAAAACTCCATCCTTATGGTGACAGTTTGCCCCAGGTTGGATGTGAGCCTGCATCCCTCCTGGGGACACGGCCGGCCCTGCTCAGTGGGATCCCTGCCCTCCCTCCCTCACTCTCCTTCTCTTTCTCTCCCTCGGAGCAGTCTGTGGAGGCAGCCTTCTAATGAAAAATCTCGTAACTACCAAGAGATAAAAATCCGAGGCTTTTGGTTTTTATTTCTGCCGAGACTCCCCGGAGAGCCTTTTAGGTAGAAAATGTCCCTTTGGAGCTGAGATTTTCTCCCAGACTTCAAAGACAGGGCTTCTTAGGAACACAACATCTGTTTAAACTGAACTTGAACCAAGAGGCAAGTGTGTCCCACGAGAGAGAGCTGGGGCAGAGCCGGGGGTACAGAATCTGCTTTCTGTCTCTGGGAGAAGCTCCCCAGGCCTGTCCCCTGTGTGCTGCAGTGTGTCCCCGTGCTGGGGAGCAGGGGACCTCAGACCAGAGGCCGGGCTTTGTGCTGCCTGCTGTCCAAATAGCACCCAGGCTCTCCCTGTGGAAGCCTCCCCACCCAGGAGGTATCCAGGAGCCCTGGGGGCCGTAGAGCTGGCTCCTGTGGCCTGGGAGGTCCCCTGGCCCTCAGAAATCCTCTCCTTCCCTCCCCTCATCACCTCTTTCCCTCCCTCTGTCATTCACTAAGCATCCACTCCAATATAGAGATGAAAAATTCCCAGCCCTCGGCTTCAGTGAGCTTGAAATCTGATCGAACCACCCGATTACTCTCAAAGATAAGAAAAGTCGAACGCTTTGTGTACACGCACATGCTGTTATTGTTAAGACAATAAAACGACGTTACAGAGCTTGGGAAAGGAGGGAAGAGAAATCATCCAGTCCCCCTCTCAGGAACAAGGGGTCCATTTGTTTCCTGCTTTTGTTCACGCTCAGGCGTGTGTTCAGCAGAGGGGCCTCCAGAAAGCCGGTCAGCTGGGCTTTCCTGCTTTTCTTCGCTCTCCATCGCCCTGCTGCACAACAGCTATGTGGGCTTGTCCCTGGACAGCCCCGGGCTAGGGGCCCCTGGCTTGCTTCCACAGGAGCTGCATGCCTCCTGGAAGGGGTTCCTGGGTCTAGCAAATAAAGCGACAGGCTGCCCAGTTACTTCGAACTTCCAATAGACGATGAAGAATTTTTTGGTTTAAGTTTATCCCATCAATAGTAGCCAAACGTAATATTTGGGGCATAAGCTAAAAAAAATTACTTGTTGTTTACGTGAAATTCAAACTTACCGGAGCACCCTGTATTTTATCTGCTGACTCTATACCTGGAGTGTCTTTGCGTGTACATAGTCAATGCTGCTATCTTTGATACAGACAGAAGTATCTGGCTGGTATGTTTTCTTTCCCACTTCATGGAAAAGAGGCTTGAATCTGTCCCTTCTCTTGAGCACGCCTTCTGGCCAACTCTGGTCTCCACTGTTCTGTGGCTTAGCACCCTTGGAGCTCAAAGAATCCAGCCCCTGTAGTTCACTCTAAGAACATCCCTTCCCCAGCCTCTTTCTGGAAGCTTCCAATGACTGCAGATGTTTGGTTTGCTCTCAGTAGGGGGGAGAAGAGGAAGGTGGGAGGTGTGAGTTAGCACTCTCGCTTGGGCCCATGGAGCTGCTGCGACCGACAGACCCTACCAATGTCTCTTCAGCAGTGACGCATATAAGCATTACCTTCTCCCTGCCGTATCTGGGGAAGCAAATGGGGTTGAGGGTGTTGACCCAGGGCTGCAAACCCACACAGGTCTTATGGCATCTTTCTCTCCATTGGCGAACTTATTTCTTATTCTGAGGCAGCTTCAGGGTGACAAAAATATAAATCTGAACCGCAGACAGTATAAAACACAAAGTGATTGACTGCAGAGTGGAAAGACCGTGTTGCCTTGTGGTTAAATGGATTTTCTGTTTAACTGAGGGTTAAGTAGAAAACTCGTTTTGATTCAACCTCTGTTGTTGCAAATCTTTCTAAAATGTATTAGCCTGCTCCCTGGTTTTCCTAAGTGCACCATAATGACCATAATTGAATCTCTTTGCTGGCGGAGCATCCTGTGGGGCGTCGGGACCCGCTGTTGTAAATGTCAGTCCTCCACATGCAGCCAGTACTTGGGCTTCAGAGCCTGCGGTGTGGTTGTGTGCGCCGGTCCATCACGTTCACTGCCGACCCCTTCTTCCGGCCACCTGGGCTGGGTGGGGCTCAGGAAGGCACCATTTTACAGATGTGGAAGTTGAGTCTGCCAGGTAAAGGACTTGGTCCAAGTCACTCCGGCTAGTGGAGGAGCTCGTCCTGGAGTCAGCAGAAATGGCTGTGATGAGTTGGCCCAGATTCGAATCCTGGCCTGGAAGAAGACCGTTAAGCTTCATGAGCCTCAGTTTCTTCATCTGTGAATTGGGCATAACAACCTTTCGTTGCAGAGCTGCTTTTGAGATTCAGTGAGTTAATGATGTAGGTGGGCTGCACACCAGGCCTTTATATATATATATATATATATATATATATATATATATATATATATGTTCTATAATATATATCAATATACAATAAATGTATCAATATAAATAAATATATTAATATAATATATAATAAATACAAACAAGTTATAATGAGTATAAATAAATAAAACAAATATAAGTATATTAATATATATTTAATAAATATGTATGTATTTTTTTTTTAATTTTTTTTTTCAACGTTTATTTATTTTTGGGACAGAGAGAGAGACAGAGCATGAACGGGGGAGGGGCAGAGAGAGAGGGAGACACAGAATCGGAAACAGGCTCCAGGCTCCGAGCCATCAGCCCAGAGCCTGATGCGGGGCTCGAACTCAGGGACCGCGAGATCGTGACCTGGCTGAAGTCGGACGCTTAACCGACTGCGCCACCCAGGCGCCCCTGTATGTATTTTTTAATGACACATAAAATCCCCTCCTCTCAGATTATCAAACGTACCCGGATCCTGAGATCCCGCACCCAGCTTCTTTCTGCTTTGCTGACCTCCCTCCTGGGTGCACTGGTGGTTTTGTGTGTAGACCCCAGGGCCGGAATGTCGGGTGGGACTCCTGACTCCGCCCCCGTTCCCTGTGAGACGATATTTCTGGGCCTCCATTTTCCCATCTGTAAGATGGGGATCACCACAGTCACGTGCCTCCTAGGGCTGCCGGGAGGATCAGAAGCAACGGAGCCCATCCCTCAGGCAAGTGCTAGGCAAAAGTCTGCCACTGTCGTTCTGGGCCTTGGTTAGGTGAGTCCAGATTGACCAAGCTTTCCTGGGTTTGGTTCATAGCCCGAGCGTGTTACCAGGACTGGGCTTTGGGCCGCAGGAGTTTGCACTGTCCGTTGAGGAGGGAGAACCACTCCCCCCCCCCCGACACACACACCTTGAGCCTGCTTCCTGCCACTGTCTGTCCGCTTACCCTTCCCTGGGGTGCTCGGAAAAGATGCAGAGAGGGGACTGTGGGTACCTTACGAGGGGCCCTGGTTGTTGGACGGATGACTTCTACCCTGACAGGAACCCCTGCCCAGGGGACGCTGGCCCTTGAATAGCCTATCTGTCTGGGACCTTCTGTGCTCCCTCTCCATATGTCATACATTTCTAGCATTTCAAGGAGGCATTTGTCATCTCCTAGGCTAGGGATCCCCTTGGAGCACAGAGGCCTCTCTGTGTGTGACCTCTGGACCCTCCATGGGCGTTCGGGTGTTCAAGGTGGGGGAATGGGGAGGACCCTTTGTCAAGTCAAACCCTGCCTGGCCAATGCGGCCACCTGTTCTGGCCTCTGGGCTGCTGGATCAACAACCCTCAGGCCTTGTAGGCAAAGCCACTTCAGCTCTGGAGTGACCAGCCCCACCCCCTGCTGAGCCCTGCGCTTCCTCTTTGGGTCACCCGCTTCTGGGCACCCTCTGGACTGCTGTGTGCGGGGGGGGGGGGGGGCGAGGTGCAGCTAAATAAATAGTCACCCTGCTATTCTAGCACAGGAACGACAGCCTGTGTGCAGAGCCCCTGGGTAGACTGGTTTATTTATGCATTTATCTTTAATGGGAAGCCTACGAGAACTTGCGTGGTTTGTGAATATTTACAGGCACATTACCTACAGAGAGGAAATGAATTCATTCTCTCTCCTCTCCGGCTGCTAACAGATCATGCTGTGGTTCCCCGCCGCCTGCCTCCCACAGCCCTCCTTTTTCTTTCTTGCATCTCCTTGTGGTCTTTCTGCGAGCTCAGAAGAGGAGGCTGGGCAAAGGTGTCCGTGTAATTCACCGTGCATTTATTGAGCACCTACTGTATTTGAGCCCTGGTTGAGGTGCTGGGGGGTGCAGGGAGCACCATGTCTCCCCGTGAAGGGGGTGCGTGGACCAAGAACAATGGAGCTCTACTGGAGGAACCAGTTGCTTTAAGACCGGCAGGGGGTTGGGGCATGGTGTATGAGGGGCTCTCTGGGAGAAGGCCGGGCATAGGGACTGCCACTCGTCCTGAGCCTTGAAGGAATTTGTCCCCCTGCAGAAACGGTAACCCAGGCAGAGGGAGGGGCACCAAGCTGAGCAGGTGTGAACCAAGGGACCTCTTGGCGGCACGGAGTCTTCTAGCACTGAGGAAGGGGGAGGAGGAAGAGCTAGAACTGTGGGTTGGGCCGTATCATTTCTGGTTTTGAGCCGGAGGAGGAGGCCACCGCAGACAGAAGAGATGGCCCAGGGTCACGCAGGTGCCCTAGCTAGCTGGGCTGCGAGGCCTCCTGTGGTAAGGGACTGGGTGGGCAAACCATGGCCTCTCTTACGGAGAGAGGGCACTTTCTCCCTCATCTCCTCTTTGCTTGAGGCCGGGAGGAGCGAACGTGAGGCAGATGCAGTCTCTCCTCCACCCCCTTTTCACGGCAGACATCACTGGTCGACCGTGGCACCTTCGTGGGACCCCAGATCCAGGCGAGGTGGGCACTACCGACCAATGGAAACCAGCCCTCAGAAGGGAGGTGGGGGCCCTGCGGTGGATGGCCGGGCCTCGCGTCAGCCTCGGCAGCGTGTCTGTGATGAAAAAACTCACATCTCCTCTCCGGGCCTCAGTTTTCTCACCTGTGGGACAGGGGAGAGGGAAGGCCCACTTGGTCTCTGAGGATGTTTTCCGTGCCAGCCGCCCAGCGTTTGTCAGTCCACTCCTTTGTTCACTCTTTTCCACGAAGCATCACCGTGCACCCCCTAGGAATCCACTGGGAATACATTCCTGGGAGTATCCTGGCGAACCAGGCAGCTGAGACTTTCCCTCAGTCCTGTGGTCTGTGGTTCTCAGAATCCTCACTGCTGAGGTCAGCTTGACCAAGGGCAGGGCTGGTCTTGACTGTCCCAAAGAGTTGGCAGTGGCCGCCTGTCCAGTGGCCAGAGGGCATGGGAGATACTTGGGGTCCCTGGGCCCACACACCAGACATCCTTGCAGAGGTCGACTGGATGCCATCAGGTCAAGTCTGGGCAGTGTGAGGCTCAGCCCAGGCTCCAGGTCCTTCTGAGCCAAGGGAGGACCTGGTCTGGCCACTGTGGGCCTTGCCGTGGCTGCAGACCGAGTGTGTCCGTCTCGGGAACCCAGGGACTGACCCCTGGGTTCTTCTCGGCAGAGAGAAGCCTCCTTTGTGCTCACTTTGCTTCCAGCTTTGTTCCTCCTCAACCCTCTTCCTTCCCACCTCGGTGTCCCTTTTGGCTATGTCCTCAGTTTGCCCCAGCTCATGCGACGTAAGACCAGCCCTTTCCCCCCAGGATTCTGAAATGGGGTGAGGGAGAGAGCAGGAGGGAATGGGCAAGCCAGCTGGGACAGATCCAGAGAAGGGTTAATGGAGGGCAGTGACCTTCCTAGGCTGGGAGCCTTTGGGATCAGGGCTGTGGCTAAAATCAGTCCCCCTAGGGAGCGAATGGGGCACGCCTTGTTAAGACCCAGACTGCCTTCAATAGCTTCAGAGGGCACACGCACGCCTCCTGCACCCTCGGCCTTCATGCTCACCTTCCCGTGCACCTGCCAACCCACCTACCTACTCACACGCCTGCACACGCCCATCCGTGCAACACTTTCACATCCCTGCACGTACCTCCCCCACACCCACCCCCGCTCCCACTTACCACCCACGTGTCCTTGCCTGCGCCCACTCCTTCCTTCCTGCAGATGCCCTCACCCCAGCCGTGTCCTCCCTGCCTCTCCCCACCATTCCCCCCAGACCCCCACACACGCACACACACGCACACAGGGGCTGCAGCCAGACTTTTGGATGGTCTTGCTTATTCTTCAACTCTAGGCCTGCAGAACCTGGATTACCTGGGACCCTTTTACCCAGATGCTGAACCCAGCAAGGGCTCCGGGGAGAGTGGGAAGGTTGAGTCAGGGAATAATCTTGAGCCCTGTGCCAATGCCCTCTGAAGCTGGGTGTGTTTCCTGACTCCTCCTGTTTCCTCCATGCATCCAGCCATCTACCCACCCACCCATTCATTCATTCATTCATTCATTCATTCATTCATTCATTCATTCCAGCACATATTCATGGCAGCAAACCAGGCATTTCCTTTGTGATGCTATGGTTTGTTAAGGAGAAAATCACATGACGTGACATGACCTGGAATCCCGTTCTTGCCAAGTGGGAAGCTGTGCGGCCTTGATCACATCATGTCATTTCTGAGCTTCAGTTTCCCCACTTGTAAAATGGGGACCACAGTGCTTTCCTCTCCAGAAGGGCCCTTGTCCCTGTGGATGGCAGCCGTGAGCGCCGGCTTGGGGACTTCTGTGTCCACCATCAAAACCCTCCTGTAGACGGGGGCGGGATGGGGTGAAATAAATCCCTGCAACCTGCCAGCGCCCTGGGGCTGGAATGAGAGTGGGGACATTGGTGAGGAGTCTCAAAGTACCTGTGGGTCCTTGAGCCTGTCTGGAATGCCTGCTTTTTAGGGATGGTCGGTCAGTTTATTCCTTCTGTCCCTTTAAGGGAGAGCGGTTGACATAGGACAGACTTATCACACACATGTAGGAAATGTGATGCTCTAGGGGTTTGTGCAAAGGGCAGCAAGAACAGCCAGAACCTGGTGGCTTAGTCATCGTGCAGGCCGTGCCGTCTGCAGCGAAGGGTCCGTAAAGCCTGGCGAAGGCTTGGGGAACTGCTGGCGTCTGCATGTCGGACCTTGCTGGAGGCTGGCCCACGGCCACCAGAGTCCACCTAGAGACCCTTCCCTGCCTCACCTGGCTTGCACCACGGGGCCTCCTTGATGCAGGCCCAGATGTTGCGGCTGCCAAGGGCCTGGGGGAACCAAGAGGTGGACGAGTGGCTGTTGTTTGTTTGTTTGTTTAATATTTTTAATGTTTATTTATTTTTGGAAGGAGAGAGGCAGAGTGTAAACGGAGAGAGGGAGACACAGAATCTGAAGCAGGCTCCAGGCTCCGGGCTGGCAGCACAGAGCCCGATGTGGGGCTCAAACTCGTGGACTGAGAGATCAGGACCTGAGCCAAAGTTGGAGGCTTAACCAGCTGAGCCGCCCAGGCGCCCCATTTGTTTTAAAATACTGTAACACTTTTTGTTGGTCATCGTAAAATATGAGGCTAATGTCTAGAGAAGTGAGACACACACACACACACACACACACACACACACGACTGTTGGCCCTTTGATGGATGGGACACTATCTTCTCTGCCTTCGTTGTTCAGAGGCTGTAATAGCACACAGTAGGGGTCGACAGATCTTTGTTGGATGATGAATGAATGGAACCTTCCAGCAGCCTGTGCATGCCTGTCTCCTCCCACGTCCCTGGCATGTTTGGTAACAACGCCAGACAGCAGAGCTTTTTATAAATGGAAGAATAGAAGAAATGTCATTTAAGGGTACAAACTTACAACTAGTAGACAAATAAATCCTGGAGATCTAATGCACAGAATAGTGAATATAGACAACAAGGTTGTGTTATAATCCGCAAACTGGCTAAGAGACTAGATCTTTCTTTTGTTTTAAGTTTATTGAGAGAGAGAGAGAGAGAGAGAGAGAGAGAGAGAGAGAGAGAAAGCATGAGCAGGAGAGAGGCAGAGAGAGGGGGAGACACAGAATCTAAAGCAGGCTCCAGGCTCTGAGCTGTCAGCACAGAGCCCGACGCGGGGCTCGAACCCATGAACTATGAGATCGTGACCTGAGCTGAAGTCATCCAGATGCCCTGAGACTAGATCTTAATTATTCCCATTGCAAAAAAGAAATGATAATTATGTGACTGATAAAAGTGCTATTGTTAGAAAATAATCATACTATAGTATAAAATGTATTAGATCAACATGTTACATACTTCACATTTACACGATGTTAGGTGTCAAATATATTTCAATTAAATAAATAAATACACATCTTAAATAAAATAGTCAACATGCTTTTTTTTTTTTTTTACAGATTTTATGTTAATTCCAGTTAGTTAACATACAGTCTATGTTAGTTGCAGGTATACAATATAGGGATTCAACACCTCCATATATCGCCTGGGTCGACGTACTTACATGGACACATACAAGCAATTATTTTTCTTTTTTCCCCAAAGAACTACAGACTTTATTGTGGTACAACTGATACGCAGATCGTAAGCGTCTACCCCGTTTTCATCACGTGTATACCCATGCAATCCACATTCCCAGCAATATAGACAACGATTCCATTCGCCCAGAAAGTTCCCTCAGGCTCCTTCCCGGGCAACCGTGGATCTGCTTTGTCTCGCTATAGATTAGCTCTGCCTGTTCTAGAACTTCCTAAAAATGGACTGCGACTGCAGTGTGTACTCTTGTGTCTGGCTTCCTTCACTCAGCTTAATGTTTCTGAGATTAGGGGCGCCTGGGTGGCTCAGTCAGTTGAGCGTCCAGCTCTTGATTTTGGCTTAGGTCATGATTTCAGGTTTGTGAAATTGAGCCCCGGCTTGTGGGCTGGCTCCACGCCGAGTGTGGAGCTTGCTTAAGGTTCTCTCTCTCTCTCCATCTACTGCTTGCACTCTCTCTCTCTCTCTCTCAAATAGTAATAATAATGATAATAATAATTCTGACATTCATCCATGTTGTTGCCTGCATGAATAGCTCCTGACTTTTCATGGCTGCATAGGGTTAGATCGTCTGCATATCTGTATACATACATATAAGGATTTGTTCATCTATTCATCCTTTGCTGGGCATTTGGATGTTCCCAATCTTGGGTTACTAGATGATCAACTTACTATGAACATTTGAGTAAAGCCTTGGTGTGGACACATGCTTTTTTTTTTTCTTTTGAATGAGTACCTAGGAGTGGAATGATGTGGAATGATCACATCACAGGGTAGGTATGTGTTTAACTTACAAGAAACTGCCAAGATGTTTTCTAAAATGGTCGTTCCCCCTTATATCTCCACCAGCCACGTGTGAGAGTCCTGGGTCTTCTGCAACTTGTTCAATACGTAGTATGGTCACGGGCAGCTTTTTATTTTTATTTTTTATTTTTAAAAAGTTTTAATTTATTTTTTATTTTATTTTTTAATCTTTATTTTTAATTTTTTTTTAATGTTTATTTTTGACAGAGCAAGAGCGAGGGGGAGAGAGAGAGAGAGAGAGAAAGAGCAGGGGAGGGGCAGAGAGAGAGGGAGACACAGAATCTGAAGCAGGCTGCAGGCTCCAGGCTCTGAGCTGTCAGCACAGAACCCGACTCAGGGCTTGAACTCCCGGACCATGAGATCATGACCTGAGCCAAAGTTGGACACCCAACCGACTGAGCCACCCAGGTGTCCCTATTTATATGTGTGTGTGTGTGTGTGTGTGTGTGTGTGTGTGTGTGTGTGTGTGTGTATTTTTTTTTTTTTTTTTTTTTTTAGAGAGAGAATGAGAGGAGGGGCAATCTAAGACAACACAGGGCTCTATCCCATGACCCTGGGATCATGACCTGAGCTGAAATCAAGAGTCGGGCGCTAAACCGCGACTGAGCCACTCAGGGGCCCTACTGCTGGCAGCTTGTTAATTTTGGCCATTCTATAGCTGTGTGGTGTTATCTTATTACGGTTTTAATTCGCACTCGCTTACTGGGTGAAATTGAGCACCTTTCCGGGGGCTGATTGTCGTTCGAGTATCTTCTTTTGTGAGATATCCGTCCAGTCCTTTTGCCCCAGTTTTTGTCGGATTGTTTCTTTTTATTACTGAGTGAAGGGAATTCTTTATAATTTTTAGAAGAAAACTTCAGAGAATATTTCAGTGGCCTTGTGATAGGGAAAGATTTCTTAGACGGGAGATTAACCACAGTAACCATAAAAGGAAATGTTGATACATGGGACTTCCCTAAATTGTAAAACTTTTGCTCATCGATAGCCACTGTTAAGAAAACGAATGGGAAGCCACAGACTGGAAGAAAGTAGTCTCACAGCCCATGTATATAGCCGGGAGGTAGCCTAGCCATTTCTCAGGACTTGCCCGATCCCACAATGCCCCGCCGAGGCCGCTCCCGTCTCGGCCAGAGCGCCCTCTGGGGCTTGCACCCCTGGTCCTGGCTCGCCCCTCTTTCGTTTCCAGCGCCCCCGGGATGACTCCTGGCATCCTCCACGGGGCCTCAAGGTTCTGCCTCCTCCCGCTCGCAGTCTGGGCCAGCACCGTGTTCACTGGCTCCAGACTCTTTCCCCTGCAGCTGCGGTCACGTAGGCTGTTCCTCGACAACACGCTTTTCCTGGCTGTTCAAGCAGCTGCCTTGCCCCTCGGACCCCGAGCCATGGCCTGGCTCAGCTGCAGCGGCTTGGGTGGGAGAGGAGGGGTCAGGGCACAGCCTGCTTTGGTGGCTTGTGGGGAGAGATTGGGGTGCAGTTTAGGAACCCTGTCCTTGGCGTCAGGAGCACAAAGCCAACTCTTTAAGGACAAGTGGGTGCCTGCCCTGACCAGCCGGAGTGGACGGTGGTGGTCACACGGGGCCAGACGTCCTCCACCCTCGCTGCTGGGGCATGGGGTCGGGCTGGGGAGGCTGTGGGAAGACTCTGGAGCCCAGGGCAGCAGCTAATCGCCAGCCAGTGCCCGCGTATGGCAGGATTTTGTCCCACGCGTACTGGCGGGCTCTTGGTCCTGGCTCACCGTCTTGCTTTTACCCCATTTTCTCTGAAGCCTTTTTATTTCCTGTATTTACAACAATCATGTCACGCCATTACCTTTCTAACAAGACCACAGATTATGAGAATGTGTTTAGGCATTAATGCCCCCAGCTCTGCCCCTCAAACCTGTTGAACGCCTTACCATCAGGTGTCTCGGGGACCCTGTGCTGTCACTTCTCATATTCATCTCCGTGTAGGGAGGCACTACTGTGATTTTCTTTGTCCGCTCTCTCTATCCCTGGACAGCAGACTCTGTGAAGGCAGCCACTGCTTCTGCCGTGTCCACTGCCGGGTCCCCAGCCCTGAGGACTGTGCATGGCACACAGCAGTTGCTCAGTGAATACTTGGCTAGTCGATGAGGATAAACGAACAGCCACCTGACAAGATAGTCAACCCAAGTGTATTCTCGCATTTTTCCCCGTTGGAAAAACAAGGCTCTGGGAAGTGCAGTGGCTTCTTCAGGGTCTTGCAGCTGGTAAGAGGCAGAGTCATGAGTGAAGGGCAGATCTTCTGGTTTCTAGCATTTTCCGCCCCAGGACCGCTGCACTCCTTCTAAGTTTAAACCCAATAATGCGAGTAGTAAATAGTATAACAAACGTGGAGTACTGTATAAATAAAAGGTGCCGTTAAAAATATCTATGGTGAGGGCCACCTGGGTGGCTCAGTCGGTTGAGCGTCTGACTCCGGCTTAGGTCATGATCTCGCAGTTCATGGGTTCGAGCCCTGCGTCGGGCTCTGTGCTGACAGCTCTGAGCCTGGAGCCTGCTTTGGATTCTGTGTCTCCCTCTCTCTCTGCCCCTTCCCCGCTCATGCTCTGTCTCTCTCTGTCTCTCAAAAATGAATACACATTAAAAAAAATTAAAAATAATATATCTATGGTGATTTTAATCATCCCTAACCGGTGATGAAACAAAGCACTGGTCTAAATATGGGCAAGGCTAATGTACAAATCCAGATGTTCCGTAGGGGCTTGATATATTTCCTGTTGTGAATGTTTCTATGAAAAGTTGACGAGATGCAAAAAGTTATGTATACAGTGATTGCAGGGAAATCACGATAATGATACATTGTATAGAGGAGTACCCACTGCTGAGACCCAGAAACACCAAAGACCCAGCACCCTGCCTGAGTCTGCCTCTTCCCACTCCAGACTTTGCATTTCTCCTCTTCTCTGCTTTTTTTTTTTTATGGCTTTTCCACATCCTTTAATACGTTCTCTTCATTTATATATATTCATTCAGCAAATGCTTGTAGAGCTTCCCACCCCCCTGCTGTCCTGCAGTTGTTGAAAGAGGAGAGAGATAGGAGATGTTCTATTTTCTCTCTGACATAAAAATTCTCCTGGTGGAATGTGCACCGCACCCCCCCCCCCCATCACCACTCCCTGAAAGCCAGCTTTTCCCCTCAAATGCCTCGTTTGCGTTTTGGCCCACACTGCCGCCCGCTTCGAGTCTTTTCCACAAGATATTTGTGGCTTTGGCAAGGTGGCTTCTACCATTACTAGTGTCCCTTTGTCCGGAGGTTCCCCCGCCCCGTCTCTGTTTCACTCTGTATGCATGGGGTCATCGCCTGGACCTGGCGAAGCAGAACTTGGCCCCCGGGGGTGTGTGGGTCTGCTGACCAGTGGTACCAGTGCTAAAGCACTGGGGTGGTCGCGGTCAGCGGGCAGGGGCGGGCCAGCAGAGGACTCGTGACAGACGGTTATGAACACTTGCTCTCTAAGACCTGCCTGCCCTTGGGCAACTCATGCAACTCATATTCTCACCCCCTCGGAGAGCGAGGAAGGGCAAGGTGAGGGGGGCAGCGGGCTTGAGAGGTTGAGAGCCAGACTGACTGGCGTTGTTAGCTTCCCGGTGCCTCAGTTTTCTCATCCGCAAAATGGAAATAAATTTCCGATCTCATAGGGTCATTGTGAGGTTTAAAAGACACAACGTGTAGCCCCTGGCCAAGTCCAAAGCACGCACTGGCTAGATATTGGCAAGTGTGAATATCATCCGAGCCTCAGGGATCGGGCTGACCTCTCCTGCAGCTGTTTCGGGATGCTTTTGAGGTGATCAGTGATTGCCCATTGTTTGCCCAGGCTACTCTCTGGAGCTCTCGGAAGCCCTCAGTGTCCCTGCTCACCCAATCTGCTGTCCCCGGGCAAGTCTTAAAGCCCCTGATGGTAGCACAGGGCAGGCGGTCACACTGGGGACCAACGAGGAGCCTCGTCCACACCCAGGTCTGTTCACCGACTCTTGCTGGCATGGAGCAGGTCTCCCATCCCCATTTTGCAGATGGAGAAAAGACAGAGAAGCCAGGGTATGAAAACGGGAGCTGGCTGGGTGTACTTTTCTCATACCTCTTTTCCCAGGAGCCTCGCAGGGGCCCAGAGACCCTCTCTGAACAGTTGGCAAGTCGAGGCTCTCGGAGAGCAGGGCAGCCAGGGACTAGCCCGAATCCCAGATGATCACCGGAGGACCGTCCTTCACGGCCTCATTGGCTCTGACAGCGGTGCTGGTCTGTGGAACGTTCCGTGAGGACAGAGACGTCCTGTACTTGTGCTGTCCAGCACGAGGGCCACTTGCCACCTTGAATACTTAAAGTGTGGCTAGTGGGGGGGGATCTGGGGGGGCTCAGTCGGTTAAGCATCTGACTCTTGGTTTCTGCTCAGGTCATGACCTCACAGTTCAAGCCCCATGTCGGGCTCCATGCTATCAGCGTGGAGCCTGCTTGGGATTCTCTCTCTTTCTCTCTCTCTCTCTCTCTCTCTCCCTCCCTCCCTCCCCTCCCCCTCCCCCTCCCCCTCCCCGCCCCCTCTCCCTCTCTCTCTCTCCCTCCCTCCCTCCCCCTCTCCCTCCCCCTCTCCCTCTCCCTCTCCCTCTCCCTCTCCCTCTCCCTCTCCCCCTCCCTCTCTCTCTCTCTTTGCCCCTCCCCCGATCTCTCTCTCCCAAACCGATCTGTCTCTCTCAGAATGAATAAATACACTTAAAGAAAAGTGTGGCTCGTGTTGCAGAGGGTGACTGGCAATTTAATTTGTTTAATTTTATTAATTAAATTTAAATAGCCACACACGGCTAGTGACTGCCAGTTTGGAGAGCTGGTGGCACCTTCATGGTGGCTTTGTTTCTCCTGTACCTGAGGAAGGGGTATGGGATTAAGGTGGTCCTGTGTCGGGGTTGATTTTTTTTTAAACTTTTTTTTTTTTCAACGTTTATTTATTTTGGGGACAGAGAGAGACAGAGCATGAACGGGCGAGGGGCAGAGAGAGGGAGACACAGATTCGGAAACAGGCTCCAGGCTCTGAGCCATCTGCCCAGAGCCCGACGCGGGGCTCGAACTCACGGACCGCGAGATCGTGACCTGGCTGAAGTCGGACGCTTAACCGAC
Source organism: Felis catus (assembly GCF_018350175.1). Taxonomy (NCBI): domain Eukaryota; kingdom Metazoa; phylum Chordata; class Mammalia; order Carnivora; family Felidae; genus Felis; species Felis catus. Next base: position 97,012,248 of record NC_058377.1, read on the forward strand.
TGCGCCACCCAGGCGCCCCATCGGGGTTGATTTTACACGCGTGACCTCGTCGCTGCTCGGAGGAAGAGAGGGGCCAAGTCAAAGGAAGAACCCTTACGTCTGGCTGCCTTTGCATTTCTGCAGACAGGGCTGTGCAGGGCACCCGGGCACGGTGTGGGGGGGGGGGTGGGCAGACCATGGGAGCCACGCAGTCCCGCGTGGCGGCGGGTCTTTCTCCTCAGCTTTCGGTTAGAGCCACGCGGGGCATCCGGAGTCGGGAACAGCAAAGGAAGACAGACGTGCAGATTTCTCCCTTGCAGCAACCTTACAATAACACCCTCACGTCAGTCGCTGGGTCTCATTCACCCGGGGAGAAGGGAGTGTTGCGTGAGTTCATCAATGAATTCTTTTCACAGCTTACGAATGTTTACACGAGGCAGAGCTGAGATCATCAGAGAAGCTGAGGTTCTCACTTCCCAGCAGAAATAAGTCACGGGCAAGGGAATAAAGCAACGACCCCCAGTCAGATTTGATGGGGCTCTTCCCATCTTTAACCCACGCTGGGATTAAACTGTCCAAATTGGAGCCTTCTGGTAGGAACAGAGCTCAATTAGCTTTTCTGTCTGCTAAGGAAAAAGTTTTCCACGGTATAGCTGCTCCTTCGTGAACTTGCTGTGTGGCCTGCGACAAGTTACTCAACCTCTCTGAGCCTCAATCTCCTCGTGGGAGAAAGGCTGGCAACGATACCTCGCAGGGGGCCTGTAGGAATTCCAGGAGACAAAAGACAGGCTGGCCTTGGAAGCAGTGAAGGTCCGTGGGTCCTTCGGAGTGGCTGGCAGAGAAAGATGTGCTCTGCAGGAGGCTGCGAGATTAGTTATGCTGATCCGGGAGCCAGGCCTGCGTGGATTATGTGCCATCAAGCCAGAACTGTGGTATTTGTGGAATGAAAAGAAGAAAGGACCCCAGATCAGTAGGAAATGAGTTTTTATTTTCGTAGTCGGTCAGCAGGACACCGCAAGCGTCGGAAGAGGAAATCAATAATAGTCGGTGTTCAGCCCGTAGCCCTGCCCACCTCCTTCCAATCCTTGTCTGTGTGGGGCTGTGCAGGGTCCATGGAACTGAAAGACTCCTTCTGGAGCCCTTGCCCCAGGCCCGTGCCCCTTTCTGAGTGATTTGGGGGCCTGAGGGACGCTGGGTCATACACCAGGGAACAGGGTCTCTTGGGGTTTCCCAGGCTGTCAGAAGGACACCCATCGGAGGGCGTCTTCATTCTGTCCCTGAGCCCAAGACCTCCGACATCACAGACTCACAGCTTTTAGTCAGTCACCCAGGCAGTGACTTCACTGCTGGGCTCTGGGGGTCCCGGGAGGCTGTGTCTGTCTGCTGTGTGCACGCATGCTCACTCTGAGCTGCAGGAGAACAGAAAAGGAGATAGAATGATAGACGTCCAAGGAACCTGGTCCGGCAGAGTGAGATACCCCAAAGGGGAACCTCATGAGGTTTAGAATCCTGTGTCCTCTCTCTGTGAGCCTCAGCTTGCTCATCTGTAAAGTGGCACTGCGAATAGCTATTCACAGGGGGAGAGACCCTTCTCCAGGCTCTCAGAAAATGAAGTCTACTCAGGTCCCTATTGCAGTAAATGAAGCCTGGTTTGAGGGGTGGCCTCTGAGAGACTCCAGCCTGGGTCTAGACTGTGAGCAGTGGGACTAAATCACGTTTAGCCCCTGCTCTTCCCACGTTTCGGGGGCAAGAGGGACGTATGCCCGAAACACATCATAATGATTTCCATTCACACTTTTGCACAATTTGGCTCGTATGTTTCACCAATCAATAGTGGACATGTTGGGTCCCTGAAGAGGTTGGAGAGCTTCTACCTGGACCCCAGCGTGGGGAGGCTAGAGGCCTCAGCAGGAATCGAGGAGCTGGTGTGTGGGTGTGTTTCTGTTCTGAATCTTTATGACCCATGATGCCCCCAGCCCCACCTCTTTCTCGTGGGCACCGAGAGGTGCTCAGAGGCGCCCCAGTCACCTCTTCTGTGGACCATCTCCTCCTCGTGGCCCCCAGTGCATCCCAGCCATAGAGGAGCCAGTCACTGAGGTCCGGGCATCTGCTCGGGGGGAAAGGGGACTGGCTCCGGAACAGCACGCAGGGCGTGGCATTGCCGGAGAAGGTTCAAGGTCAAGGCCAGCAGTCAGGCCCCAGGGCTGTGGAGCTCAGGATGGTGACCTCTGCTCTTGGCTGTGTGTGCAGCCTTGGGCGAGTCATTTCTCCCAAGTGAGCTTCAATTTGTGACAGTACTTACCTCGAAGGACGGTTTCTCAGCAGTTAGCGAGAGGCTGGCATTTTATGCATTCGTTCAGAAATATGTATCGAGCACTTATGATGTTCTGTGGACGCCGTTCTGGGTCCTGGGGTACAGCAGTGGACAAAGTCCCTCCCTGTGGACCTTTACACTCTAGTGGGAGCAACAGACGTGGTACATAGTCAATATGAACTGATTTATATGTTGTCTAAATATTATATATTTAATTGTATGCGTATAATTATGTATTTATCATTAGCTCATACAGTGATTATGTGTAAATAAAGACGTATTTAAGGGGGTGGGAAGATCGCTGAGCGATGGTGGGGGAAGCTGAGGGAGAAGCCAGAGAGATGTCTCTGAGGGGAACATGTAAGCAGAGACCTGAGGAAGGGAGGGCGCACGCCCAGAGCTCCTCTGGGGACCAGCTGCAGGCAGAGGGGAGCGTGGGCACGGAGCGTGGGCCCCGGGACTGGAGGAGACTCGGTGGGGGTGAGTGGAAGGAGGTGGGGAGGCAGCCAGGGGGATCGGGTCGGGCCCTGCGGGTAAGGACTGTGGGTTTGCTTTGCCGACTGCTTGGCACAGAGCAGGTGCTGCCTCGTTGTGCTTTCATTCGCTCATGTGGTGTCTGTGAGCACCTTGTGACAGCCTCTGGTGGGTGGGACGTGGGGGTGCGGGGACGGAAGCACAGGGTCTCAGAGGGTCTCAGCTGGCTCTGGGTTACGAGGCACAGCCTCTCCGGAGTGGGGCTTTGGTGGAGCCTCGTGGGAGCCACGGAGACACAGTGACATCCCTGGGCCCCACCGAGCCCCTTCTGGTGGCTGGCACCTCAGCCAGCTCTGGAAGGACAAGTGGACCTCAATTTGGGGGAGCAGTCTGGGAAGGGGGCGTCGAACAGACTGTGGACGAAGAGCATGTGCCAAGGCCCTGAGGTTGCAGAAGGCGTGGCTGTGGGGAAAGGCGGTCTTCAATGGGGGGGCGGGGTGAAGTGAGGGGAGCCCAGCGCGGCCTGCTGTGTGACCTGAGGTCAGCTGTCGCAGGAGCAGAGCCTGCAGGGAGGATTCCGGACAAGTGACGCATTAAGGATCTGCTCCCAGGGTTGCCGCTAAGGGAGGCCAGGATGCCAAGTCAGGAGCTCCCAGGAAAAGTCCCACAGAGGGTGGCTTCAGCTCAACTCCAGGGGGGAGCTCAGAGCTCGCCCCCAGTCAAGGCAGGGGAACTGGGCTTTCCTGCTCCCCCACCTGCCAGCCCCTGGCTCGGGGCCACCAGTGGCTCAGAACACTTCCAGCTCTCTGCTGGGAGGCACTGTAGCTCCAGGGGCCCACGGGCATCTGCTGAAGAGGAGACCCAGGAGCAGGCATTCAAGCCAGTGCCCCCCGAAGGTGGGAGGCATGCCGGGTCTGTCGGGGAGATGAGATGGGGACATGGGGGAAGGTAAGGTGACCCACCCTCCCGGTTTGCCAGGGACAAGGGTCTCCTGGCATGTGAGACTTTGAGGGGATTTTTTTGTTTGTTTGTTTTGGGAGAGAGGGCTTGAGTTGGGGAGGGGGCAGAAAGAGAGACAGGGAAAACCTTTTATAAAAAGGTTTTTTTTAATGTTTTTTTATTTTTGAGAGAGACAGAGACAGAGCGTGAGTGGGGAAGGGGAAGAGAGAGAGGGAGACCCAGAATCTGAAGCAGGCTCCGGGCTCCGAGCTGTCAGCACAGAGCCCCACACGGGGCTTGAACTCACGAGCCGTGAGATCATGACCTGAGCCGAAGTCGGACGCTCAACTGACTGAGCCACCCAGGCGCCCCGAGAGAGAGAAAATCTTAAGCAGGCTCCACACTCAGCACTCAGCCCAGAGCCCAACGTGGGGCTTGATCCCACGACTCTGTTTCGTGGCTTGAGTCGAAATCAAGAGTCAGGCGTACAACTGACTGAGCCACCCAGGTGTCCTGAGACTTTGAGTTCTAAACCCAGGATGAGGGGTCATGGAGCAGCAACAGAGTCCACTGCAGTGACCTCACCTCCGCAAGCCTCAGCTTTTTCTTCTGGAAAATGGAGGTCATCATGATATCAACTTTGTGGGGAAGCTGGTGAGATTCATCACAAAAAAACCCAAGCAGAGCCCCTCGCCTGGCCCAGAAGCCACTTGAAGAATGTTCTCCAGCTCCCCCGCAGCCCCTTCACTTGCCAGGCATCAGTTGCTCTCAAGCCCTAGAAGGATGAGAGCCAACATTTCCGAAGCCAGGGTTCCTCCTGGTGCTTCGCCTCCCGCCCCCCCTCCCCGAGCATCTGACAACTGCTTGTGGACCGAGGCCCCAAGAGGAGGAGGAGGCTGTGTCTTTAAGGGTTCCGAACAGCGCTGAAATGTTATGACAGTGCATCTCACGGGGGATGCAGTTTCCACGGCAACCCCACACTAAGATAAGCAAGCCGCCTGTGTTTTTTCCCTGCAAGGTTCAGGAACGGGGTGGGGGGAGGAATTAGGCGATCTGTCAGCGGGTGGGACTCGAAAGCCGGAGCCACGTCCATTAATCCTTGAGCTCTGATTGCCTTATCCGGGAACGAACGTGAGCCGTTAGAGGAGGGAGAAGAGAGCCCCTGCCCCTGGCGCCCCGTCTTGTGGGCGTGAGCAGGAGCCGCCTCTGGATGCACAGTGAGAGGAAGAAAGAGGAAGAACCACAGTCAAGTTTTGTCTGAGACATTGCAGCCCTCTCCAGCTTCACCCCCCACTGAGTGTTTCCTAGAGTTAAAGCCCAAACAGCCGAGGGCTTCGTGTGTGTGTGTGTGTGTGTGTGTGTGTGTGTGTGTGTGTGTGTAGAGATCAGAGTAGGGGTTAGCATCAAAGACTCGGGATCTGCACTCAGGTAGATAGAGGGTTCAAATTCTGGTGCCGCCAGTGGCTAAAATATGGAGCTAGATAACCTGACGGAGCCTCAGTTTCTTTATCTGTAGAATGGGATACCGATGAACAAGGAGCAAACAGCCAGGGTCTGCCCGCCCCTTGGAAAGTTGTAGCTGAGATTACGTACTGTGCCAGGTGCTGTACTAGGTGCTTTTACACGCAGGAGGGAACTTAAAAACCCTTCGCATCAAGCCTGAGAGGTCGCTTTCACCCCCCCTAATTATAGCTAAGGTCACACAGTCACTGTGTAACACAGCAGGCCACAGACAGGTCTTCTGCTACAAACCAGCCCGCCACGGGAAGCTGTGTGGAACGGGGTGAGTAAGTGAGTGAGTGAGTGAATGAATGAATGAATAGAGCGTCCAAGCTGCCACAGTGGGGAGGAAACAAGGTGGCCATGGTGGTCCCGCCAGAGCCTCTCCTCCTCCCACTCCTCCCCACTCACCCAGCCCCTCGGCCTCGCCTCTCCTCTCCTGTCTCCTGACACCCACCCCCAGCAGGCTCCAGCGGGGCTTGAATGTCCAGAATCTGGGTTGTGAACTCGCTGACGACGTGACTTCGGACACGTGTCCTTTTGGAGCCGGCGGTTTCTTGTCTGTAAAAGGGGCACCGTGAGCCTTGCTTCGTCTGCTGTCCCGTGTTGTTGGGAGCGATCAGATGGTGGCCGTGCCGTGTACTCAGTGGACGTGAGGGTTGTGAGGACGGAGTCCTCGTGGCCTCGGGGAACGACTCCTCCTGGGGTATCTGCATGGGAAGGCTGGAGGGTGATGCGTGGGCCCAGAGGAAGATTCTCCGGTGGCAGAATCGCAGGTCCGGCGATAACTGATGTGAGATACAGACGCTTAACCGACTGGGCCACCCCGGCGCCCCCAGGAATATGCCTGTTAACAGATGCCCTGGTGTTGCTCTAACCTACCAGCCAGGGCAGGAGCGCAGGGGCAGACAGGAGGGGCAAGTGGGTTTTCGCCAGCTTGGGGGCCGCAGGACTGTGGTATGCTTGTGGCTGTGTGACTGGGGATATCCCTGTCCTGCTCTGGTCATCATTCCCCTCATGTACACCACAAGGGGGCAAGACCAGTTGTCACCAACACTTCCCCTACCCTGACGTTCGGGGTTCCACCGTGGGCCCTGTGAGCAGGCCACACCCCAGAGAGGGTGGCAGTGGAATCCAAGGAGGAACAGCCCAGCCAAGAACAGGGACCGTTGTCAACCCTGTCAACAGCCAACCCACAGGACGCCGAGCTCTGGGTTCTTGTTTTCGGTCCCCACGGTGCAAAAATAGAAGAATTCATCCGTGCTGGTGGAGCAGCCCCCAGGCGTAGGGGTGGGGGCACAGGACCCTGACATCCATTTCCCACGAATCAGCCAAAAAAAAAACGTAAAAGCTGAAAACCAGTCTCTTACTCCGTGCCTTCTCGCTGCACAAAACACACACCTCTGGTCAGTTGCCAGTGAGCTCCGGAGCATGAGCGTAAATAATTAAAATGAAATTACAGCTGTCAAAGCAAATTAGCAAAAACAAGGAGCCTCCGTTCTCTCCTCCTCCTTGCCATCCTGTGAGCTCTCAGTTGGCTGTCCTGTAAGAGCCGACGACGGCCGAGGGTGGCCCGGACACTGAGACGAGAGAGGGAGACGTGGTGCGATGCGGAAGAGGCAAGGGAGGGGCGCCTGAGGGGGTCGGAGGACACACAGGACTTACAGGTGCACGTGCAGCCACGGCTCCCTCCTGGGGTCTGCGTGGGCGGTGCCAGTGGCAGTCTAGGGGCAGGGGCTCCGCTCAGTCCCAGATCTCTCCAGACCACAGCAAGCCCCAGGAGCAAGTCTGCAGGGGGCTCAGGGCATGGAGGTGGCCCCACGCGGCCCCACCAAGAAAACAGGTGCATCCCACAGCCGTACATCCTAAGGCCCCAAGCCACCTGGGAACTAATCCGACTCCAGGAAGTACAACGGGTTCTTCCAGGGGGTCTGGTAAGAGTCTGCCTTTCTCCCTGCTCCTAGAGCAAGAAATGGGGGCTCGGGCCCCAGGGACTAAGACAGCCAGAAGTGACAGGAGGAAGGAGGTGGCATTTGCTCAGTGTGAACTTTCCGGAGGTTTGGTATATGTCGGATCTGCACCCCCGTGTGCCACAGGCGGCCACCGCCATGAGTCGCGTGGATGAGTGCCATAGCCGCCTACCTGGCGTCCCGCTGCTGCCCCTGCCCTCCTGTTTGGCAGAAGGAATGAATGAGTGGAGGCAGGACTATCATTGTGCCCACGTTACGGAGGGGGAAGTCGAGGCTTAGAGAAATCATCGGGCTCCCATTTCTGGGGCGGGCAGTGGGACGCTGGATTTGAACTCAGGCGGAATGGCTTCAGGGCGGGCTCCGTAAACACCATCTAATGCCAACTTCAGGCCCAGGGGTCTGGGAGTGGCATCTGCTGGGTGATGTCAAGCCCTTCGCCCTGCAGTGGGCCAGCGAGGAAGGAGTGGTCCCAGCACAGAAGCAGCTGCTGTGAGGACGGAGACCGGCCCGAGGAGCCTAGGGAGGCCAGTGTGACTGAGCAGAGTGAGCAGGGGGGACGTGATGCCGGTGGGGTGGCAGGAGCCTGCCCATGGTGAGGAGTTCAGATCTGACTTTAAGAGTGATGGCCCTGGGGGTGATGGTCGGGGGGAGTGTTTTCCCGGTCCAGTTAGTACTAAGAACCTTGGTGATGCCACGGCCCCATGACTGTCCCCACCGCTCTCTACTGAACATTCTCCTTCATTCATCCTTCCAGAAAATATTTCTAGAACACCTACTAGGGATAGGCATCGTTCAGTAGAACAATACAGAGATGAAGCCCTGGTCCTCATGGAGCTTTTTACCGTCCAGGGTGAGGAGAGAGAAAATAAATGAGGAAACAAATGAAATACAAAACGTCTAAATGGAGGTAACGCTATGAAGGAAACAGGCAGGAAATGTGGTCGTGACTGGTTGGGATGGGAGGAGCTACTGTGGGAAGGGTGATCAGGGAAGGCCTCACTGAAGAGGTGGACAGTTAAGCAGATTCCTGATATGTGTGAGAAGACCCAGGGGAAGAGTATTTCAGGCAGAGGGACCAGCAAGTGCAAAGGCCCTGGGGTGAGATCTGAAAGGGAAGCTGCATGGCTGGAGGATAGCGAGGAGCAGAGTGACTGGTGTGCAAGCCCGTGAAGGAGGGAGGCTTTAGAAGATGGAGCAAGGAGTTTGGCTCGGGTTTAAGTGTGAGAGGAAGCCGTCAGATAGTGTTAAGCAGGGGAGTGGCACGCCTGGTTATATTTAGCCCCACGGAGAAGAGACTCTGATAGGGCAAGAGTAGAAGCGAGGAGATCCTTGAGGATGCCACTGCAGCATCCAGGAAAGAGATGATGGGGGCTGGGACCAGTGCAGTAGTCGTTAGAAACGGTGAGCAGTAGTTGGATTGGGGGCATAGCTTAGGGTAGATCTGGTAGGACTTGCTAATGGATGTGACGGATGACGGACAAGAAGGATAGCGAGTAGGAGATTCTGGATCTGAGCATCTGAAAGAAATGAACGTGGGGGATGGAGTGTCCACCCCTGCAGTGTGCCTCCCTGATGAGACTAAGGGTTACTGAGGACTGTTTCTGTGCCAGACTCATCACTTTATCAGCCTGTGCGTCGTTCAGGGCCTGACAGGATGAGGTTCTCAGGGAGGGTTTGTGGAGTGCAGATGTGAATGAAGGAGGGGATAGGGTTCAGGAAGGTAGGCGAGTGTAGATAACGGAGTGAGTATACTCCCATGCCTAGGGTGCAGTAACACGGGCCTTCCCCTAAGTGGCTGACTCAGAACGATAACCCTTGGCCCTAAACTGTTGTGCAGCAGAATGTTTTAGGGACCAGTGTGAATTTTTCTGGAGTTTCAAGATGTACACTGGGTCAAAGAAAGGCCCTGAAGAGGCCTGCACCACGGACCCCATTTAACCTGGGTTAAGCCAGCATTTCCCAGACTTCGCTGATGACAGAGCCTTTTTTGCTGAGGTCTTTATTAACATCTGAACACAGTTCTGGAAAGGCTTTTCAGGCCAGCCCTCCTCATCTGTGCTCAGTTGCTGGCCGGCACTGAAGAGGGTCAGAGGGGCATAGTTCCCTCCCCTACTGCGCTCTTGGGAAATCACTCCAGGGCTGAGGATTACTCCGAATATGGAGCCATCATTAGCATCATAATGATGGCTATCCCTTACTCAGTCCTCCAGCTGGGTCAGCCACTATTGTAAACAGTTTCCATGCATCTTCCACTTAAAGCTCCAAACAGCCTTTTGATAGGATACTCTCATCACTGTCCTCACTTTATAGATGGGGAAAGCAAGACTGGAAAAGATTAGGTGGCTTGCCCACGGTCACGTGCCTGGAAAGTAGCAGAACAAGGATATAGTCTCAGGAAAGTTCCAGAACATCCCTTCCCCAGCCTGACCACTACTGTCTCCCTCCCCCATCCGTCCCAAACCCTGGCCAAGCCACACTGGGGCCCTCAATTTGGTGTCCACCTTACCGGGCTGGAGTCTGGACTCCCTTGGGCATCCGCCCTCCACCCTGCCCCCAGCCATCCCGGAGCTGATGCTGAGCATCTCAGAAGCTCGTGGAATTGGAGAATTTTAAACAGGAAACTGGTATAATTTTGGTCAGGAGCTCAGGCAAGCAAGAGGGAGAAGCTCTGCCAGGCCCAGCCACATCCAAAAGAAATAAAGAAGGAGGGTTTAGGGTTTCACGTTTGTGCGTTCAAGGGATATTAAGACAAATAAAGGACTTTTATTCAGCCCTGTCTGGGCTTGGCTGCCTTCTGCTTTACCAGTCTCTCACACCCCTCCTGACTGAGTTGAGTAGGGGGCCCGTGCAGTGAAGCCCACCTCCCACCCAGGCCTTTGTGACTTGGCACGTCCTGCCCTCCCCCCACCCCCTCGGTCTCAGCCAGGGCCCGCCCCTCCTCACCCCTCCCCTCCCTTGGTTTTTGTTCTTGCCCGGCTCCCCAGGGCCTGGGCCACTGTGGGGGCTGGCCAGTGGGGACAGCATACAATGGAAGTCTTGTGAGACCGTAGACCCCTGCTGCCCCCTCCCCAGGGGCCCTGTGGAGCATTCCCCAGCCTTGCCCCAGACCTCTCTGAACCCTTGTCCCCTTGGGAAACCACACGAAACTTGTCTGGTGGGCAGAAGGATTTTCTCAGTCCCAAGAGCCTGTCCCGCACCCCACCCCCCTGCCCTTGCACGTCCCAAACCCATGGTCCAAACAGCACAACCACCACACGGCACCAAGCTCTGCTTCAGTAGTTTTATTGGATCAGCCAGTTCGTTCTTCCCTTAGGGGTCCCCTAACCCCAACCCCCGCTCTGTTTCATTTCGATCCCATAAGTCCCCTCCACGCAATGGAGAACAGCGATGAATGAGCCACCGCTCCCTGGTGGGCAGGAGGCCCTGTAGTGGGGAACCCCAGAGATGACCATTGCTACACGTGTCATCTGGAGTAGCATTGGTTGAGGGCTTATCATGTGCCAGCTACGATCTGTGTGGTCGCAACAACCCCACGAGGTAGCTGCTGCTATCATTTCCTTCCTGCAGAAGAGGAAACCGAGGCAGGGAGAATGATGGATCTTGCCCAAGGTCACAGTCAGCAAGTGGCAGGGTTAGGATGTGGACCCGGGCAGGCTGTTTTCAGAGCTGCTCTTAGCCACCCACTGCCCGTATCAGAATACTTAGCAGGTATACTAATACTCCCCGCATGGTCTTTCCCCGGGGCACATGCTTTAGGATTCATGGCCCATTTTTGGATCACCATCTTCAGGATGAACATGAAGGGATTGCGACGTTGGCCCATTTTCATGGAGGAGAAACTAAGGTGCAAAGAGGTAAAAGGAGTTGCCGGGGGCCCAGAGCTCATGGATCCGGTGGGTCTGGGATTGGAACCACCTCTGGCTCAGGTGAATTTCCTCTAAGCCTCCAGCTGAATACAAACGCTGTGAGAGCAAAAGCCCATCTAAGTCAAGAGACCAGGTGCGGAGGGCAGATGAGCCCTTCTGTTTGGGAGGACAGCCACCTGTCCAGGGCTTTTCCTGACCGAACTAAATCCCCTTGTATTTCTGCTGCGTTGGGAAGCTTGGCTCAAAGTGCATTTGTGCTTGATTTTCCCAAGGAGCCTCTTCCCGGGCTGCCCAGCAGGATTCTCGGTGACACCTGTTTGCACGTTTCTGGTGGGCCCGCCTGGGCCACATATCCCGCAGGCCCCTTGTGGCCCCTCCCTGAGAGGGGTGATCCCCAGGGCTGGGCGTGGGGACAGGCAGGGACTTCTCAGGCCTTGATCATAAATCAAGGCTAATTACAGAGCCCTCTCCCCCCCCATAGAGGCACAGTGTCTGCCCAGAAGGCTGTCTTCTGGGGGGAAAGTAGACTTCCTGAAGGCCGTCGTGGCTCTCTGCCACGCGGGCACCCGGCCTGGGCCGTGGGGGCCGTGGAGTCTGTAGGAGCCCGCCACAGCCCACGGTCACCGCGCCAGGCAAGGGTGGTGCCGGGGCCAGACCTCAGATCTTCTAACCCCACCCCCCATCGGACACTTTTTAAACTACACGCGCTCATTTATTCATTTTAAAATAGCATCAAAATAGGAGTGGCAGATGGTTGGGGCCCCGTGATTGGTACACGGGGGTTCACTGGGGTGTTCTATGTCTGACAGTTTCCAAATTATCAGCTGAAACGATCAACTGAATGTCCCCTCCTCGGAAAGCCTTTTTCTGAACGGAAACAGCAGATTGCCATCCTTCCCTACAGCCCCCTTTTCGCTTCCTCCACAGAACTCGGGACAATTCACAGTCTTCTTACTAGTTGTCTGTTTACGTGTGTCTCCAGTGGGGTGTGAGCTCTCACGTTGGCCTTGTCGCCTGGTGCGTGTGAAGCCAGCACGGAGCCGGGCCTGCGGAAGGCATCCAGCAAATACCCGTGGAGTAAAATAGTGTACATGCGGGATGGCGGAGAAAACCAAGTGTCTCCATGAGTCGGGGGGCCTCAGGGTGGTGGCTGGGTGCAGAGGATGGGGGAGCTGGTTTGAGGCCCAGCTCCCGTTTCCCCGTGACCTTGGGGGAGCCTCTGACCTGCTCGAAGCCTCCATTTCTCTCCCTGTAGAGTGGTCATCGGGGCGGTTCTAGTGTTAGAATGAGGCAGTCACACAGAGGCGCCCAAGTGCCCCGACTGCCCCCTGAGTGGCCGCGGGAGTGTCGTTTAACCTCCCCGGACCTTCTTGGCTGCCTTCAGGTAGCAGGGCTCTGGTGCCTTATTTATCTGAAGCAAGGAGCTGGGCCAGGCCACCTCTCGGGGTTCCAGGCTTTGGAGAATCCAGCTTTCCTCCCCACAGAAGGTTTTTACTTCTGGCGTGGCTCTGCCTGGAAAGGGCCCCCTCCCCTCTTCACGATAAGGCTTCAGAAGTCCCTGGCCAGGAAGGGAAAGAGGTCTGTGGAGAGCCGAGCTGGGTTTGGAGCAGGTGGGACACCTCTCGAAGGTGCGTTCCAGGAGCCACCCGTGCCTGGGTTGGTGGACAAAAAAGCAGGAGGCTTCTGGACTGGAGGCCGGCTGGGCCCCTTCCTGCCACATGACCTGGGGCCAGAGCCCCCCGAACCCCCGCCCCCCATTATTCCGGTTCTGAGAGCCTGTTTGCACCTCTGCAGACCTGAGCTGCCCATCCCAGCCTCTGGTGTGGCTGTGAGGGAAGGAAGTTTCTTGGATGAAAGGGCCTGCCTGGTCGGAGAGATGAGATCTGCGGAATGATCTGGGTGCCCCGTAGACCCGTGCTCTTTCTAAGCAAGGCCCGGGGCACGGCGAGCCGCAGAAAGCCCCGGTCTGCTAGGCCTTCTCTGGAGGCCGCAGTACTTGCTGAGTGCGTCTGGGGCCCTTCGTGGGCAATGCCTCATTTATGAGGTCATGTTCACTCGTGCCCATCCAAAGATGAGCATCTGTCTTCGTTTCTATTTAATACACGGGGAAACCAAGGCACAGAAAGATGGAGTAACTTGCCCAGATTACACAGCTAGTAAGAGGTCAAAGCGGGATCTGAACCCAGTCCCAGCAGCCAGCTTTAGATTCAAAAGCCCTAATGGTAATTCATTCTTGGCACCCGGTAAAGTGTTAAAGAAGGGTTCCCCCACTCCCCTTCTTTTCTACTGAAATTCCCCTTTAGGTCTTGGAGCTGTCTCGTTAGGAAGGGGGAAGGTCCCTCATGAGTAGAAAAGGCAAGAAAGGGAGTGTTTGGGAGCACGGGGTTGGGCAGACCCCCCTCCCAGAGAGGGAACAGCAGACGCAAAGCTCTGAGTTGTGCTTAGGGACCAGGACAGCAAAGCTGGATGTGGCTGGGTGGGGACGGGGAGAACACTTAGGGGATAAAGAACGCTGCGGTGGGGGCTGTAGGCCTTTGAAGAGTTCTGATTTTATTGTAAGTGCAATGAAAAAAAAAATAAAACGTTCAGAGGGTTTTAAGCCAGAGGAGCTCTAGGTTCTCATTTGCATTTTAAATAAGTCCCTGGCTGCTGCATGGAGAATGGATTACAGGGTGAAAGGGGGAGCCAGGAGACACAAGTCAGGACCGCTTCCCTGGAAGGACCTGCTTGGGGGTGGGCATTGGTCACACACACGCACACACACACACACACATACACACACTTGTCTTGCTTCGGTCAGGGTGGACTTGATCCTGGGGTCGAGGTGGCTGGGGGTGTCTCCAGGTTGGCAGGGGGAACCCTAGGGCATCTCGTTGGGAGGTAGGAATCCTCAGTCGGTCCATACCAGTCCCCAAAATAATGGGAAAGAAGAGGAAATGAAGGCGGGCTGTGCGCACTGAGGGCTTTACTAGGGAAATCCTTCCCCGAGTCTGCTCAGACCTGTTCATGTTTTTACTGTTGTTGTCCTATTATTTTCAGTATTATTCAACATGAATATAAAATACCGTTCTAAATAATGTTGTTATTTTAATATTTTGAACTGCTATGGTAAATGGGCACTCTAGCCCCTTGATGGGAGGGGACAGTGTGGGAACAGGTTTGAGGAAAGAAACAGTAGAAGTGATTTTATTTAGCACCCACTAATGGAGTGCACCCTGTTTTCCAGGCCCTGCTAGGCATTACCAGTCATTTGCTGGTCTCTAAGACCACACTTCTGCCCCCTAGGGATTCAGCCTAAGAAAATAAAGGGAGTGAATACAGCCTGTAGCACAAAGTAGGTATGAATGGTGTCAGAAGCAAAATCCACAAGGAGAGGCTTTTAGGGGGTAAAAGTGGGAGGGGGTGGAGAAAGGCTTTATGGAGGCAGAGTTAAGGACTGGGGCGGGGGGCGGGGGAAGGGAGGCATTCCAGCTTGTGGGGCATCAACTGCCAGTACCTGGACGTCAGGACAGCATGAGGCGTATATTTTCAGCAAAGAAGGAAGGATCCCCTTTGGTGGTAACCCTGGGAATATGCAGAGCAGTAGTGAAATATTAAATTGGAAAGATGGATTGGGGCCAGACGTCCTTGAATGCCGAACTTGGATTTAATTGTTCAGCCTTAGGGAGGCTTTGACGGTTTTGAATCAGGTGGTCAGCCGTTAGGGGATTTTGCTATGATAGGGTGTAGAGGATGGACTGAAGGTTGTGAGAGACTGGAACAACTTGGCTACTGCAGCAGTCCAAGCAATAGAGGGTGCAGGCCTCAAGTGAGTCAGGGACACAGAGGTGGAGACCAGGGGCAGATATAGGAGGCAACCGGGAAGATTCTGTAAGCCTTTGGAGTGAATTGGATGGCGCAAGGGCAGAAATGGCGATGCCTCTGAGTCTTGGAGCTGAGGTACCTAGGGGATTGTTGGGGCTGCTGAGAAAACTGATGGGAATTCAGAGGTTGGGGAAACAGCTAGCTAGAGGGGCCAGAGAAATGATGAACTCAGCTTTGGAAACAGAAGTTAGGATTCCTCCTCCGTCACCCTTCCTCCATCAGAATTCCTTTCCGACAGTATTCTCTCAGCACTTAGATGGAAGTTTGACCTGCATTAATTAAGCCTTGAAAATAAGAATGAAATGTTGCCACCCCAGAGCCTGCTGTGCGGTCTTTATCTTTATCAGATTACATTGTTATTCATCTTCATGTGCCTCCTTGCCTCTTTCTGCTGCTAGATGTTAGCTTCACTTAGGGCCTCCAGGCAGGGGCCACATCGGTTCTTTTTTTTTTTTTTTTTCTTTTCTTTTCTTTTTTTAATTCCTTTGGACCCAGAATACATCATAGTACCTGGCAGTAGAAGAGCTCAACACGTATCTGTGGATGGAAGGGAGGGAGGGAGGGAAGGAGGGAGGAAAGGAAGGCTTGCTCCAGTTCGGCGCTGAGCCTGGCCCTTCGCAGCCCCTGAACTAGCATTTGTGGGCCCGTGCGCGGCGGGTGAGTATCTTTCACAATCTGAACTTCCAGAACTCCCCTCCGGCAGCTCCTAGGCTTGCCGCCGCTGTGTTTATCTTCACGCTTTGGATCGCAATTTTTCTTTTCAAGTCCAAAGGCGTTTAAAAGCCCCAGCCTAAAACAATAAGCGGACTGCATTTCTGAGGAAGGGGGTGAGCGGTGGGGGCAGGAGGGAGGGATGAGAACCTTGTCACTCCCCTCCCCTGATGATTTCTGGGACGGAGGTTAGAGCTAGCAGGGAGTTTAAGTGAGGTGGGCAACAAGCCCAGCCTTCGGGCTATGGAAAAATAATAGACCTTCTCCTGGCGGGCTGGGTTAGCAGCAAAGCTGTGCTGCCCTGGGGGGTGTGCATCCGGAGCACCCGTCTGGCGTCTTGGTAGTGAGAACGGGTCCCCTGGATCACAGGCTGAGGCAGCCCGGCGTGGTCCATCCCAAGGAAATCATGCTTTTCATAAAGGTTGGGTCTGATCGGTGCCTGGGTGGGGCGCCTTGGCAGGGTAGGAAGCCAGCCGTAAGTGGGAGCCGCGGATGCGTGCATCTGTCTGGAAAGCCAGTGAGAACCTACCGAGAGACTTGGCTAATGGCAGGTGGCCTCTCTGGCTACTTTATACAGCTCTGTGCGAGGCACAAGTTAGAAAAGGGAAAGTCGCTTCCACCGAGGCAAATAAGGTCTCAGGGATTTTCCCAGTGTTGAATCAGGGATGGTTTAGGGGAGGGATCTGGATGCCTCCCTGGTGTTCTGGCTGCTGTTTCTGAGAAGCTACTGGTCCCCCTAAGATGAGATCAACCCCCCCACTCACCCCTCCCCCCACCCCCACCCCCCCCGCCCCAGTCTGGAGATTAACTCACTGTGGGACCTCAGCTCAGTCGCTTGGCCTCTCTGGACCTTGAGACTTGCCTTCTGTCTTAGTTTCCTAGGCCGCTGTAACAAATTACCCACAAACTGAGCGCCTTGGAACACCAGAAATGTGATCTGTTACACTTCTGGAGGCCAGAAGTCTGAAATCAAAGTGCCAGCAGGGCCATGCCCCCTCTAGGCTCTAGGGGAGACCCCTCCCTACCTCTTCCTGCTTCTGGCAGTTGCTGGCCATTCGGGGACCCCCCCCTGCCCCACACACCGCCCTCCTGTGACCACCTTCCTTCTGTGTCTATTTTCCTGTGTGTTCTCTCCTCTTATATGGATACAATCCTTGGATGTAGGGCCCTCCCTAGGCCAGTATGACCTCATCCTAACAAACTATATCTACAAAGACCCTTTTTCCAAATAAGGCCACGGTCTGAGGTTCCAAGGAAGATCCTGAATTTTGAGGGGACAGTATTCAACCCAGTACACCTTCCTTCTTTAAAGCGTTGTTGTACTTTATGAAGTTCGACTTAGGTCGTTCATAAACAATTATTGAGTGCCTGTTGGATGTAGAGTGCCCATCTTATTTCAAGGAAGGTAGGACACCGTGTTGCCTTTGCCTGCCTCGTTCATGACAGGCCCACGTCAGCTAAACCTGCACTAGGCCTGTTCCGGAGTCGGGGGTGGGTTTCCAAGAATCCAGAACTTTTCCAAGACATGTAGCTGCTTAACCACACCTGGGATGCTCGCGTCAGACAGCCTCCAGCTTGCTTGGATGTCTCCAGAAACCTGTCCAAGCTATTCGTTTCATGCCACTTGTCCCACTGTAAAAATCCGCCTAACTTGTGTTGGGGCTGGAAGCACTCTTTCTCGTTCCACAAAGTCTCCATCCAACACGTCTTGGAACATTGGCCACATCATCTCAGAAGTCTTTGGCAGATCTAAATCAAACATAACTTCGAGGGGCCGGTTCCTTCCACACTTCCAGAGTGAGAGGAAGTGCATCCGTGACTGGCGACATGTGACAAGCCAGATGATTTTGGGTGGAACTCATGTGAACTAGAATGCTTTTTATTTGAATGGCTTTATAGCAATTAAATGAGTATGTGATAACATATATTTAACACCTCAACCCCGTGATCTCCTAGTTAGTATCACTTAAGACAAGGTTAGGTTTAAAAAATGAGTTGGTAGGGCAGCTGGGTGGCTCAGTCGGTTGAGCGTCTGACTCTTGACTTTGGCTCAGGTCGTGATCCCAGGGTCACATGGGATGAAACCCCATGTTGGGCTCCACGCCGAGAGTGGAGCCTATTTAAGATTCTCTCTCTCTCTCTCTCTCTCTCTCTCTCTCTCTCTTTCAAAAAAAAAAAAAAAGAGTTTTAAAAAATTGGTTCAAGTCGTTTGAAAGAATAGGACTCAATGAGCACTGGTCGTGTGCAAGGAGATATTTCAGATACTGTGAGTATCATGAGGGCATCATTGGGATGGCTCCTGTTCGGGGAACACCGGTTGAGTGGATGAGAGTGTCTGCATCTCGGCTACACCACCTACTGGCCGCGTGGTCCCAGGGAAGTCACTCAGTGCCTTGGAGCCTCCGTTTCCCCGCCTGTAAATTGAGGGTGCTGGGACCCCTGGGGCACAGAGGGGAGCACCCCGTGGAGTGTAGAGCTGTGTGTGCCAAGGGAGGGCCGATGTGGGCTGGATGCGGCTATCGAATCTGAGGTGCCTCCAGTGGGATCCAGATTGGAAGACCCAGACTCCAGTTGCTCAAGAAGTGGGGGCAACGTGGGGCTGTCTGGTTTCCAGAGCCGTGAGCTGGAGGTGTCCCCTAGATGCTTCACCCTGGGGTCTGGTCCTGGGAGGCAGCCTCCTGCAGGTCCGAAGCTGGAATGGGGCCAAGAGGAGACCTGTTTTGTAGGTTTCATTTTAGCAGTTCAGGAAACTTTGTTGGGATTTTTGGTTTTTAAGCTCCCACTACGTGCCAGGTGCTTTGCTTGAATTTTTACTGCTCCTGCAGAACACCCATGAGAAAAGCAATATTATTTCCATTGTACAGATGAGGGTACTGAGGCTCCGAGGGGTGAAGTAAATTGACCAAGGTCATACAGTTAGAAGAGGCGGAGGGAGGACTGCAAACCCCCACCGTCCTGCTTCGGCCCCCGGCTCCTCCTGCCCTAGGAGTGGGCGTTCTTGAACCTGGATGCAGAGAAGAGCTGTGAAGGTGGGCAGACCCCATACAGGAGAGGAGACTGGAAATTGACCAGAAAATCCTACACCTTTTCATACATTAGGATCGCCTAGGTAACAGCATCCCACAGGCTTACTCTTCATTTCGCCTGTCTCTCTAGAAAGGGGACGCTGTGGATCATTGCCTCATCTGTGGCTTTCACATTTTTCTGCAGCGTAGAAGCAGGTGAAATTGTCCAAATGCATCCTCTGGAGACCACGGGGGCTGGGGGGGATGCAATCTCATGGGATTAAAAAGCAATTTGAACGTGAAATTACTCTCTGGGGCCTGGCAGCTCTACAGGGAGGGGGCTATAACATTTCTTGGAAATTGATATTCTCACTTCCCAGGGGATCTGGGTCCGCGGACAGTCCTCTGGGTTACACCTTCCTCGCCATGGTTGGTGGTAATTGCAATTGCCCTTCTTCCTACAAGACTTGCATTTCCACATGGACTTTCACTTAGAAACAGGCCTGAGTTAGTTTGGCATTCGGAGCCGTTGTGGTGTCTTTCTTGAATGCCTTAACTGCTCCCCTGGCCGACACCCTACACTGGCAAGAGACTGTGATAACAATAAGAGCTGATGCTAATCACATAGCAGTTGCCATGTAGCAGGCCTTGTTCTCAGCACTTCACATGTTCATTTATGCTCAGTTATTTAATCCATAGCACAACCCTTTAAACCGGGTACAATTAGCCTCATTATACAAATAAGGAACAGAGAGGTTAGGTGACTTGCACAAGGTCACACAGCTCAGCTATGGTACAAGCACGATTTGAACCAGGTCTGCCTTCTTCTTTTTTTGATGTTTGTTGATTTATGAGAGACAGAGAGAGAGAGAGAGAGAGAGAGAGAGAGAGAGAGAGAGAACACATGAGGGAGGAGCAGAGAGAGAGAGAGAGAGAATCCCCAGCAAGCTCTGCACTAATAGATGCGGGGCTCTGTCTCAGAAACCGTGAGATCATGTCCTGATCGAGAGTCAGATGTTCAACCCAGCCACCCAGGTGCCCCCAAGACCTACCTTCTTTTTTTTTTTTTTTTCAGACCTACCCTCTTAACACTATGCCATGTTGAGTTTCCCATGAGCTCCTTTGACACACACCCAGCATACCCTGAGCAGACATCTATCACGGAGTTTATAATATTGAGAATACTTATTTATTTTCTCATTTATCTTCACGGCCAGTTCTTTGAAACTGGGGGCAAAAGTCTGTTCAGTTCTGTGTTCTTAGAACCCAGCATGGCAACTGGCACATGAAGAGTGTCTGATAATGGGGGCACCTGGGTGGCTCAGTCGGTTAAGCGTCCGACTTCGGCTCAGGTCACGATCTCACGGTTCGTGGGTTCGAGCCCCACGTCGGGCTCTGTGCTGGCAGCTCAGAGCCTGGAGCCCGCTTCGGATTCTGTGTCTCCCTCGCTCTCTCTGCCCCTCCCCTGCTCACCCTCTGTCTCTCTCTCTCTCTCTCAAAAATAAATAAACATTAAAACAATTAAAAATAAAAAAGAGTGATCATTTGTTTTGGTAACAAAAGGACTTGAATATGAAGTTTGCTCTCAAGGAAATGCATATCAGTGGATGCCAAGAAATAAGAAAGAAGCCATTTGAGAAGCAAAAAGCCCCGGGACCGTAGATGCGGCTGGTTGGTGAGATGTGGGGCAGAATGACCAAGCTCCTTGCTCCGTGTTGAACACTGGCGTGCAGCTGAGGGGGTTCGCTTCGCGGATCTGGAGTGGGTTGGTGCCTGGGGTCGTCTCGAGATGTGGCAAGTCCAGCATCCGCCAGCTGTCCTGAACCATTGGTGACAGTATGCTTCGGGGGGAGGCAGTGTGGTACTGTGCTTAGAGCAGGCAGGGCTTGAAATCTGGCTGTGTTTTAGTCTCCTTTAAACCTCAGGCTTCTCTTCTGTAAAATGGGTTCCTTTTGAGGATTAAGTGAGATGAACAGAGAAAACTATACAGCACAGTAACTGGCCCAAGATTCCTCAATAAATGTCTACTTAGTACCGTTAACATTTTCAATTTTTTTTTTCAACGTTTTTATTTATTTTTGGGACAGAGAGAGACAGAGCATGAACGGGGGAGGGGCAGAGAGAGAGGGAGACACAGAATCGGAAACAGGCTCCAGGCTCCGAGCCATCAGCCCAGAGCCTGACGCGGGGCTCAAACTCACGGACTGCAAGATCGTGACCTGGCTGAAGTTGGTCGCTTAACCGACTGCGCCACCCAGGCGCCCCAGTACCGTTAACATTTTCAAAATCACTGTCCCGACTAGCACCTGCTGGACCTCACAAAGCCTGCCTAGGCTCAGTTCCAGAGGGGGAAACTGAGGCTGAGAGCACACAAAAGCGATCGCTTTGAGTCCCAGCATTCAAAGGGAGAGCAGACCCAGGCTCCTGAGTCATAAACCAGTGCTTTGCTGCGTATCACACGGCTTCCTTTTATCATCGGGAAAGCTCAGGCGTTTCCTGAAAAGATTTAAAGTCCTAAAAAAAATCTTTTAAAGGAATTTACTGAGGTGAAATTCATATAACATAAAGTGAACCATTTTATTTTATTTTTTTTTAAGGTTTTTGTTTTTAAGTAATCTCTACACCCCGAGTGGCACTCGAAATTACAACCTCGAGACCGAGAGTCACATGCTCTGCCAACGGAGCCAGCCAGGCTCCTGTAACGTGAACCATTTTCAAGTGAAGGACTTGGTGCCATCCAGTTCATTCCCGGTGTTGTGCAAGCACCCGTCTGGTTCGCAAAACGTCCGTCATTCCGAAGTCAGACCTCTTGCCCAGTAAAGCAGTTTCCCTCCATCTTCCTCTCCCCCAGCTCGTCGGTCAGTCTGCCTTCTCTCTCCAGGCACTGACCTATCCGGGATATTTCACATAAATGGAATCATGCAAGGGGCGCCTGGCTGGCTCAGTCGGTAGAGCGTGTGACTCTTTTTTTTTTTTTTTTTTTTTAATTTTAATGTTTATTTATTTTTGAGAGAGAAAGAGAGATGGAGTGCCAGCAGAGGGGTGGAGAGAGAGGGAGACACAGAATCCGAAGCAGGCTCCAGGCTCCGAGCCGTCAGCCCAGAGCCCAACACGGGGCTCGAACCCACAGACCGCGAGATCGTGACCTGAGCCAAAGTCGGATGCTCAACCGACTGAGCCACCCAGGCGTCCCTAGAGCGTGTGACTCTTAATCGCGGGGTGTGAGTTCAAGCCCCACGTTTGACATGAAGCTTACTTAAAGATTTTAAAAAATTAAGACAAGAAAAGGTGGGGGCAAAAATTGGTAAATACGTGTCTCATCCCTAAAAAAAATAACAGACCTTCTGTTCTGTAAACCCAGTTAAGACGCCTCCGCTTGCCGGGTCAGAAGTTGCAGTTGGAGCCACACACACAAGCGAGCACGCATGTGTCTGTGTCTCCTCCCTGGGTAGCTGTTGCTTTTCCACAGGCTACTGTCCCCCCGGGAGATTGTGTCTCTGTTGATGTTTCTTGACATAATCTGATGTTTTGGTTTTGCGACTGCCTCCATTAGGCACTCAGCACCATTCAAAGGGTGTGAGAAGAGAGAAAGACACACTCTACAGTTAGCCTTGGAAATAGAATCAGAAATACAAGCACTGTTAGTCTGGGGACAAACCCCTGGAGGGCATGTTTGATGCGTTTTATACATTTTGTTTAATTTTTGTAAGTTTTTTTGATGCTTTTTATACGTTTGATGCTTTTTAGACATTTTGTTTAATTTTTATAAGTTTTTTTAATGTCTCTTTATTTTTGAGGGGGCAGGATGGAGGGGCAGAGAGAGAGGGAAACAGAGGATCCGAAGCGGGCTCTGTGCTGACAGCAGAGAGCCCGATGCGGGGCTCAAACCCACGAACTGTGAGATCATGACCCGAGCCAAAATTGGACCCTTAACCGACCGAGCCGCCCGGGCCGCCCCATATTTTATGCTTTTTATTTTTTTTTATTTTTTATTATTTTTTTTAACGTTTATTTATTTTTGAGACAGAGAGAGACAGAGCATGAACAGGGGAGGGGCAGAGAGAGAGGGAGACACAGAATCTGAAACAGGTTCCAGGCTCTGAGCTGTCAGCACAGAGCCCCACGCGGGGCTCGAACTCACGGACTGTGAGATCATGACCTGAGCCGAAGTCGGATGCTTAACCGACCGAGCCACCCAGGCGCCCCGATATTTTATGCTTTTTAAAAGACATTTCCTTGGGGCGCCTGGGTGGCTCAGTCGGGTAAGCGTCCGATTCTTGGTTTGGGCTCCGCTCTT
Source organism: Felis catus (assembly GCF_018350175.1). Taxonomy (NCBI): domain Eukaryota; kingdom Metazoa; phylum Chordata; class Mammalia; order Carnivora; family Felidae; genus Felis; species Felis catus. The sequence goes on from NC_058377.1 coordinate 97,035,167, forward strand.
GATCTCACAGTTCATGGGATCAAGCCCCATGTCTAGCTCTGTACTGACAGCCTGGAGCCTGCTTGGGATTCTCTCTCTCCCTCTCTCTCTCTGCCCCTTCCCCACTGGCTCTCCCTCAAAAATAAATCAATGGACTTAAAAAAACAAACAAACCACATTCCCTTTAGTTCAGAGTAAAGTTGGGGATCTGCAAAGGTGTGCTGAGTGACAGGGTCACAGGACTGTGTGGGTGTGGTGACAGGCTCTTTAGTGAAGACGCTGCCGTTGATAAAATACAGAACCCCCAGAAGAGCATAGGAGGGTCAGCTGGCTTCCTCGGATGACAGCTGTCGCAGTGGAGCCCGTGAGTGGGCAGGCCGTCAACAGCATGTGTTGCCATCAGCCTCCTGCTCGGGGCGGCTGCTCGGGGCCGTGCCTGGAGACGAGTCCCCTGCTCTCCGATATTAATCAAAACAAACGTCGCAGGTCTCCACCAGGCAGGCCTCCAGGCTGGGACGGCTTCTGTCCCCTGTGACCAGGCAGGCCTCACCAGCATGTCCTTTTGCAGATCTGCAGGCTTGCGTTCAGAGCTGGCCACTTCCTGGCCGGGTGACTTTAGACAGGTGGCTTCACGTCTGTGGGCCTCAGTGCCCCCGGGAGGTAACGGTAACCATTCGCCAGATGCCTGGCTCATATCGGGGGCTCAGTTCTGTGATCGCTGTTACTACGCCCTCTCCTTCCTCGCTGGGCATTTTCTGTTTCTGACGTACAGTAAAAGCCGTGGCGAAGCTAGAGGCCTCCTCCGCTCTCAGGGCAGACAGTCCAGTGGAGACAGTAAACCTGCAGGTGAAATAAAAGGCATGTCACATGCTGCTGGGACACAGGGTGGGGCCGGGGTGAGGGGTGTGGACTGTCTTCACGGCGACGCCCTAATCTGGTTCCTGGAGGGTGGAGAGCAGATCTGGTGGAAAAGGTTCCCAGTGGGGGCCCAGCAGGGGACGTGCTTCACAGGAGGTGAGCAGCGTGGCCTGACACGAGGTGTCCTGAAGGCAGGGGTGTGTGTGTGTGTGTGTGTGTGTGTGTGTGTGTGTGTTTAAGGTGGCATCTGAAGCCTACATACAGCCTAAGGTGAGTCATAAGTTAGGGTTGGAAGTTAGGATCTGTCTTTGGTGGGGGTAGCAGTTACTTTGGCTTTTGTCCCCCTTCAGAACTAGCCAATCCCAGGTCACGGAAGGAGCTCCCAGAAGGAAGCCCCGCGGGGCCTGCGGAGCTCAGCAGGGAGCAGGATGACTTCTCCAGTGGCCTGCCCACCAAGCCCATCCCTCGAAGGAAGGCAGGCGGCATTATCATTGGGCAGGTGCCAGGTTCATACAGTAGCCTCACCGGGCTGGAGGAGGGACTGATAGATCTGAGGGAGGGAGAGAGGTGCAGGCGCCCCCCAGCCCGGTGATGGTGCTGCTCCGGGCACCGTGGGGCCTCTGGGATTCCCAGGAGGGCCAGAACCTGTCAGCACACACACAGGACACAAATGTCTTATTTTGCTCTGTGACGGAGATAAGTCCTCCGTGTGTGGGGGTTAATCAGTGAAATGACAGCACGGCCAAGCGGCCGCCTAGCCCCCCAGCACCAGGCCTGCCCTCTCAAGATGCCCCACATACCCCTCACCTCATAGCAGCTGCTGTCCCCTGTGCTCAGCTCCCTTACTCTCTGAGTGGCCCTGAGATTTGCAGGTTTTCTGCAGCCCCTCCAGCCCGCTCCTGGCCTCCGCAGCCTGATGCTTTCTTCTTCTGCAAGACAGGGGCTCAGTCAAGCTGTTTCCCGAGAGGCGACCCTGAGCAGAGAAAGGCCAGCTGAATGCCCTGTGGGCAGGGACCCAATGGCCGTGACTGGGGGGCCTACACAAAGGAAAGAGGCTGCACTTGGGGTGGATGTGGGCACCTTGCCCGTCTTGTCTGCCCAGGACTCCCTGCGTGATCACGGGCACTCACATAAGCTCTCTGAGCCTCAGTTTCCACAGGGGAATGTGGGGATCATCACACACGCTTGCATTTGTGGGGTTGCCCCAGTGCTCGACACCCAGGGATCAGGAGCACAGGGTGAGTAAACTGGAGACAGGTTTAGGCTTCTCACATCCCAGGCAGGCTGCCGGAGGGTTCTTGAACTTTCTACCCAGCAGGCACTACCGGGAGAAAAGACCTCTAAGAACTAGCTTTGCTTGCTGTGTGACCTTGAACAAGACACTGGGTCTTTCTGAATGAGGCTAAACATGGGGCTTGTACAACTGCTCCCAGCACATGCCTTATGGCATATGCAACACATGTGCCTTAAGTGCTTTTATTTTGCCCTTTTTTTTTTCTTTTTTGCAAAATGTGCGAAACCTGGCACCGAGAGGCTCAGGAAGGAGTGTGTGGATGAGGGCACGGTGGCCCCTGGCAGGCCACCACGGAAGGCCCCGCAGGGCAGAGCCGTCCGGGGTCCTCAGGATCCGTCAGCCCAGCTCCGCATACCCGGGGCGCAGGCACACCCAGACCTGGAGAAGGGTCTGAGCAGAGCAGAGGCTGAGATGGGAAAAGAGGAATCAAGGGCGCAGAGACCCTGGGCATGGGGCCTCGGAGACAGATCCTTCAGAGATCATCAAACTTTATAAGGCAGCAAGACCACTTTTTCAAAGGAAGCCCCAAATAGGAAACAGACAAAAGCAAAAGCAGAGTCCTCGGGCGGTTCAATTCTTCTTTGTGTGGTGGAAAATGCCTCATTGTTTGTGGCAATCATCAGAGCACCAGGGTGGAGGGTCCCAGACTTCATTTCCTTTACCAATAAAAAAAAATTTTTTTAAGTCAGGACTGACATCTGCATCTGGTTGATGGCCTCTTCCTGTTGGAGAGTGAGGATGTAAGAAAAAAAAAGAAAAGAAAAAGAAAGAAAAGAAAAGACAGCAACCATCTCCCATCCCATTATTTCATAGGATAAAGATTTGCCCCTTTCTCGGGCGGGACAGGACAGGAGGGACAGAGCTTTACCAGGAGGACACCCGGCTTCACGAAAACTCCGTTCCCTCGTCTTGAGTGTGCTCATTTGCCGATTTGAAACCCACAGCGGGAAAGGAGCAGGTGGGAGCCCCTTCCAGAGGGTTTCCAGTCACAGGGGTTGAAAAGCATTGATTTCTTCCAACGCCTCCTTTTACAAGTGTGGAAACTGAGGCCCTGAAGACAAGACAGCTCATTCATTGAATGATACTTCTTACGTGTCTGTTCCCCATGCCATTCACCAGGCCTGGGTTAGCACTGCAGCCTCCGAGGGAAGATCCGCCTACGAGGACCAGATCCCACAGGGAGTCGTGGGTAGTATCATTTGTTCGTTCGTTCGTTCGTTCATTCACTCGTCAGAGCGAATACCGTGCACCCGCCAACTGGCGATATAGACTATGAAGAGTGCTTGCAAGGTACCGCCCGATGGAGTTTAAAGTCTGATGGGCAGAAACAAAAGAGGAAAATTAAAGGAAGCGACTCAGCAGGAAGATTTCAGGAAGTGAAAGTGACACAAGGGTAATGAAACAAGATAACAGGAGGTAATGGGGGTGGTCAGGTGCATCTCTGATGAGGTGATGGTTGTGTGAAGGCCTGAACCATGACAAGAACCTGGCCGTGCAGAGAGCTGGCGGAAGAACATTCCAGACAGGAAATCAGGTCTGGGGTGGAACAGGGCCTGGTCGTGGGGGAGCAGTCACTCGTGCGGAGGTTCGGTGAGTAGGCAGTGAAGGGGAGAGAGGAGGTGAGAGCAGGCGCAGAGACTTCCTCTGCGGACCCTGAGGGGAGGAGGCCCAGGGCCAGAAGTGCTCAGCGGGCCTCACACTGGGGTCTGCCTGAGGTTGGGCCAGTGTGGAAATGGAAACCCACCTGGACCCTGGCCTGTGATGGCACAGCGGGGGGTTTCCAGGTGCCCGGCTAGGACGCACCTTCTACCCTGACACACGAACTGGGTGCACAGACCAGGGTGAACCAAGGCCCGGGAGCATGCCTTCTGTCAGCTCAGTGTCCTTCTCAACCCACCTCAGGTCTGAAAACAGGTGAATCCCATCCCCATTTCCAGAAGGTGACAGTGAATGAAGAGATGGAAAACCCAAAGGCGTAATTAATTCCCCAGCAGCACTGCTGCCCCACCCCTCCCCAGGGGCTGCTGGGCTGGAGGGAGCACCCTCAGAACTAGGGTGTGGGGTCCAGAGGCCTGCCCAGCTGAGGCATCACCTCTGCTGTCATTGGTGTGCCTGTGTGTGTGTGAGTGAAAGGGGGTCTGGTCTGTTGAGGATTGATGGGAGTCCCTCCACAAATATTTACCGAGCACCTCCTCGATGCTGGAGATCGTTGGAGGCCTGAGGGTGCTGGGGTGATGATAAATACATACCTTAGATGAACACAGCTCATGGGAGGTGTGCTGAGGAAAATAGAGATTGATGACAGAGCAGCATGGTGGAGGGAGGGGTGTGCAGCCGCTTCAGACCGAGTCATCAGGGAGGACTTCTCCTTGAGGAGGCACAGTTGAGAGTGGAGCGTGTGAGCCGCCAGCCATGGATCAGGAGGAGGGGGAGTGCGCCAGGCAGACGGGCCAGCAGAGGCACCCAGGTGGGAACGGGATGGCATGTCCCAGGACCATCAAGGAGACCGGTGGCTGCAGCAGAGAAAAAAGGGCTGGACTAGAGCAGGAATGGCAAATAGGATTCCCTGTTAGTACCGACTCCAACCCGTGATTGCACCTGCTAATGCACTGGGCTCAGAGCCTCCCTTCTGGGTTGATCAGCAAAGAGTGCTGTAATTGATTAGTGATGTCTGCCGTGGGTGAGACTAAGAAGGGTTTCGGGCATGCCCTGCATTTCCCAGACCGAAATTGGCAAGAGACCATGCTGGGTATGTTTGGGCTTGTACCTGTCTTCGGCGCTTGTGTATCTTATCCTCTAGTTCATCAGAGTTGAGGGCGGTGTGTGCCCCCTGGCACAGCCCAACACCAGAGAATAATAGTAGCTGACGTGTTCCACCACCTTGAAGTTTATGCCAGGCCCTGGTGCTCATAACCCATGAAGCCTTCATAGCAACTCTGGGGATGGATCTTAAGTCCTTTCTCTTGATTTTGAGGCCCAAAGAACTCATTCACGGTCCTGCAACCAGCAAGAGGCAGGGCCAGGACTGGAACCCATCTGACTGCCAACCCCCCGTTCCTTCTGTGGCAACAGCCGCCTTCTCAGAGAGGGTGAGGGGCCCCGCACACATTCGGAGACTCAGCCCTGACAGAGAATCACTTGGGGAATGAGTCGATGAGAAATCGATGCTGACTGCCTGCTTCTCCTGTCCCTTCCTGCTCTCCCTGAGCCTGCTGTCTCCAGTGAATTCTGCCTCCAAGTCAAAGTGAGCGTAGATTTACTGGAAGGATCTGGCTCTCAGGCTGCCTTGCTGTCTGGGTGCAGGGGCTGGGCCGGGCCAGCCAGAGCCTGGCAGCCTTCCCTTTCCACAGCTGTCCTCTTCTCCCTCTTCTCCCATTTCTCCTTGGTTCTATCCCTGCCCGGGAAGCATGAGAGTGCCCGGGCTCTGGTGTGGGTGACGTTTGGGGCAAGGATGCTGGTGCCAGAGCTGTGGGTAGCAGTCCCGGGCACAGTCTGAGGGGTTACTTTCAGGAAGGTCCCTCTGAGGGAGGTGTGAGGCCAGACGGGCAGGTGTCGGGGCCTGCGTGGCAACACTCGGGGCATCTGGTGAACCTCACTGTCTCAGCATACTGGAGAGGCAGCTAAGGGCACGCCCAAGGGGGCCGTCCCAGGTTTCCACCCTGGCTCTGCTGTCTCCCAGCAGTGTGAGCTTGAGCAAGTCCTGTCACCTCTGTCCCTCTCGTGGTAAAATGGGACCAAAATAGTGCCACAGAACAAAAGACCCCCGAGCTCAGTGGCCTAAAGCAATGCTTATCCACGTGTTCTAGAGCTGTGGGTCAACTGCACCTTGGCTGGGCTGGCCCGGTCTCCAGGCTCCGGGCTCCGGCTGCAGGTTGAGTCTGAATCTACTCCATACGTGTCTCTCTTCCTCTTTGGAACAGCAGCTGCTGGGGCCTGTGGTCTCCTCTCCGTGTGGCTATTCTGGGGCCCAGGCTAAAGGGGCAGCGGCTACTGAGACACGTCCTCATGGCAGTTGAACAGGGCGTTTAAGAGGGCCCTCCCAACCGCACAGGGACAGTCCTGCCTCTGTTCTGACATCCCATTGGCCAAAGCGGGTCACCCTGTCAGACCTAAAGTCAGGGGCAGGCAGTCACTGCCTGCGGATGTGGATGAATAATTCTTACAGGGGAGGGAAGACTCGGGCAGTCTAAGGCTACCGCTGAGGTTTGGAAGGACTCCCACACCAACCACAGCGCGGCACTCTGTGCTAGAGGCCATGCAAGGTGCTTCAGGCGCGGCCCCTGTGGGGTGGCCGTTCCCTGCCCCCATCTGCTTCACAGTTGGGCAATGAGGTGCGGGCGCTCTAGTCTACCCAGGCCACTGGCCCTGTGTCCGAACCCTTAGCCGCTACGGTCCCGGCACTTGCCCAGTGCGGCTTCCTTATATCCAGCCTGACAACGGTGCCCGGGGTGCCAGCAGTCACTCCTGCTATGTAGTTGGAAAGTCTGAGGCCAGAGAGGGACGTCCCATGGCTGAGATCACCCATCCGGGCAGCTGGAGAGTCTGGCTGCAGACGTCTATTTGTTTCCATGCCGAGTGCCCGTAGCCGCTCTCTTCAGCCTCCAACATCTATTAGGCTAGGAGAGCAGAGAGCACTAGTCTGCAAGTCAGGATATCCAAATTTTGCCTCTGGCTAGGTGTGTGATGTGGGCAATGTCTGTTGTTTAACTTGGCTGCTACGGGACTGATGGTGAATGACAGGAAAGCCCGTTTCCCTCCGAGAGCCTGGCCCGTGCCGCCCTGCCCGTGCAGGAGACGCTATTTCTATACATCCTCCAGGACGAGGCCCTCCTGGGCCCTGACCCTGACCTTCCTCCAGCCCCAGCCCTGAGGCCAGGGAGAGCCTGGGGCCTGAGGGCCGGAGGATTTCCTGACTCAGCCCCACCAGCTGGCCACGGAGCATTCAGTGGGGCCCACACCCCAGCCCGGGTTCTCTGTTTCCAGCAGATCAGGGCGGCCATGGAGGTTGGCACTGATTTTGTTGAAAGGCGACTGGCCCCACGTTCCGTGTTTATCTCCGTCCTCGCTCCCTGCTTCTCTCCTCTGAGAGGCAACCGAGGAAGGAGGACCCTGCTCCTGAGGGCAAAAAAGATAAATCATTGATCCGGGCCTCACTTTCCCCACCTGTATGATATTAAGCCAGACCAAGCTAAGGGGATTGAGGGAGCTTTGGCGGGGGCAGAACTGGAGAATCCACCCTCCGCCTCCACCCTCCATCCTTCGCTGATCCCGCAGGGCTGGGGAACACGGCAGCCAATGTCCGACTGTTATCCTTGCAGGGGAAGGGAGGAGGAAATTAACTGTTCTTTATTGACTTTCTTTCATGTGCCAGATACTATATAACAATAGTTATTTTATATATCTATATACTGTGTCCTTATTTGGCCTATAAGATCACTAGAAGAACCCTGACTAGGGCTTAGGCCCTAGGCCTGAGTCCTGGCCCTGACGCTAAAAGCACGCTGCCCGCCTACCCTGAGCCTCAAGTCTCCCCATATGCCAAGTAGCCCAGTTGATCTCTTACACCACTCGTGACCCTGATAGTCCACAGTTGGGCCTGACAGTTAAGGAAACACTGCAGGCCTTCCTTTGCCTGTCTGAACAGGAAGAATCATCATCTCAGACCCAAGGTTTATGGATTGTTTAGAACACTCACTGGTACCCAAGCCACCGATGCTTCTGGCTTCTAGATGTGAATCTGGTTCTGAGAATGGAGTCAATTCGTCCTGAACCCTCATCCTTCAGTGTCGCCTTAAGACAGACTCTTCTCTTGAGTAGTTTGGGCCAATCTTTCCAGAAGCAGGGGCTGGACAAGATTACCCTTCAGGCTCCTGTTCTCTGCTTCTGTGTAGGAATTTGCACCCCATCAAGCATCTTAGGGCTCATTAGAGATCTGGGAGGAGCTGGTAATTATAAGGAGTGAGGTTAGGGTATCTGGACTTCCGGGAGTGGGGGTGGGGCTGCAGAGACCTGCTACATTTCATGTCCCCCCACAGGGGCTCAGGGAACTGGCTGTGTGTGTGTGTGTGTGTGTGTGTGTGTGTGTGTGTGTGTGTAGGGTTCTTTAAAACTGTTAATTGTCAGGGTAAAAATATTTTCACACATTTTCTCTCCAGGAGAACATTATTACTGAGCATACTGACAGCCTCATTGAAGTCAAATGGCCGCAGTCAACATGGAAATCCTAATTAATAGACGTTCATGCTGCTCTTGGGTATGGCAGCGGAAGTAATTATCATGATTTAATTGACTTTTCTCCCCTCTGTTATGCACTCTGCCTTTTCCATTTTCTTGAGCTGGGAAGGTTTTTTTTTGCTGTTGTTGTTTTTAACCTTCTATCTCCCCCCACCCCCTTTATACACACGGTCTCTCACACCACTGTTCTATTTGTCAAATCCTGTCACAGTAAATATTGTGACAGCACAAATCTCTGTATTACAGAAAAGTCCAGAGCCTGAGCCAATGGCTTACTTATTATGAGCGTATTGGTTTTGTAAAGGCACACTCAGACCCGGCAAAGGTGTCTGGGAGGAGAAGGCAAATCGATTTGCTCAGAGGTTCTGGTTTCAGCAAGTTCCTTGGGACTACGTGGGACAAAGGGCCACCTGAGCTTGCTGTCGGGAGACAGTCAGGGTTACAGGAACTCCAAGGGGCAAAAATGGGGCACCTCTGAGCTCCTGCAGCTAGAAGACCATCCGTGGAATTCTGTGTCTGGTCAGGACCCCTCCAGGTGGCTCATTGCTCTCTCTGCTTTGACTAGCATGGTCTGCTAATTTATTGCCCATAACCATCAGGTGAGGGGACCCCGGAGTCCTCATGGGTTTCAGTTCAGCTCCACACGCCAGCTGGACATGCCCCCCGAACCTCCCCACGCAAGCCTGAATGCCCTCCACGCCAGGCCATGCCTTACCCTCCAGAGGTCAAGCGTCGGGCTGGCTGCCCTGGGTGCAGGTGTCCTTTCTGGTCCAATCAGCTGTGGCGAACGGGCAAGGTCATGTGTCCGATGTCCGCTCCACAGGAGCTATGGACAGATGCAACTGTGGGAGGGGCCGCAGTCCCCTGGAGAGCTACATGCTTGGTTTGAATCCTGGTTCGGCCACTCACTTGCTGGGCATCTTTGGGCAAAGTACTTAAACTTTCTGTGCCTTGGTATCCTCATCTATAAGATGATAACATTTGCTCCATAGGGCTGTGATGAAAGATCAACGACTTCAACCTTGTGACGCACTCAGTAACATGTCAACTTTGTGGTAGGGTCAAGTGAAGGGGTGAGGCCGCTCCCAATGTATGGTAAGCAAGTGAGAATAAGAATATCCTAGGGTTACAGACAGTGAGGACTGCAGTGAGTCCAAGCGCCCATCTAGGTTAGCCCTCTAATTGTACACCCAGAGAGGGGCTGTAACTTCTGAAGGTCGAATAACTTTGACTAATATGATGTTGGACTATTCGGCATGGAGCTAAAATTAAGACCAAGATATTTCCTTAGGTCTCATTGGGGATTATTAAGATCACTTGACTTTTAATTAGAACATTACAGATAATACAATAAGGTGGAAGGGAAAATGAACCTAGGTTGTTTTCTTTCTTTTCTCTGTCCCCATATGGAAATTCTGAGTCAGGCACATATTAAGGCTTTAACCTTTTGAAGCACATTATCTTCATTGATCGTCTTTTTCAGATGATTCCTGCGTATTGGGTCAGTGGGCCAGCATCACCACTCAGCTGTGTTGTTTTGGACCCTTAGCTTCTCTGAGCCTTGGTTTCATCATCCAAAAAATGGGATATACTACCCTACTGGACTGAGTGCTTCTCAAGGGCAGGAATGGTTTCTTCTTTGCCCCATCTTCTTCTGGAATGTTGTCTAGCACACAGTAGGTGTCTGAAGAAATTTCTAGAAATGAGGTGACTAATGATCCCCTCGAGGTAGTAGTGAGGGTCAGAATAAGTCAGGTGGGTATAGACGGGCTGTCCGGATGGCTGTGCTCCTGAAAGGTGAGACCATTTGATGCAGGAACCAAGGTTCTGAGAAATCAAGAGACTCCAGTCTGCAACTGTAATAGAGAAATGGAGTTCAGAAGTGAGTGGAAGATGTGGAAATGGTGACAAGCAGAGGAGATGACTTTTTTTTTTTTAGAGAAGTCTGGTTGTGAAAGGCAGGGAAGACACAAAGTCACAGCTGTGCGTTGCAGGGGGTATCGAGTGCTGGGGATACCAGGGAACTTTGGCATGTTGATGAGACAGGGCCAGGTAGAAGAGGTACTCGGTAAATGCCTTCTGGATGAAATGAACTTCTGTCTGAGCTCTGGGGGTTGCGAGGGTCTTCCCCAGGATTCTCAATGACAGTCGTGGATGAGACGGTTGGTAATAACTGAGAGCCCGAGACTAGTGTATTCGCTGGGGTATTGCTGGGTGTCACAGGAGGTAAACCACGAATCTCTGCAGCTTAACCCAGTGCACATTTATTTGTCACCCAGCAACTTTTCAGTGAAAGTGGAGGGCAGTTTCCACACAGTGTTTAGGGCCCCTACTTCTTTCCATCTTCAACGTGTGTCTTCCAAGATCACCAGGGAAGGGAGAAGAGAAGTATGAGACAGTTCATCTGCTTCCTCGTCAAATAACTCCCACTCTAATTGGTGAGGAGTCACATGGCACATGGGGCAAAGCAGTATGGGAAATGTAGTTCTTGGCTGGCCAGCCCCTTCCTCATCACATTGGCCTGGAAGGGTTCACGTTATTCTCACTTCCATTGGTGAGAATGAGTCACGTGGACACACAGGTGCAAGGGAAGCTGGGATATGTAGTTCCTGGCTAGCCAGCCCCTTCCTAGCCGCAGCCCTTCACTCTGGAAGGGGAGCAGGAGTGTGTGAGGGACAGCTACCTTCTCGGCCCTGGAAATGCAACCGCTTTCAGCTGTCTGAGGAGTACCTCCCAGCAGCCTGAGGAGACACAGCCCAACTGGGAAAATGTCAGGCCCGAAATGAAGACCAGGACCCTGCTCCCGAGAGCAGAGAGAGAAATCATTGGTCAGGGCCTCGGTTTCCCCCACTGGTGATACTATGTCCTGCCAGACCACGTTGAGGGGGTGGAAAGAGCTAAGGGTGGGCATGAGCAGGCAGAACTGAGTGTGAGCACCCACTCTTTCACCCCCTGGCTGTGTGACATCGGGCACGTGTCTCACCTTTCTGAATCTCTGTGAAATCCTCCGTGAGTTGCTGTTTGGGTTAGCGAGAGATCGTGGCGTAGCATTGGCCCCCAGGAAACGTGAACTTCTACTGTTAGTATCCTCTCCCCTTTCATTACGTCATCAGAAATGGAAGGTCACAACTTAGGTTTAAGGGCAAGATGAATAGAATTGATATTGCTGTGAGACATTTTTGTCTTCAGCATTTTTGTAAATGTTTATTTTTGAGAGGAGGGGGGGCATGAGCGGGGGAGGGGCAGAGAGAGAGGGAAACCCGGAATCTGAAGCAGGCTCCAGGCTCTGAGCTGTCAGCACAGAGCCCGATATGGGGCTCAAACTCGTGAACCGTGAGATCATGACCTGAGCCGAAGTTGGACACTCAACCAACTGAGCCACCCAGGTGCCCCTGTCTTCAGCATTTTACTTCGCTCTCTGTGACCGTTAGAGGAGAAAGGAGTCAGCCACTCTGGATCTTTCTGTCCCACTCACATGGGGAGACCAGGATCGATGGGGCTCGTTTCTTTCCTGGCTCTAAGAACGGTCTGGAATTCTGCTCTGCGGCGAGCCGCTATGAATGAGCTGAAACACGAAGTTTGGTACTGACCCCACCACCACCTTTCCAGGGTCTTCCCTCAGTGTCAAACCTGCCTCACCTTCAACAGGTGGGAGTCTGGAGTTAAGGCCTCTGGGTTTCTTTGAGTTTAGCTGAGTTCTAAGAAATCTCTAGGCTCTGGGTGCTTGTGCGTTCTCTCATTTGTGGCCTTCCCCCTCTGCTAGGGAGGGTTGGATCAGAGCCCCTCCTTCCTCGCCCCCTCTAGCTGTCATTATTTAGCATTCAAAATTTGTGGCCGTGGTGACTTATTCGGTGTGGAAATGTGTTGCCTACTCCCCACTTTGGCTTAGCTTTTGGCCTGTGGGGGGGGGGGGGGCTCTGACCACCAGCCAGCTGGGAAAGGGGGCAGGGACAGGAGCTATGTGGCTCTGAAGAAACCAAGCTGTGAGGGGCGGGTCCCTGGGAAAGATCTGAAAAGAATGTTCCCCCAGGAGGGGAATGGGTCATTCTACTCTACCTTGTGTCTTGGGGCAGTCCTGGCTGCTCTGTGACCTCCAAACAAAGCCAGCCCCTGGCCTGGGGCTGTGGGAAGCCAGGCGGGACAATGGGAGGAAGGAGAAAACCCTGAGATAAAGCCCAGGGCCCAAGGGTCTGTGCCTGGGATTTGGAGGCGGCTCCTCGCACCCACTGAGAGGAGGCTTCAGTGTAAACACGGGCTAGGCTTCCTGTAGGGTAGTTTTTATTGTGCTGTGATTCTTGAGATGATTGCTTCCTCTCAGGAGAAGCCTGCTCAGGGGCGAACTGTGCATCTGATGTTTCCATGGGGATACTGCTATCATTCATTCATTCATTCATTCATTCATGCCACAGACCACCTGCTGCCAAAGGCTATTCATGGTGCTAGGAATAGAAAAATCAACATTGGGGGCGCCTGGGTGGCTCAGTCGGTTAAGCCTCCGACTTTGGCTCAGGCCGTGATCTCGCGGTCCATGAGTTCAAGCCCCGCGTCGGGCTCTGTGCTGGCAGCTCAGAGCCTGGATGGAGCCTGCTTCGGATTCTGTGTCTCCCTTTCTCTCTGACCCTCCCCTGTTCATGCTCTGTCTCTCTGTCTTAAAAATAAATAAACATTAAAAAAAAATGTATAAAAAAAAAAAAAAAGAAAAATCAACATCTGCCTGCCCCTGTCCTTAATGACATCTTTTCTGGTCCTAGAGACAGGCACCAAGCACCTGTTGCCATTCAGCGAGGCCAGGGAAACAGCAGAGTGTGCCCAAGCTCGAGAAGTGGTGCTGAGGGGGCCCCCCAGTCGGGCCCCACGCTGGCAGGCCAGAGGTGTTGTGACCTGAGCGCCCTTGGTGCCTCCTGAGTATCAAAGGTGGGCCAAGAGTTCCCTGGTTTTAAGTCTCTGACTCCAAACCAAAGGAGTCTTTCAAGGTAGCCAGGTAGGTGCTGATGTTTTTCCAGCACCTTCCACGTGCCAGGAAACGGAGTTTTATGTGGAGGACTGCAGGACTCCCATCACCACCCTGCACTCCTCTTGCTGGGTCCTGTCGCCTCTCGTCACCCTTGCTGTACTGCTGAGTTCTCAGGCACCAGCAGGGGCTGAACCCCTCCCAGCGCAAGGCTGGTCTTGCGTGACCTGATGCGGGCACACATGTGGGGGCCTCCTGATGTACGTGAACAGGAAACAGGAGTCAGGGGCTGGCTGTCTCGTTAAAGGTTTCCGGAACATCTCTGGATGGGCACTTGAGCCTGAGAGAAATACGTCAGAGTGCGTTGTCTGGGTTTGCATATCACCGGGGGCCTGGACTCTTGGATTCTTTTACGAGGCCATTTTATGGACCCCCAGGCTTCCCTGGTTTATACAACAGAGACCCTGAGGCTTGTTTTTCCAGTAATAAGCCTAGCATGGGGTGCTTGCTTGGCCTGTCATATAGTACACACAAGGCAAGGTGGCCTTGGAAATCAGGGTGTTTTCATTCTGGAGCAGGGAAAACAGAAAGAGAGAGAGAGAGAGAGAGAGAGAGAGAGAGAGAGAGAGAGAGAAAGATAGAGAAAGAAGGAAAGAAAGAAAAAGAAAGAAAGGGAAGGAAGTAAGGAAGAGAAAGAAAGAAAGAAAGAAAAGAAAGAAAGAAAAGAAAGAAAGAAAAGAAAGAAAGAAAGAAAAGAAAGAAAAAGAAAGAAAGAAAGAAAGAAAGAAAGAAAGAAAGAAAGAAAGAAAAGAAAGAAAGAAAGAAAAAGAAAGGTGGGAGGGAGGAGAGAAAAAGAGGAAGGGAGGGAAGAAGGAAGGGAGAAAGAAAGAAAGAAAGAAAGAAAGAAAGAAAGAAAGAAAGAAAGAAAAAGGAAAGAAGGAAGGAAGGAAGGAAGAAAGAAAGAAAAAGAAAGAAGGAAGGAAGGAAGAAAGAAAAAGAAAGAAAGAAAAGAAAGAAAGAAAGAAAAAGAAAGAAAGAAAGAAAGAAAGAAAGAAAGAAAAAGGAAAGAAGGAAGGAAGGAAGAAAAGAAAGAAAGAAAGAAAGAAAGAAAGAAAGAAAGAAAGAGAAAGAAAGAAAAAGAAAGGTGGGAGGGAGGAGAGAAAAAGAGGAAGGGAGGGAAGAAGGAAGGGAGAAAGAAAGAAAGAAAGAAAAAGAAAGAAAGAAAAGAAAAAGGAAAGAAGGAAGGAAGAAAGAAAGAAAGAAAAAGAAAGAAGGAAGGAAGGAAGAAAGAAAGAAAAAGAAAGAAAGAAAGAAAGAAAGAAAGAAAGAAAGAAAGAAAGAAAAGAAAGAAAGAAAGAAAAAGGAAAGAAGGAAGGAAGGAAGGAAGAAAAGAAAGAAAGAAAGAAAGAAAGAAAAAGAAAGAAAGAAAAAGAAAGGAAAGAAGGAAGGAAGGAAGGAAGGAAGAGAAAGAAAGAAAGAAAGAAAGAAAGAAAGAAAGAAAGAAAGAAAGAAAGAAAGAAAGAAAGAAAGAAAGAAAGAAAGAAAGAAAGAAAGAAAGAAAGAAAGAAAGAAAGAAAGGAGGGAGGGAGGGAGGGAGGGAGGGAGGAAGGAAGGAGAAAGGGAAAGTTTGCCTCCTCTGGTACACGAATTGCAGGCATTTGGATTTGCCCGTGTGTCTGTTGCCTGCAAGAATCCCCAGTATTGGCCCCTAAGTTTGCTGTGTGCCCAACGGTGTGCTCAGAGCTTTGCCGGCCTCATCTCTCACTCCGTTCAGAGATGAGGAAACTGACACACAGAGTGGTTAAGTAACTTACCCAAGGTCACACAGCTAAGCAAGCGGTAGAGCCAGGATTTAAACCAGAAATGCCTGACTCCGAAAGCCGGAGCTCGCTCTTCTTCGTGCCACAGGTCTGCCTCTTAATGTCTGCGTGGCCTGTGGCTAGACACACACAGGTCCTCGTATGCTGAGCAGAGCCGGAGTCAGCTGGAGCAGGAGGAGTTGCCCTGGGGGTCCAGGGGAAGGGCGCCATTTTACTCTCTCTGCATAGTGTCGTGCCTCCGGGATGCCTTTTCCTCTCCCTATCCCTTAGGCTCCTGTGCCCAGCTGGCCCAAGCCTTACGTGGTTGGGAGGTTCTTTCTTCCACACCCGAAGATGCTTGGACTCTGGGGTGCACCCTGTCTGGCCCGCCCAGGAGCCTTTAGTTGGTGAGGGCCCTGCCTGGGTGACCGGCCCCTGTGGGCCCAGTGAGACTCCTCCCCGCAGGGCATTGCTCCCACTTAATCTTACCTGTCAACCTGATGCTTTCCCCGGCTGCCTGCCACCATCTGACCTCAGGCCCCCATCCTGGGACCTCCAGCCTCCGGGGCTGCTTTTCCAGATCCCCGAGGTAATGTAACACATGACAGGGATCCCAGTGTGGAAAGCCCATAGACTGACGGGGACCAGCAGGCCTCCGGCATCATTGTCAAGTGATCTGAGGACTCAGGAGGGGCCTCACCCTTGGAGGGCTCCTGTCTTGAATGACTTCTGATGCTGAGCTCACGTTGGGGGGGGACAGTGCTGGGGAGAGAAGGCAGCAGTGAGTTGGTATCTGAGATTTGGCCCTCGACTCTGTTCTGACAGGGAAGCTGTGTGACCCTAACGTGCCTGACTGCCCCCTGAGCCTCAGTCGCCTCATCTGTGAAATGGAGAGATGGGGTGGGAGGTTGAATTAGATGGTGAATGTCTTATGTGCCTTCGGTGTGCCCTGCTCGGAATCTCCAGAATTTGGGGGACGGACTCCTCAAGGGGAAGTAAGGGGAAATGAACTGAGGCAGAAACTAGGCCCAGTCTTCTGGGGATGTGGGATAATTTAGTCAGCGGGAAACAGACAAGGAATGAGGATAGAGGAGGCGTTAACCCACCCTGCTCTCTGTCCGGCCCTGCGTCTGTCGCCTGGCCAGCGTGCCAGCTTCTGGAAAGAATGGGTTCCTGGTAGCTTGGCTGAAGGTTCGCCCCCATCCGGGACCCCCACTCAGCTTGTCTTCCACTGCATTCGACCTGTCCAATCTCTGTCCCACCCCCCGGGTCATAGCCTCCCCTGGTCCTGCGGTCCCTCCCAAGTCCTGGACTCGCGTGTCTGCGCTGGAACAGAGGAAGGGGTTCCTTTGTCACCTTTGTTCATCTTTGTCACGGCCTCAGCCTGAACCTGGACTCAAATGATCCACCTTTCAAAACCTGGTCTACTAGACCGCATGTGATTCAGAATATTCTCCTAGACGCCCATCTCCATGTTTCACAGCAAGACAAAAGGTACCTCTCCAGCTAGAAAACTCACATGTGTGCGTGAGACCCGGTGTGCCGGGGGACGTGGAGACAGGTGCACGGAGGGAAGGCCATGTGGGCTCCTGCAAAAGAAGGTGGCAAAGAGTTGGGAGCCCCGCGACGGCCCTGCCGTGGGCTGGCTGGAGGGCCTTTGGCAATTCTGATTTGCCTGGAACGTCGTCTCCTATCTGTGGAGGGCTGGGGAGATCCGTGAGGCCTTGGCAGGGCTGAGGTCGCCAGGGGTAGATGTCAAGTGCCACGGCGCTGAGGAGGGGCCCCAGAAAGGCTGGCCGAATTGAACTCACAAACAGGAGCTCACTTCCATAAGAGGGAGATTCCCCGACTTTCCAGCTAGACCTGTTGCCCAAACTCCAGACCCGCATCCCCAGTGTCTGGATTTTTCCACGGGCTCTTTCCTGGCTTCGAAGCTTCCCTCCGCCAATCCTGTTCCCCCTTCGGCAGCCCAACCGCCGTGGATGGAGCCTCAGTCCACCCACCGTCAAGGTCATTGCCAGGGAATCTTCCTTGACTGGCTCCTTTCTTTATCCCCTCAGGCAGCCCGTCAACAGATCTTTGTTCATTTTGCCTCCTAAACAACTCTCGGATCCACCCCCTCCTCTCCATCACCACCCTCCCGGAGGCCACCTCGATCTCCCCTGTGGACACCTGCTCGCCACCTTCCATTCAGCCCCTCCCACTAACCCAGGCTCTCCACCTCAGCCATTACGTGGGTAAAAATTTAATCAAAAAAAAAAAAAAAAAAGGAGAGAGCGTTCCTAAAATATGCACACACAGTTGGTCCTGTTATTTCCGTCTCGCATTATTGTGGAGCATTTGTCATGATTGATGAACCAGAATTGATACGTTAATTAGCGTCCACGGTTGACGTTAAAGTTCACTCCTGGTCTTGTACGTCGTATGGTTTTGACAAGTGGATGCTGACACGTGTCTGTCATTGCTGTATCACACAGAGTAGTTTCACTGCCCTAAAATTTCCTTGCGCTCCTCTGCTTTGCATTTCTCCCTGTCTTTGCGGCCAACCGAACCTCTGATCGTGTCTCTATCTCCATGGTGTTTCCTTTTCCAGAATGTTGTATAGCTGGAATCACACATTATGTGGCCTCTTTAGACTGGCTCCTTTGACTCAGTGATAGGCATTCAAGGTTCTTGCCTGTCTCTTTCTGGCTTGATAGTTCGTGTTTTGTTTTGTTTTGTTTTTTATTGCTGAATAGTATTCCATTGTATGGGAGTGCTACAGTTTCTTTATCTTTGTTTGTCCTACGGAAGGACATCGTGGCTGCTTCCGTTTTTTTTCGGTGGTGATGATCTTGGGTAAAGCTCCTGTAAACATTTGTGTGCCCATTTTTGTGGGGACACACGTTTTAAGTCATTTGAGAAACACCAAGGAACATGATTTCTGGATTGTATGGTAAGAATAGGTTTGGTTTAAGTTTTTTTTAAATTTTTTTTAATGTTTATTTATTTTTGAAAGAGAGAGAGAGACAGTGTGTGAACAGGGGAAAGGCAGAGAGAGAGAGAGAGAATCTGAAGCAAGCTCCAGGCTCTGAGCTGTCAGCACAGAGCCCGACGCGGGGCTCAAACTCACAAACCACGAGATCATGACCTGAGCCGAAGTCGGCCGCTTAACGGACTGAGCCACCCAGGCGCCCCCGAATAGGTTCAGTTTTGTAAGAAACAACCAAGGCATCTTCGAAAGTGGCTGTACCAGTTTGCATTCCCATCAGCAATGGCTGGGAGTCTCTGTTGCCCTACATCCTCACCAGCATTTGGTATTATCAGGGTTTGTTTTTTTTTTTTGTATTTTAGCCATTTTCTTAAGTTTATAGCAGTGTCTTATTATTGTTGTATAGCCCAGACATTTTGAAAAAGGCAGTTTGAATCAACCATGCTTCTCCCCACATTTTGTGCTCCCACGGCACTAAGAATAAAAATCTCTACTCCTTCGATGATCTGCCTCTTTTCTCTTCACCAGGTCATATCATCCCCCATTTTCCTAGAATAGTGGGAGCCCTTTTCTGCATGGGGGCCACGCACCAGCTGTTCTTCTGTTTAGAGCACTTACCCAGCCTCTGCACCTGCCCCTCTCATCCCTCAGTGTTTAACTCAGACCCACCTCCCTGGGGACACCTTTCTCCTCTCACTCATTCCACTCCATTTATTGCCTTCACGGCACGTATTTCAAACTGGAACTACAGATTGATTTGCCGGATTCCTTCTTTAATAATAGTTTGTGACTGCCACGGGGGCCGGGACCATGTCCGTTTATTTACCACCGCATCCCGCTGTCCCGAATGGCACTTGGCATAAAGGTGTTACTCAACATTTATTTACTGATTGGAGAGTACGTGGCTGGGCCAACTTAGCTAGACAGGAAAGGGAAGGGGACATATTGACTGAGCACCAGTTAGAGATAGATACCAGCCATGGTCTGCAGTCACATTCATGTTCATCATCTTCTTTGATGTTAGCAGAGAAGATCATCTGTAATTTACAGGTGAGGAAATGGAGGCAAAGGGGGCTTAGGTGAGGAATCGCTCAAGTTCCTACGGGGGCCGGGCAGCTGACATAAGTGAGTGAGCAGGCTGAGTGACAGACAGACAGACAAACCAGGAGCCCACACACTCAGTGAAAACCAGCGTTTAAAACCATGGCTTTAATTGGTTGGGAGACACCAGGGAGGGGCGAGGACCGTGGTAAACTTCGACACATCCTCCGTCTGAAGACAGAAGCTAGTCTGGGCCTCCGGTATTTTCAGATCTTCTGGAATTTAAAAAAAGAAATCAAAAACCCAGATTTTTATTTTATTTTGTTTTTATTGCACGTTTTGATTTGAAGTCTATTTAGTTAACATATATGGTAAAATTACCCAGTGCTCATCACAAGTGCCCTCCTTAATGCCCGTCTGCCATCTAGCCCATCCCCCCACCCACTTCTCTCCCATCAATCCTTGGGGTCTGTTTTTTAAAATTTTTTTTTAACGTTTATTTATTTTTGAGACAGAGAGAGACAGAGCATGAATGGGGGAGGGTCAGAGAGAGAGGGAGACACAGAATCGGAAACAGGCTCCAGGCTCTGAGCCATCAGCCCAGAGCCCGACGCGGGGCTCGAACTCACAGACCGCGAGATCATGACCCGAGCCGAAGTCGGCCACTTAACCGACTGAGCCACCCAGGCGCCCCTTTTTTTTATAGTTAAGAGTCTTTTGTGGTTTGTTTCCTTCTCCCCCCTGCCTCTCTTTTTTGAAAACTCAGATTTAAAAAAAAAAAAAATTAATGTTTATTCGTTTTTGAGAGAGAGTGTGTGTGAGTGGGGGAGGGGCAGAGAGAGAGGGAGACAGAGAATCCAAAGCAGGCTCCAGGCTCTGAGCTGTCGGCACAGAGCCCGACGCGGGGCTCGAACCCATGAACCACGAAATCGTGACCTGAGCCGAAGTTGGACACTTAACCGACTGAGCCCCCCGGACGCCCCTGAAGACTCAGATTTTTAAAGAGATGCTTCCCATTTGTTAAATGTTGCCAGCTAACTCACAATTAAATTGTTTGTCGTTGGTGTTAAATGCCACCATGCTGTTGCCGTGTTAGGGTAACAGAGCTGTGGCCTACTGACGCCGGTTTGAGCGCTGGCTTAGAGCTGAGGCAGAAAAATCCTGATCTGTCCCGCCCCATCAGACCTGTTGAAAGGCTGTCTCCTACCTCAGGACCTGATGAAAAGATAATGTGTGCTCAGAGCTCTGGACTCAGACAAAAGATGTGGCCCAGAGGAGAGAGATGTCAGGGCTTCATGGAACGCTAGAGCTGCTGAGTGTTGTTACGTTTCTTTGCCCTTTGCTTTCAGCGTCCCCCCCGCCCCCCCCGCCCCGAGCCCTGACAGACCTGGGGAACGTGGCTTTGGGACAAGCAGGCCCACAGAGCTAGAGCTGGACGTCAGCTCGCTGATTTACACAGCCCGTTGACTGTCCCCCTGTCCTGGTGGAGAAATCTGGGTAGTCAGAGTGTCTGGGTCATTCGTTGACTCACTCACTCGTTCATGCACAAATGCATGTGGATGTCCGCTATGTGCTGGGCAATATTTTCTGTGCTGGGGAAACGGCGAACAGCGTTTCTGTTGTCGTGGAGCTTGTCCCAGCAGTGCCTGGGACAGCCTGGGAAGGCGTCTGGGAGGAGTGACATCTGAGCAGGGATCTGTAGGAAAGAGGGAGTGAGCTGAGTGAAGATCCGGGATAAGAGATTCAAAGCAGAGGGAGAGCCAGTGCCCAGGCTGCCCAGGCCACGTGAGGCGGAGCGGCCGGGAAGAGCCCATTGATCAAAGGGGGTGAGGGAGGAGGAGAGCAGGAGGAGATCGCTCCCCTTACTGAGTTCGGTGGATGCCCGCCACCTGTCCAAGCACTTGACTTGTGTCACATGTATTCTTGCTCGACTTCCCACTTCATGACGCATGTGTTGTTATATGTTCTTCGGTGGCGGGAAGCGAGGCACAGAGAGGTCAAGTCACGCGCCCCAAGTTAGCACCCACCTTCAGTGGCCAGCACAAGGGGTTTGAAGTCCGGCAGCCTGCCTCAGAGCTTCCCCCTTTCCCTCCACATTATTTTCGGCCTTCTGTCAACTCTACGTACCCAGCACAACTCTTAGCACCTCTGTGTTACGAGTGTTACGAATGGATGGATGGGTGGATGGATGGTTCCTTCATTCCCTTTCTTTCTTTTTCCCTCCCTGCCTTCTGTTCCTGCTGTCCCTCCCCCGCCCAGCTTTTATTTCCAGTTCTCTACCCAAGAGATGTCAAAGTCCACATCTCGAGTGTGACCAGCCTCCAGTGCCAAAACAGTCTCCCCACCCCTGAGCTGCTCTGTCCACATTGATGGCTGGATACACCTGGAACATGCCTGTCATATTCCCCCAAACCGCACTGTCCCAGAAAGCTCTGTTTCTCTCTGTAGCATCCTCTTTCTCTCAGGGACCCCGTCCTCTGGCCCCCCAGCCCGAGGCTGTTGGTCTGCTGTGGCCAGGCCCCCCGGAGCGGTGCTCCCTCACCGTCCCCACTGCCTCGGGTCCTGGTCGCACCTGCTTTTCCCCGGCCCTGCAGCAGCCTGCGGCCCGTCTCCTCTTTCAGTGGACAGCCTCCACACCACCTCACTGGCTTCAGAGACGCTCACTTATCCTGAGAACCTCGGTGGCTTCCCAGTGCCAGTCTTCATGGCTGTTTCGAGACCTTCTGCAGAGCATAGGCCTGAATCTCCTGAATAATCTTAGGATTTTGCTTTCCGGCAATGCCCCCTTTGACATCTATCCAGTGAAGCTGTTCCCGAACACCATTCTGCACTCCCACTCTGTGCCTTCACCTACACAGTCCACTCTACCAGGAATGACCTTCCACCATTTTCTGCCTCCCAACGCTTCCGTGTTTGGAAGGTGCCTCCTCCAGGAAGCCTGCCTCTACTGCTCCAAGAGAAACACTCTCTCCCAACTTTGAATTCTATATAGCATGTTGCGTGTTCCTTAGTGTTCATTTCTGTGCCTGGCTGTCCATGACTCAGGGGACAGGGCGGGCTCCGGGCTGGACACGTGGACCTGGGTTCAAATCTTAACATTCTTTCCTATTGGCTTAGTGACCTTGGGCAAGTAACTTAACCTCTCCGAGCCCCATTCCTTCATCTGTAGAGCGAAATAATAGGACTACCTTGCTGGATTCATTTCATGATTCGAGACAAAGAAAGGCCCCTGGCTCCATGCTGGCAGGCAGCAAACAATGGGGGGCGGATAATTACTCTTCCCCTGCCTCTAGTAGCCTTGATGCCAAGGGGGTTACCTTCCTTCTCCAGGAAGCCCTCCCTGACCTCCCGGCCTTCGTCCCCCCTTCCTTCACCACCAGCGGTCCTTCCTTAATGACCGCTTTTGACTCCTGGGAGCAGTTGTTGAATGATTGTCTCTTCTGTGCTGGACTGGGCTCCTAAGGCTGAATAGCATCATCTTACCTCAAGGAGCTGGCCTGCAGTGGCTAAATTCACTGTGGGTCATTGTCAGCCCAGCTGGGAGGTGCTGGCATCTCCGGCCTGCGTGCAAACCCCGGGTCTGTGACACGCCTCACTTGGGCCTCTGTTTCTCCTTCCTCGAAGTCACCCTGTGGGTCTCTGGGATCTGGAGACGTGCAGGGGAATAAAGTCGCACCTCCCCCCGTTCCTGATCAGCCGCAGTGAAGTGCTCACGCCCATGTAGGAGGGAGGCTGCTTGCCCATGACCGGCCCAGATGGAGCCTGCTGGGCAGGTAAGTAACCGGGCAGAAAAGGAATTTATGATGGCGGCTGGGAGGCCACTCATTCCTGCTGTCCCCTCTGCCTGGCCACGTGCGGCCCAGGGGTCGGCCTTTGTTTCCAAAGCTTAAACCCAGACAGGAACTGTGAGATGCCAGGAGCAAAGGGAAGGGGGGGTGGGGGCTTTTTATGATTCCTTTTCCTCCTTTTCAGTAGGGCCCGTGGGGAGGTGGGGGTGCAGGGGGGGTTGGGGCACGGAACTGAGAGCCGTTGGCTCATCTCCAGCCTGTACCTCACTGCTCTGGCACAAAGACCCGCCAGCCCCAGAGGCCCCTGGAGCCTCCCTCCTCCCCTGAGAAAACAGAACCCTGCCTGAGCTCCGAGGGAGAGAGGCACCGAGTTCCTTCTTGGGAGGGGAGGAAGCAGCCCCAGGGGGAGGCCCACAGATTGGTTTTCAGATCACACAGTATGTGCCCGAGTTGGCAGATGATGAGTCCTTTTTTTTTTTTTTTTTAACTTTCATGAGATCCAAGGCCCCACAGGGTGTTTTCACCCATCATTCTTTAGTAAATGCGTCTCCCCAGCACCCCTTCCTTCATTTTCTCCAAAGAGTTGGGGATGTCATGGAGAGAGGAGGTCGGACATGCAGGCTTGGTGTGGGTTCAAATCCTGCTCAGTTGCTTATGTACTGTGTAACTCGGGCATATTGCTGACTGTCTCCGGCCTCGGTTTCCTCATCTGAGAAATGGGAATAATCACAGCACTCGCCTCACAGGGTTGCTGTTAAACGGGATAGCATAGGTATCGTGGTCCAGATGCCCCAGAAGAAGACTGAGCCAAGCATTCGTGGATTAAGGGTTTATTAGGAGGGCTGAGTTCCAGAGGAAGCCAGTAAGAGGGTTGGGGCGTGGGGGCAGACGAGGAAGGACAGGAAGCCAGGAAAGGCATCAATGCCAGGCGCAGTCCTGTGGAGGCTGCACCGGCCTGACCGCTCAGGGGAACTCGGGGGCGTAAGTTGCCTCGACTTGACAAAAGGGCTTTTCATCTTCCCACACCCTCTGACGCTGGCTAAGGGCCACTCGAGTGTGGCCGGGAGAGAGGTGTGAGCTTCCAGGCATTTCTGGCGCCCGGTGCGCGGGACGGAGGGCTCCCGTGGGAGTGGTAGGTGCGGGCCTTCCGAGGAAGAAGGGGACCCCGGGCGGAGCCCCAACAGTGCCGCTGCCGTATGTGAAGGCCCAAGCTAGCGCACAGTAGGTGTGCAACACGTGGCGCCTAGTCTCAGGGTCCGTTCACGAAGATCATTCGGGAAGGTGAGAATCCCGGGGAAGTTAGGACCCGGGCCTGCAGGTGCCTAGTGCGCACAGCGTCCGGGCTGGAGTAGCCCGATTCTTTGTCAGATGTCGCCGTTCTTTGGAGTTCTAAGCTGCCACCTTTTTATTCTTTCCTGCGAGGTGTTCTCGTGCTTCCCCTGGGAGGGTCCGGCCCGCTCTCAGGGACCTGATGCTGCTGGGAGAGTACTCTGTAGCCCGGGTGGGGTCAGGCCGTCTCGTCTCTTCTTGTGGCTGCGTCACACTCCCCCGGGTGGTGGCGGCACCGAAATGCGTCCACCCCACTACCGATGCGCATTTGGGTGGCCTCGTGGGCAGAATAACAGGTCCCCCAAAGATGTCTACGTCCTCATCCCTGGGTCCTGGGAATGTATTTTCTCACGTGGCCGAAGGGACTTTGTGGACAGGATGGAGTGAAAGAATTTGAGTGGGGAGATCGTGCGGGTGGGCCGGTCTAATCCCACGGGTCCTTAAAAGAGGCAACAGGAGATTTGGTGACAGAACAGAAGTGTCAGGGTGATCCAGACTGAGAAAGAGTGGAGGGGCCACTGCTGACCTTCACGGAGGGATGGGCCGTGAGGCACACAGGTAGCCTCTCGGCTCTGGAGGAGGCGGAGAAAAGGAATCTCCCTAGAGTCTTCTCGAACTGTAAGATAATACGGGCGTGTTGCTTTAAGCCACGAAATTGGTGGTAATTCTCTACAGCAGCCACAGGCAATCGTATTAGGCGACCTGATGTGTCCGCTTAGCTAGGCTACGGCACCCAGTTGTCGGCCCAAACACCAACCCAGGCACTGCTGTGCGGGTGTTTGTGGACGTGGCTAACGTCCTTTTCAATCCGTCGGCTTTCAGTGTGGAGGAGGGCCTTGTCCAATCCGTTGAAGGGCCTTCAGAGCAAAAACTGAGGTTTCCCGGAAAAGAAAGGATCCTGCCTCCGGACGGCAGCATCGACTCCTGCCTGAGTCTTCAGCCCATTGGCCTGATTCCAGACTCGCCCGCCCAACGATCGCGTCCGCCGGTCCCTTAAAAGAGATCTCTTGATATACATACACATGTATCTCTTGTTGGTCTGTTGGTCCGGAGAACCCGGGATGATGGGTGGCTCCCAGTGCTTTTGGCTGCTAGGAACAGTACCGCCGTGAACCTTTTGGTGGACACACAGATAGGATTGTTCATTTTCCCTCGCTAAGGAGCTGCCCTGCTGTGCAGAGCGGTAGCACCTCGGACCCCGGTGTCCCGGCTCCCTGTCCTGTCCCCTCTCCATGAAGGCTGCCTCCCTTGCCTCCTTCGAGGAGAAACCACTTCCCAGCCGCTCTCTGGGATAAGGCCAACTACGGGACCTATTTCCCTTCTCCTGGGGTCTCTGGCCCATCTCTTTCCCTCCCATGTGACCTCCCATGTGTGTCCCAGAGTCTGTGTCTCCCCCGCACGTCTTCTCTTGGATGCAAATCCCTTTACCCTTCCTCCCTCTCATTCAGCCTGCTTCTGCCTCTCCCAGCCTCCCTCTGTCCCCATCCCCTGGGGTCTCTCTGCCCCGAGAGTCCCCTTCTGTTACCCCTCCACCACCTGCCTTCTCTCTGTCCCACTAATTTTGTCTAAGTGTCACGACCAGCACGGCCACAGAACTGAGCATGCAGGGAAAGGGGTGACAGGGTGATGGGGAGCCATTCCCAGGTTAGGGGGACCTTTACCGGGGGGGGTGGGGGGGAAGCAGCCAGAGGGCAGGCCAGGCCGGTGACTGTCTGGGGGGGCCAGGTGGGTATGATTCGTTTCTTCCTCGGTGATCCCTAGTCAGGATGGTTCTCCTGGGCCGAGAGCTGGCTCCTGTCCTCCCAAGCACCCTCCCTGTTCTGTGCGCCTGCTCCTGGGTGCCACACTCAGGGACAGTGGCCATCCTCGGCCCCTCGCAAAGCTGGGACCGGAGCCTCTGGCCAGGACCTGCCCGGAGTGCATGGCTACCTCAAAAGTGAGTGTAATCCCTTAAAAAAAGGAGGGGCAGGGGGCACTTGGGTGGCTTGGTCGGTTAAGCATCTGAACTCAGCTCACGTCACCATCTCGCAGTTTTGGGAGTTCGAGCCCCGCGTCGGGCTCTGTGCTGACAGCTCAGAGCCTGGAGCCTGCTTCAGATTCTGTGTCTCCCTCTTTCTCTGCCCCTCCCCTGCGCTCGCTCTCGCTCTCTCTCTCTTGCTCTCCCTTTCGCTTTCTCTCTCAAAAATAAACATTAAAAATAGAAGAAGAAAGTGAGTGTAGTCCCAAGTCACCAGGGGTTTACTCTATAGGAAACAAACGTGCTGCCTTGGCAAGTCCTCCAAGGGAAGGAAATTACGCCTCCACAGCCAGGGACCCTCGAGCAAGGTTACTCAGTCTCCCTGTCTATCAAGTGGGCTGATAGTGAAACAGCACTCAGTGCTGAGCCTGCCTGCAGAGGGCGTCCTGCTGTGCCTGGCCTGTGGTGAGGACTCCCTCTGCGGGCTGGGGGGAGGGGGCGGGGGGAGTGCTGCCTTGAGTGTCCTTGCCAGGTTCGCCTGGGGGGTGCCTCTGTTTTCACCAGGGTGGTTGATAGAACGGTAGCTAGGTGTCCTCAGAGGTCAAAAGACGGGCAGCATTTGCGCAGTGCTTTGGATGGAAGAAAGCCCTGTTTCTCGAGGATCTTGCTTAACGCTCATAACAGTCCTGGGGGGAGGGGAGTCTTCCTTCTCAGTTTGTAGAGGGAAACACTGAAGTTCAAAGCGCCTGAGGGCTCCCAGCTCCGAGATGGGGTGGGGGGTGGGGAGCAGGATCCCAGCCCAGGGCAGCTGGCTCCGGAAGGCGCCGGTTCACTCCCTGGCCCCCTCCCAGAGGGGCAGGCAGAGACTCCCGTGGAAGAAGCCAACCGTTTTGCACCTCTTGACGTTAATTATCCTGCCTGGTCAGGCCATAGCTTGCAGTTGGGGCAGGAGATCTTAGCCCCACTTTACAGACAAGGAAAACACAGCCTGGAGAGAGAGAGTCATGTGCCAGCACGTGGCCCACGGGGCTGTCTCCAAGCCCAGGCCTCCGGGGTCCCGGTGTGTGACCGCGGACACATCTCTGCACCGCTCTGAGCCTCGGTTTCCCTACTCGTTCTGTCTCGAGGGTTGCAGTGAGAATTGACACGAGAATGCAGAGAGCCTGGTATGCCCCACGGTTCCTGATGGGCCCCGAGTACCTAAGCGTTCTCTTCCCTTGGGGGAACTGACACGAGCCCCTGAGGGCCGCAGGAGCTCTGGAGCGCTGCCTCGGCGGATTAGGAAACTGCGCAGAAATTTATCGAGCATCTACTGTGTATAGGCCAGAGGGTTTAATGGTGACAGACACAGTAGCCGCCTGCACGCAACTTAGAAGGGAGCCACAAATTCATCAAATGACTGCACGTTGTAATGAGTAGGAAGGTGGAAGAGGAAATAACAAGGGAGAGGGGCTTGCTTTATCTGGTGAAGGAAGGCATCTGAGGAGGGGCCTCTGAGCTGGTGCCATAAAGCAGGGAAAGGCTGGCCAAGCAGAGCTGGGGAGAGGAGGGATCCGAGTTGAGAGGGCAAAGTGTGCAAAGGCCCTGGGGCACAAATGGGTTCAAGTGTCGAAGGACAGAGAGAGGAGGGCTCGGTCATGAGTTTGGATTTTGTTCTAACTATAATGTGAAGCCATAGATAAGGTTGTAAGCAGGGAGACACATGATGCGATTTTTTTAAAATATTTTTTTTTTACATTTCATTTATTTTTGATAGAGAGAGACAGAGCACAAGCAGGGCAGGGACAGAGAAAGGCGGAGACACAGAATTTGAAGCAGGCTCCAGGCTCTCAGCACAGAGCATGACACAGGGCTCGAACTCACAGACCGCGAGATCATGACCTGAGCCGAAGCCAGACGCTCAACTAGCTGAGCCACCCAGGTGCCCCCACATGATGCGATGACTTTAAGAAGTAAGCAATTTAAGAAGGGCGCCTGGGTGGCTCAGCTGGTTGAGTGTCTGGCTTCGGCTCAGGTCATGATCTCGAGGTCTGTGAGTTCCAGCCCCATGTCGGGCTCTGTGCTGACAGCTCGGAGCCTGGAGCCTGCTTCAGATTCTGTGTCTCCCTCTCTCTCTGTCCCTCCCCTGCTCATGCTCTGTCTCTCTCTCTCCTTCAAAAATAAATAAAAGCATTAAAAAAAATTCTTTTTAAATAGAAAAAAAGAATTAATTTGTAAGTTCATAAACAGAGTTGGAAGGTTTCTCAGTATAATCTAGCCCTCCCCTCGATTGTGAAATGGGGAAAGTGAGACCCAGAGGTGGGAAGCAGGTGGCCATTGTCACAGCACATGAGGGCAAAAGCAGCCTCGAGCCCAGGATCTTAGACTCCAGCTTCAATGCTCCTTCCTTTGAAGGGCTGGCAGAAACCCCGGGCTAGGCACCGCCTCTGTCTCCTTCAAGAATGAGCCCTGCACGGCTCTGGCCTGACAGCCTGAGGTACCACGCCAGCTTCCGTGCCTTCCCAGGTCAAACTCAGGGCTGTCCCTTTCCCATGATGACTTCTGCTCGATGGCCACTGTCTTAGATCCTTTCACGCCGAAGAAACGCACCGGGGCCAAGTCTGATTTGTAAACCACACCCTCGCCATTGTAACTGCAATTCTGCCTGATTTGCAAAGATACATCTGCTAGCAATTCTGGGAATGCATTTAGCATGTTTGCTCTGTGATGCACAGAGCATTTTCCGTGTATGACCATGTTTCTCTACTTGGAGGGGAGTCCAGGCAGCATGACCCCCCTCCCTTTTTTTTTTTTTTTTTTTTTTTTTTTTTTTTTTGCAGATGGGGTGATGAGGCCAGGAGTGGCTGACTGACTCATACAAAGTCAGAGAGGGAGAGGGAGAGGGAGCAAGAGAAGGGGCCTCTCCAGGCAAGCCAGATGACTGTGAGGGGAAGAGAAAGGACAGAATGACTAGAACCTGAGATCATTCTCCAGGCTCTGGGAATCACAGAGGGATTGGGCTGGTAGGTCTTAGAGATAGTTTGAGCCAATCTGTCATCTACTCCAGGAATTTTTTACAATTCCTGTTTAGGTACTATATATATATATATATATATATACATACACACAGTAAAGTGCATACATTGCCAAACTACAGCTCAATGGTTTTCTTCTTTTTAAAAAAATTTTTTTAAAGTTTTTAGAGCATGAGCCAGAGAGGGAGCAGAAGAGGGAGAGAGAGAGAATCTTTTTTCAATGTTTATTTATTTTTGAGAGAGAGAGACAGAGACAGAGACAAAGTGCAAGGGGCCAAGGGGCAGAGAGAGAGGGAGACACAGAATCCGAAGCGGGCTCCAGGCTCCGAGCGGTCAGCACAGAGCCGGACGCGGGGCTCGAACCCACGAGCGGCAAGATCAAGCCTAAGTCGGACCTTCAACCGACTGAGCCACCCAGGTGCCCGTTGAGAGAGAGAGAATCTCAAGCAGCCTCCGTTCTCAGTGCAGAGCCCAACGTGGGGCTCGATCCCACGACCCTGGAATCGTGACTTGGGCAGAAATCAAGAGTTGGACGCTCAAGGTACTGAGCCACCCAGGCTCCCCAGCTCGGTGGTTTCCTTATGACACTGAGTGACCACCGTCTAGATTAGTTTTTTTTATCCATTCCTACGTGGACGAGCACTGAGTGGTTTCCCACTCTGGGTGCTTATGAATAAGGCTACGACACACTTTTGGGGCCACATCTTTTTGTAGGTACGTGGGTGCGTGACAGAGTGGATGTGCTGAAGTGGCATTGGGCGGGCACCAGTTTAGCTCTGTGGATGCTGCCGCCTGGCGTGGCCGTGCCATCTGATGGTCTTGCCCGCAGCATAGGAACATTCTAGTTGCTCCGCCCCCTCCCCACAGTTGGTATCACCCGTCTGTCTGATTTTGGTCAACTGATAGCTCAATAGTGACATTTCATTTTTTTAATTATTATTATTTTAAAAAAATACTTATTTTGAGAGAGAGAGTGTGTGTGTGTGTGAGTGTGTGTGTACACACACGTGAGCAGGGGAGGGGCAGAGAGAGAGGGAGAGGGAGAATCCCAAGCCCGACTTGGGACCCAGGCTCAAGACCCGTGAGCGCGTGACCTGAGCCAGAATCAAAAGTCAGACGCTTAACTGACTGAGCCACCCGGGCACCCCTCGATAGTGACATCTTAGTGTGTTTTTAATTTGCATTTCTCTGGTGACTAATTATCCCGGAACCTCTCCATATGCTTATTGGCTATCTGGGGGCCTTCTGGCGGGAACTGTCCTCTCTCTTGCCCAATTTACAACTGGGTTGTTTTATTGTTTTGGTATTGATTTGTATGAGTTCTTTACATATCCTGGATACAAGTCTTTTATCGTACATTTGCATTGCAAGTACTTCTCCCAGTCTGTGGTGTGCTTTTTCACTGGTCCCAAAGCGCCCTCTTTGCATCATTTAGGAAGGAAGAGAATGAGTGTTTATTGAGACCTCGTGCCCAGCCCGGTCCTCACGCCTGACCACCTCACCTTACATGATGGTCATCACCGCGCAGTGGGGTGGACGTCAGCACCCTCCACGGCTCTGTGCCCCCACACCTGACAGTAAGGGGTCTAAGGACCTGGCCCGCGATCCCAGGGTTGGCAAATGACCAGACTGGATTCCTCTGATCCCAGAGCCCCCTCTTTCCACTCTGGGTGTCAGCGGGAGAAGGGCTTCCCATCCTTAGCATGGCCCACCCTCTACAGCCAAGCAGAGAGGCGAGATCTGGGAAGTCCACATCTCTTTGCCTTCCCTGGTGTGGGGACTTCCTCGTTTGGCCACCTAGTTTTTTTTCTTTGAAGTGAATTTCTTGGCATCTTCGACGAATTCACATTCCACTGCAGATTCGAAGGAGCTTCCAAAACATGCTAAAAATGTTGGCGCTATCTGCTGTGTGGAATTATTCTTACTGCTCATACCTTAAATGTATAATTCCCTTAGTTGATAAAGTGCTTCCGTGATGCTTGTCTTATTACATATTCATTAGTTGAAGCCAGGGAGGTCAGCAGGGCACCAATTACAAGACAGATCGTGTTTAGTTGAAGTTGGCGGAAGACTGACCCAGTCCTGGGCAGGCAGCCACAGTTGAATGAGTTGTATGCTTGGGCATTCTAAGCCTAGTGAATAATGCATAAGCCTTAGGTCAGTGTCCAGTGCAGGGGGTGCAGGAATAGAGACTCATTCCTCACTAGGTGAGTTCTTCCTACATGCCAGGCACTGTGCTGCGTGGACATTGCAGAGAACAAACCAGACGCATTCCCTGCCCTCAGAGAGGTTGCAGAGATGGAGTAAATGCAGTGGGAGCACAGCCCAGTAGCGGCCACCTTGCCCCAGGGGGGCCGGAGGCTTCATATAGGGGGCAGCATGGGAATTGGGTCTTGAAGGATGAATAGGAGTTCGTGAGGCAGGATATGGCATTTCAAACCAAGACAACCGCACGGACAGAAGCCTGGATCCGTGACTTACCCAGGGTCCCCTGGCCAGGAGATGGGTGAGCCCCTGTCTGAACCCAGGGCTTTTACTTCTCAGCCCTGTGCTCTTTCTGCCCACCATGCTGTCCCCCTTGACCCTCTGCGGGGCTCACGGTCCACACAGAAGTGAGTGAGTAAGCAGAGCCGGTGGCATTTCCACCCGGCAGGCTGAGCCCTCACCAGTGCCACACCCGGGGGCAGTTTGCCAAGCAGTGGCTGTTCTGAGTGTGTCTCCTCTGGAACACACACTTGCTAGGAAGAGTAAAGCCTCCGCCCGGGGGTTCTGTGACTCTCGCAGACTCCTGGTCTTCCTGTGCCTCGGTTGTTGCGTCTGTGAAATGGAAACGATAACACAAACTAGAACCGCTACGCTGATGCAGCCTTTACTTTGTGCCAGGGGTGTAGGTCCTCTTAGTGTTCCCATTTTACAGATGAGGAAACTGAGGTTCAGAGGGATTACACGACCTGTCCAGCGCGTCGCAAAGCCAGGGAGCAGCAGGATCCGCGTCCCTCCTGGTTCCGCGTGACTCCCGCATTCCGGCTCAAAGCTCGTGGCTCTCCTGTTCACACCTGCGGCCCCAACCCCAGCTCAGGTGCCTGACGAGTATGTGGCTAATGAATGTCCGTGTCCCTGCCAGCTGGAATTTTGGCGGCCGACCTGTGATTTGATGGGGAGAGCCTGCGGCAGGGGCCTGTGTCCCGGGAGGCTGGAACTTCTGATTTGTTCTGCCGAACCTGCTGATGGAGGTGCCTCGTGGAGGAAACCACCACGGCTCAGTCAGGGCTTGGCTGGTCCAAGGAGCCTCAGACATTTAACAGGAACAGCCGGCTCTGGGTGTGTGCCGCGGCCAGCCCGGCCAAGGGGAAATGGGGTTGTGTTTATCATAAACTGTGAAACAAGACGGGCTGCCTGCCCTGCTGGAAAACAGGTAGGAAAGGGCCCTCTCGTCAGAGGGGTTTGTCTGCCTCTCCTCTTCCATTCCAGTCATTTGAGGAGTTCCCTCGGGAGCGGGGTCTGGGCCGGCGAAGCAGAGATGAATGAGCAGGCCTCAGCCCCTCAGGAGGGAGCCCGGCCCATTAACCACCCCCCATTTATTGAGTGCTTACTGCACGCCGAGCACAGAGCCCAGAACTCTGTGGGCATTAATGTTGTTTAACCCTGACAAGGACCCTGTGAGTGTGGTTACTCTCTGAGGCGGGTGGGGGGCGAAGGAAAGGCCTGTGCGGTGCTAAGTCTAGCAGGGGGCCGAAGGGGGAGCTTGCCGCGGGAGGGGAACAGGGCTGCGGGGCTCCAAGGTGGAGAGAGGTCCAAGGAGATCGGGAAGGGTTTCGGGTACAGGAGTGGCTTTTAATCAAGGCCACTGAACAGGGGTAGGGTATAGACAGCAAAAACGGGGAGGGAGGGCCTTCCTGGCTGAGGCAACAACAAAGAAGCAAAGGCCCAGGGGTGGAAAAGTGCATGGCAGTCAAGGGAAGATGGCGGCCGAGGGCACAGGGCCTGCAGTCACAAAGACCCAAGTGTGAATCTGGACTCGCACTAACCAGCTCGTGACCCTAGCGCGTTACATCCTCTCTCCCCCCACTTTCCTTTTTCTTTTTTTCAATTAAGGTGAAATTCACATAATGTAGAATTAACTAGAGTGAACCCTTCAGTAGTATTTAGCACATTCACATTGTCCTGCAGCCACCATTTCTGTCTAGCTCGAGAACCCAAGGAGCTTTGGAGCCCAAAAGTAAACACTGGGACCCCTCGTCCCAGCCCTTGGCAACCACTCACTTGCTTTCTGTCCATCTGGGTTTACCTATTCTAGATACTTCATATAAGTGGAATCACATAGTATTTGCCCTTTTGTGTCTGGCTTCTTTCACTTAGCGTCGTGTTCCGGAGGTACATCTACATTATAATAACACACGTCAATACTTTGCATTCCTTTTTTCTGGCTGAATACTATTCCGCTAGATGGATATACCACATTTGCCTGTTTATCCATTCATCCGTTGATGGACAGTCGGGCTTTTTCCACCTTCAGGCTGCTGTGAACGTATACGACAGGTCTGATCAGTCCGTCTTCATTCTTTTGGGCATGTACCTAGGAGTCGGATTGCGGGGTCATATGGTCATGCCATGTTGGACGTGTCGAGGGTACATCACCTCTTTGAAACTCAGTTTTGACATCTGTGGAATGGGGATGATAACGACTTCCTCATGCAGGGAGGATGGGAAAGGATTGGAGGGTTAAATGGCACACAGTGCCCAGGGAAGCGGGGCCTCCAGATACGTTAGGGAGAGGCCGTGTTAAGAAAGGCTGACGGCTGTGGGAAGGAAGGCGGAGGGAGCAGGGGTCACCCGCACCTGGCTGGGCTCAGCTCTTCTCCTGAGCAGCGGGATCTTTGACATGTTCTGCCCTTTCCCCACCAAGAATGGGGTAGAGTGAGCAGGGGGCTGGTGCCCTGGGAACCAGATGCCCTTCCTGCTTTGGGGTCCATTGGACCACCGTCCCCCTCAGGGAAGCCCCCTAGCAACTGCTTATGTGGTTTTCCCCATTTGCTGCGTATTCCTGTCTCCCCTCCTCCTTTCTGAGCCTGCTGTGGGGCTGCTTAGGCTTGGCAAACAGCAGGGGCCCAGGAATCAAATTAACAGGTACAACTCCCCATCCCCTGCCTGTTACCCGCCTGGCTGAGCCGCAGAGCCTGGGACATAATGGGACTTGGAGGTGGGGGACGCGGGATGAGCCAGCGGCCATGAGAATCATTTGAGAGGGAGAGAGCCTCCAGGCTGGGGATGCAGGAGAGGGTCCTGATGGCACGAGGCAAGCATCACTCATCTTTTGCAGTGGCGTCTGGGCGCTTTTTGTTAGTGGGAAGCAACCGCTGGGACCCAGTGGCCAAGCAGAACTGAGTTCCAATCCAGTGCAGCTGAGGAGGAGTTGCAAGTGGCCTTGGAAAAATTATAATCTAGCTGAGCCTCAGCCTCCTCATCTATAAAATGGGAGATAAGCCTCGTGGCTGGGCTGGCATTTGATGAGAGCAGGAGGGAAATTGGGTTGCACGGCATGCCGCAAGTTTTTGATACCAGATGGCAGTGGAGGTGGGGGGAGCAATGGTCATAGTCGAGGGGATCGTGTCACGGTGGCTCAGTGTCTCAGATTTGACTCCTGCTGGGCATTGAGTCTCGTGATGGCAGGACCCATGTCTGTCTCCTTCATGAACTTCGCTTGTCTGCGGGCGGCTCCCTAAGAAGCAGAGCCTGAGTGGCAGTGGTCGTGCAGGTGAAGTGCCGAGGGAGGCTCCTCCCGAGACACCTGCATGCCGGCGAGGAAGCAGGCCTGGGGTTCAAGTGCAGTCTCGCCAAAGCCGGATCCCAAGGGGCGCCCTGGAGTTGGGGGGTTTGTGCCCAACATTGTCTGTCGGGGCTGCGGGCCAGGCCTGGGGTGGGGATAGGGGTGTAGCCTCCCAGGCGCGTCTGTGTAAGTGACTCCAAGCAGCCAGGAGCCAGCAGCTCTCCCAGAGGGGGTGGGGGTGGAGACTCGCAGCCAGCGCTGCAGGGTCAAGGGAGGGCTGCACCATCTAGGAAAGGGGTCTGGTGCAGCAGTGAGAGGCCCCGTAATCCCTTACTTCGGAATTAGGAAGAAAACACGCATCAGATGCCACACGGACAGCCGTTCTGTTGGGACCGGTGCACAGTAGGCCCTCAGCACCTGTGAAGTGGGTCGAGGCCGGCTTCGTGCTCTCACTGCCTCACCTGCATGGAGACCTTCCCAGGGTGGCGTCTCTCCTGCCTGGCCTGGCCCAGATGAGCTCCTTCCCGCGGACAGTCAGACAGTCGGGTGGTAGACTGCCTGATCCCTAATAACCCCTGTCCCCAGGGCTGAGAGAGGAGAAGCCCATTGTTCTCAGCTCCCTTCCTCCAGGAATGAGAAACGCAGCCAAAGCCTTCAGTTGGGGGTCAGTCAAGGCCTGAGATTTCCCCAGGGGTGTTTGTCTCCGGATGAATGATTTATTCCCATTGTTATTTAGCAAGTGCTATATGGATACATGCCGCTGGTAAGAACTGACACATTTCAGGGGAGCTTAGAGTGCCCTAATGATGCTGGGCGGCTTTCCCCAGGGCTCCAAGGAATGACCACTGTTTGTGTGGCTCAGGGGTGGTCAGAAAAGTCCCCCTTCGGGGCTGGGGCTGTTGCTAGGGCCCGGGGAGGGCGTCACGCCATCTCGGTGAGGACCAGGACGTAGGTCAGCCACTTCCCAGGGTCCCTGCCAATGGGATGGCACAGAGGACCGAAGAAACGGCCTGGCTGGGGGTTCCCCAGGATGTGGTTGGAGCTAAAATCGTAATGCTAATAATACCTTCTCAGGGCTCGCTCGGCCCCAGACGCCGTGCTGGGCAATCTCCTTGTGTCTTCTCGATTCACTCTGGGAGTGACAGCTGTCACTGGCCCCACTGTACAGATGAGGAAACTGAGGCTCAGAGATGTTCACACAAGGCGTCAAGGTCACGTAATGAGTGGCGTTCGAATTCAGCCTTCCCTGTCGAGGGCGTGAGTTCGTGCACGTGTGTGAGTGAAGGGCCAGATCGTGGCAGGGGGAGCGGGCGTGGGAGGCCCACGGAACGTGGAAGGAAGCTTCTCTCCCCTGTTGCCTTCATCACAGGCCGCCCGCGTGCGCGCCGGCAGAGGAGAGGCGGCACCCTGGTGGCCTCGGCGGGAAAACAGCTGCGTCCTGGCAGTGCGCCCCTCCCTGCGTCTACCTGGAGCGGGCAGGCTGCCTGTCTTCCGTCTGGGCTAGTCCTGCATCCAGTGCCACCCAGAGGTTGGTGGCTAGACCGCTGTGCCTGTGCCTTTGCCTTGTGGCTGAGCAGGGACCTTTATGTAAATCCCGGGCAAGAGAAATAGATGATGCCACACTCCCTGGAAACCTTTTCATCAGCTTCCCAGGAGGGGCCTTCAGACTCCCAATACCAAGGCTTGAACTTCAGACAGAGGAGGAAAACCCGGGACTTGGATGGTCCCCATTGCCCCCTCCGTGAATTTCCGTTGGCTCCCTGTTGGCCCAGGCTTCTGTCGCGGCACCTGGGTGCACACCCGCCTCCACTCTCCCTTCCCGCCAGGGCCGAGCATAGCCCGTTTGCTGTGGCCCACACCTGCCACGCTCGTGGAAGTCCCCGTGCCAACGCCTTGGCTGTGCCCTCGGTTTGGAGCACCTTTCCTCCTCGTCTCCACCGCTCGTGAAACTGATCCCGCCCATCCAGGTGCTACCTCCCCCTCCCCCATCTTCACCCGTTGCCCATTCGTCCAGCATCCAGGTGTGACAGGCAACTGAGGCTTCGGGCATATAGCCGGGAGTGGGTTAGATCTTTCCCCGCCTCTGCCCTCTCCCAGGGCAGAGCCGCACTCAGCCTCGCCAGAGTCCCTCTGCCTCCCCCAGTGCCTAACACAGCAACTTACACGGTAGGCATTCAGTGAGTGTTGGCTGAGTGAATGAATGAATGAATGAATGAATGATAAACGAGTATCACTTTACTGCCTTCCATTGAAATGTTTCTGCAGGCCTTTCTCCACCTGCTGATCGCGTACTCTAATGCCATATTCTGCTTTGGGAATGGAGTTTTTATACCCCCGGGGTTTATTATTCTTATTAATAATAATGACAAAATGGCTAACATTGGTCTGGCTCTTCCCGTATGCCAGGCACTGAGCAAAGTGTGCCTTACATCTACAGCAATGCTATCAGTAGGAGCTAGGATAGCCCCATTCTAATTTTTTTTAATGTTTATTTATTTTTGAGAGAGAGAGACCGTGCAAGCAGGGGAGTTGCAGAGAGAGAGGAGACACAGAATTAGAAGCAGGCTTCAGACTCCGAGCTGTCAGCACGGAGCCCCGTGCAGGGCTCGAACTCATGAACGGTGAGACTATGACCTGAGCCAAAGTCGGATGCTTAACCGACTGAGCCAGCCAGGCACCCCTAGAATAGCCCCATTGTATGATTAAGAACTGAGGTCTCAAAGAAGTGAAGGCACTAGCCCAAAGTCACGCAGCTTAGTCAGAGACAGGATTCTGTCACCAGTGTTCGGACTCCAGAACCCAGTATCCTACGTTTATTGAGTGATTGAGGGAATGACCCACGTGATTTAATATTTTGGTAACTGAAAGAGTCGATGCACACTCAGAAGTAGCTACACCAGCCCCACTTGTGCCACCATGTACACAACACGCCCACACGCACACACACACGCACACCTCCCTTGTCTCTTCCTCCAACGTGCGCCATCCATGATCAGGGCTATCACCATCCCCCCTTACGCTCATCTCTCAAATGGGCCGCACGCTAGTCCTGCATCGAGGGTCCTTACATAGTCTTTTTGCTTAGCGAGACATGCCGTTACTGTGTCCTAAGAGATCAACCGTTTCTAAATGCAGCTGGGTTTAGGGAGGACCTTTGTCAAGGCAAGTAGGAGACCAGGACGGTGTAGAAATGAACAGTGAAGGCTGTGGAGTCTGTGGAGATACGCAGGCTTACAAAATGTTCTAGGACATCCCAGCTTAGTGGACACAGATACCTCTAAAATCTAGCAAGACATTCATTCATTCTTCATCAGAAATTTAGGTGCTATGCTATGCTAACGCCCTAAGAAATGAAGGAGGAATTTGGGTCGTTAGTGATCTTCTGGGTCCTAAAACGCCAGAGGAGGAAGTGGACCTTGCTGCATAGGCAATGGGGAGCTATAGAAGGCTGTTGAGTGGGAGAGTGGTCTGGTCTGAGCTCCACCCCTGAAGATCTGTCTCCCTCCCCAGGGGAGGATGGAATGGGGTGGGGGCAGCAGGGAGACCTTGTGGAGGCTATGGCTGCAGGCCAGATGAGAGAACCAAGGATTGGATTAAGGAAGTGAAGTCCCTCGAGGTAGCAGTAGTGGGAAGGGGCCAATGTGAGGAGCTGTGTCTAGGTAGCTTGGACTGAGCTGTTGGGGTAGGGGAGGGAGAGAGAGTGGAATCCAAAACTCTGAATGTTTGGGGGACCCCGTGATTGGGAAGATTTGTGGAGGGCCCATTTCTGGGTAAATGATAACAATAATGGGTGTTACCAAAGCCTTCCTCTGGCAGGTGCTGTGCTAAGTGCTTTATGCCTGTATCACATTCAGTACTCAAACCCCGAGGTAATTACTGTTACCCTCTCCACCTTACATGTAGGGAAACTGAGGCACAGTTAATGTGACCGGGGTCACACAGCCGGTAGCTAACTGGTCGAACTAGGATTCAACTCTAGGCAGCTGCCTGCAGAGCCCCTACCCCCCAGGTTATCCCCAGGTAACCCCCGCCCCAGCTGCAGGCCTGCAGGAGGCCATCGCCATTTCTGGAAAGGATGCGCATTTCCATGCTGGGGGCGCTGAGAGGAAAGGACCAGGACGATTTAGGGTTCCCATTAAAATGAACGTGAGTGCCGCAACCTGCCTCAGCTCCCTGTTCCGTGGACATCAGCCCGGGAGATTAATGTGAGGGCAGGGGAGGCAGAGAAGGGAGGGAAGGAAGGAAGAAAAGTTGCTGCCCGTTATACCTGTCCTTTGGCAAGGCCAGGTAATTAGCCAACCCTCAGCAATAAAATACTTCGTTTCGGTGTAATTGCAAAGTAATTATGTGGTATGGGTTGTGTATTAATCGTGTTGATTAATAACACCCAGGTAGTAATTAAACATCTGCTTCATAATTGTGTGCGGGCTGAAGCTTAACACACACGCGCACACACACATGCACACGTGCCCGAGCCACGGGCAAAGCTCCCTGGTTCTGGTTGTGCTCATTCGTGTGTGTGTGTGTGTGTGTGTGTGTGTGTGTGTGTGTGTGTGAAAGTCCCTGGTTCTGGTTGTGCTCATTCACGTGTGTGTGTGTGTGTGTCTGTGTGTGTGAGAAAGAGAGAGAGGCAGAGAGCCAGGCTAGGTTAAGAGACCCCTCCTGTCCCCACCATACAGTGAGATCTTTGTGCCCCGGCCTCCCCTCGACATAGTGGGGAACTGCTGTGGGCCTGAGGCTCTGTGGCCCCTCTCGAGACAGAACCCGAGGCCCCCAGTATGTGTCTGCTTCCCTGCTGAAGCTGGTTTGGCACAGGGGCTCGAGGGTTCTGTAAGTGTCAATACTCACAGTGCCTTAGCACTTACATTGCTGTCAGTGTTAGCCTGGGTTTGAGGGTCCTTTACTCCAGCAGCCGGGAGAAAGTTCTTATGGTAGGAGCCCCCTGGGCTGAGGCCATGGTAACACCCAGCACACCTGAAAGGTCTGGATTTAATGATCTGATCCCAGAGACTGCAGGGACCAGAGCAGGATGCTGACCGGGGTACCAGGAGCCCTGATTCTAACTTGGCTCCTAGCCCACTTGCTGCGTGATCTTGGACAAGTCACTTCTCCTCTGTCCCTTGGATTCCAGGTCTGTAAAACAAAGAAAACTGAGCTCAGAGGCCTCCAAGGGCCTTTTCAGTTCCTCTGTACTTAGATTCTAATTTGGTTTGTACTAATTAGGAATCGGAGATGATTTAAATTCAATACATATGATCCTTAGTGAGTAAACAATTTGAAATAATTCCTTCCTTTATGACTTCTCAAAGACTCACTCATGAGCAATGAGAACCCAAGCTAAAATCAATAGCTTTTATTTTCCAGAGAGAGAAATTGCCGCTTCCTTGAGCTGCTGGGCATTGCAATTCATTCTTGTATTTTAAAATTTTATGTTTATGTTTATGGACTGCCATTAGGTAATATGGATTCGTCCTGAAGGTTGATTTTTTTCATTAACTTAACTCATTTCACTTATTAGTTCACGTTTATAGCTTGGGTTTAATAAGCGCACGGTGCAGAAGTCATAAAGCGGCCCTTTTCTTTAGCAATATTTTAAAATCAAGACTCTTCTCTGAGTCACCCAGGTTTATTTGCTCATAACGTGCTTCTCGTGTGATTCAAGGCCCAGTACTGTCGATTCTAGCCAACCATTGGACCTTGAGCTTCAGTGTCCTTATGGGGGAAAAGCACCACTCATTAACAAAAGCCACAAATGCTTAAGTTTTAGAAAGAAAGCGTCCCGCCATCACTTTCTGTGCCTAAAGCGCTTCTCATGTTATCAAGTTGAATCCTACGTCTCTGTGAAGTGGCTCAGTGTTTTTTACTTTATAGAGAAGGAAACAGGCCCCGAGAGGTTAAATGACCTGCCTGAGGCCACGAGTTGGTGGCAGTGGTAGAGCCACCAACTTGTAGAGACAAACCCTATGGGTGGAGATCTGCCTTTCCTCCCACACCTGTCTCCCTGGCCTGTCAGCTTCGGGGCCCCCAACCCCACCTCCCTCATACCTTTACCCTCCCACCACCTCTACAGGTCTCTGCCCATCGTCCGTCCATCGCCTCACCATCTGTTTCCACTGCCTGGGCCCCTTCCTGCTTTTCATCTACCTGAAGCACACCTCTGCTCTATGACCATCAGTGGCTCCCCATCGCCTGTGGACAAATTTCACCTTCTTTGGCCTGGCGTTCAAAGACCTTACCCGTGGAACTCCTGCCTTCCCTTCCCACTTCATTTCCCACTCTGCCCCAACAGGAAGCCTTGGCTCATGGTCCTGAATACCCAGCCCACACTTGGGTACCCCCATGCCTTTGCTCACCCTGACCCCTTTGCCCACAGCACCCTCCTGTCATCTTATATTTAAATCTGCCCCCTCCTCCAGGAAGCCTTCCCTGGGGCCCACGTAGGGAGGGACCTCTCCTGCCTCTGAACTCAGAGCTATGTGATGAGCCCTCCTTGTCACCTTGAACCATGAAGACAAGGGCATTGACTTCTCTTCCCGATAACCGTGAGCCTCTTTGAAGGCGTGGTCTGTGCCTCAGTCATCTCTGGCACCCCTGGAGTCCCAGGTACACGGCAGGTGTTCGTTAATGCTCACCAAATGAGTGAATGCTCCTGTTGCTTGTGGCCTCAGGAAAGACAATCCTTGCGTCTTCTCTGTGACTTCCGGGGCCAGCCCAGCGCAAACTTAGGGAAAGACTGCCCAGTTTCTATCACCTGTCGACAGCTCCGCCTCCCTTCCTTCCCACAAGCTTCCTTCTGTCTTCCCAGATTTGTTCCATTCCTTCCAGGTCACCCGTTTTCCTCTTCCCTTCCAACAAAATGTACCCATCCCGGGCCCCGCCTACTCAGCTGACTGCTGCGTGAATGGCCTTCTGGCTTCTGGCAAATGAAATCCGGATACGCTGTTAATCCGGATTGCACGCTGTTGCAATCGTGGCAAAGGAGGCTAGACCCCAGGGGGCTGTAGACCACTCTGTATCTGAGCTGCAGGACCCTCAGTTTTACATGTGAGGAAACTGAGGCCCAGGAGAGGAAAGAAGGGGAGTTACACAAAGGCGTTGTTGGCTAGATTCTCAGTCAAGCCTCCCTTAGGGACTCTCTATTACTTCCTGGGTTATCTTGGCCACTGGGGTTAGAACCACAACCCCATTGGTGGGCACAGCACTTTACCGTTTGCATGCACCTGCCCGTAGGTGGTCATCTCTGCAGCTCAGCGGAATTTCCCTGAGGCTCAGAGAGGCAGGTCACATGTCCCAGTCACAAGGCCAGTGGCTAGTGACAGGGCCAGGGCTGGAAAACAGGGCTGACCTGCCGTCAGCTGGTGTGGTTGCCGGCTTCCCTACCTGCTGGCGGGAGCCCCTTGTGTATCCCGGGCTCCATCTGTAGGCCCTGTGCCCCCGGCCCAAGCAGGCAGCCTGAGCCAAGGGAGAGGCAGCCAAGGGCCGGATGTACCACTGTCCGTGGCGGCAGGGGGTCGGCCTCTGGGCCTGTGGAAGCCAGGGGAAGTGATGCAGGTCAGGCCCAGCTCACAGCCTGGAGAGCAGGGCTTCCTGGGCTGCTGTGGGATGGCCTGGGCCTTCGAGTTACCCACTCCCCAGGCCCGATGGCCCCTCTGCCATGTCCCGCCCCTCTGGCATTTCTGGGCCTGGACTCAGGGCTGGAGCATCATTTAACAAAGACACACACAAGGACAGCGTGTGCACGTTCATACACGGAGCTTCCTTCCCCTCGCCCCAGCCACAATATTGCTCCCCCGCGGGTGCCACCGCGAGCTCGTCTGCATGGGTTCACGACACGCATGATCCTACATTTCTCTAGTTCACATTCCATTTTAAACGGTCTAGACGGCGGGTGGCGGCCCGCGGCGATCAAGGATCCACCCTCCTTCGTCGCGGTCAGACTTGCAGCCCGGGTGCAGGGCAGGGATCTGCCACATGCCGTCAAAATGAGCTGCTCTGAAATTAGCTGTGGGTTCAAATCTAATCTGTGCTATTTAACGGTCATGTGTCTGCCAAGGTACTGAACCGCTCATGAGAGCGCAGTTAGGATCAAATGGGGACATGCACAGGAAGCACTGACCCCAGGACTTTTCCGTCTCACCTCCCGTTCCGCCCTGACAGGCAGCGCTGGCTCAAGGCTCCCCACTTGGGTACCTCGACGCCCTTGCTCACCCCGCCCCACTGCCCACAGCACCCTGTTCTCAATTCCACACACACACACACACACACACACACACACACACACACACACCTGCCCCCTCCTCCAGGAAGGCTTCCTGTGCCTGCTGGGGTCGACCGTGCAT
Organism: Felis catus; assembly: GCF_018350175.1. Classification (NCBI taxonomy): domain Eukaryota; kingdom Metazoa; phylum Chordata; class Mammalia; order Carnivora; family Felidae; genus Felis; species Felis catus. The sequence goes on from NC_058377.1 coordinate 97,078,488, forward strand.
TGTCGTCAGGACATTAGAGGAGCAGCCTTACTTTGGCAGCTCCGCCCAGAAGTTACTAGAGCCGGGCTTTCCAGCTGACCGTGAGAGATTGTAGGGACTGCCAGTAGGCCCAACAGCCCGTTTCACAGATGGGGAAACCAAGGCCCCGCCAAGGGGAGCATGTGCCTGGGCGGAGCTAGTGTGGCATTGGAACCGGAGCCCAGGACCCCTGCCTGCAAGACTCAGGGCAGGGGGGTGGAGGGTCCACTGCAGCTGCGTCCTCCTGGGGGTGAAGACCGCCCCCCCCCCGCCCCACCAGGGGTCTGTTCATTGGGTGGGTGGTCTGCTTCTTTCAACACGTTTGAGGGGGGGTGGGTTGGGGTGGAAATGAAACGTGGAGGCTGGGGGTCCCCCAGATGAGCCTCGTCCTCAAGTATGTGTGGCGAAGAGGCCCAGAGAGGCTGGGACACACCGATCATCCCGATGGGGACTGAAGCAGGGCCCGCAGGTGCCACGTGAGTCCACGAGCAAGGCCTCGCTGCGCCTCATGCTGCTAAAACAGTCTCCGTTGTTTCTTGAGGCCAGTTATTTGTTTCTTTACCGTACCCCTTTTGGAGAAAGCCGAGACCGCCACCCCTCCTGGGGAGTTCGCTCCCCCACCCCTGAACGCTCCCCAGTTCTCGCGAGAGCAGAGCGGGCTGCCAACGGGGGGCGTTAGCACTCACCAGCTTGCAGAGCGCTAATGACATTTGCATTTTGCTCGCTGCCGAAATGTGGGCTGGGCGGTGGGGATCCCACGGGGGCACGCGGGGAGCTTGCAGCCCACCCGGAGAGGCAGATATGCGGGGCTGGGACCCCGAGCTGCTCTGTGAGAGGCAGTGAAGAGGGAGGAAGGTGGGGACAGAAGGAATGGATGACCGGGTGGAACTGAGAGTTTTGTCTGCAAGACTCGCCACGGGGACAGAGCAAGCCCCAGTCCGGTGCTCCACCTTGCCGTGCAGCCCCTGACGATATTCTCCTCTGCATCACATCCCTAGCATTTGTTGAGCGAATGCTCTGCATGGCCTTCACAGACTTTAACTGCCTGCAATCCTCGGAGAGAGATGCTATCATTATCCCTGTTTTATAGGCGAGGAGACTGATGCTCTGAGTGGACACCTAACTTACCCAGGGTCCACTTCTGGAAAAAGATTGCCCCAGCATGTGGCCATGATCTACCTGCCTCCAAAGACCATGCTTCTGACCACTGTGGGCATTGACTCTTGCACCTTGTCGGGGTTTGAACACAGCCAGGAAACAATTCTCTGCCCTGGCCTGTGACCAGCATCCGCCTGATGGCATGTGGCCGATCCCTGCCCTGCACCCGGGCTGCAAGTCTGACCGCTACAAAGGAGGGTGGATCCTTGGAGAGAACACCCAGCGGCGAGTCAGGAGAGACGCAGGGTTTAGGCCCCACTCTGCCACCAACTTGCCACGTGACCCTGCACTAGTCCCCGCCTTGAGGCCATTGGTCTGGCTGGATGGAGCATCCCAAGAATGCCTTTTCACATGAGGAAGGATCTTGCCTCCGATGCACTCACACTCTTGTGGAGTTCCCACCCACTCACTCCAGCATATACATTTATGTTTCACATCAAAGCAAACCGCGAAACATTTGTCGAGCTTCCCCGCTCTGCAAAGGGCACGGTGCTAGACACAGTGGGTGTGATGCTTATGTATTTTTATGCAGGGCATACACACACAGGCATATGCATATCTTTGTGTCTCAGTCTCGCTTCCATGCGAGTTCAGCTGGGACCTCTATCCTGATGCATGATCCCAGGTTCCTGCTGTCTTTGCCCCATCCCACAGCCCCCTTGGGATCCAGAGAGCATCTCAAACAAAAAGACACGTCCGGCAGTGGGAGCTGATGAGATCTCCCCGGACCAGGCAGTTAGGGCTGATGTGCTTGTCTCTGACAGGTGGGCATCTCCTGGACAGCCCAAGCTTGCAGTGGCCGGGGCTTCTGACTCCGTCATCAGAGCAACTTGAAACCCTTGACTTTGGCGTCCAGACACGGGCCCAGTACTTTTCCAGGCCTCCCAATGCTTGCCACCCAGGTAAGGGAGGTCAGGCTTGCTCAGCACCGGGTTCTATGCTGCGCCTGTTGTCGTCGCTAATAGAAACCATGAGCAGGGGCACCTGGTCATTCTGTATCACAGTGTCCTCTTTTATACCCTTCCAGAGCAGGAGAGCCCAGTGGCTCAGGCTCTAAAGTCCAGCAGACCTGGGTTCAAATTCTGACACCACCAATTACTGGCTGCGTGGACCTTGGGCAGTTGTCTCGTCAACCTTTCTGTATCTCAGTTTCCCCATCGGTCAAACCAGGAAGGAAGAGCACCCACATTCTGGGTTTGTGAAGATGAAATCTAGGAAAAGGGCTTAGAACAGGATGGACACAGAGTAAGCTCCGAATTCAAGAGACGGTAACTGTTCCTAAGGGTACTCCTGTGCTCATGACGATCCGAAATGAGTTCGTCATCGTCTGTCTCCTGCCAGAAGGTGGAGTCCATGAGGGCAGGGGTTTGTCTGCCTCATTCTTAATTGAATCCCCAGGTCCCAGCACTGTAAACGGCCCCCTGCTTTTTTTCAAGTTCATTTATTTTTAAGAGAGAAATAGAGAGGCAGAGGCAGAGAGAGAATCCCAAGCAGGCTCCACACTGTCCATGTGGAGCCCAACGCGGGGCTCAAACTCATAAACCCTGAGATCATGACCTGAGCCAAAATCAAGAGTCAGACGCTTAACCGACTGAGCCACCCAGGCATCCCTGGCCTTTATTTGTTGAATGGATGAATGTATGAAGGTGTTTTGCCTATTTTATACAGAACCCGCAGGACAAGTCCTTGAAGGTCCTTGCATTAGTCTGGATATGAGTTTGGTTGTGTGTGACAAAACCCCTAATGATAGTTCCTTCAATGAGAAAGAGGTTGATTTTCCTCTAAGTAAAATTGTTTGTTTTTTTTTTCATTTTTTTAAATGCTTATTTATTTTTGAGAGAGAGAGGGACAGAGCATGAGCAGGGGATGGGTGGAGAGAGAGGGAGACACAGAAACCGAAGCAGGCTCCAGGCTCTGAGCCGTCAGCACAGAGCCCGAAGCAGTCGCGAACTCATGAACCGTGAGATCATGATCTGAGCTGAAGTCGGATGCTCAACAACCTGAACCACCCAGGCGCCCCGTCTAAGTGAAATTCTGAGCTAAGAAGATTTTTCCACACAAAACTGTTAGAGGCCCAGCTTCCTCTGTCTTGTGGTTTCACCATTGCTGGTCTGCGTGATCCACGATGGCCCATGACAGCCTCTTTGTTCTACTCAGCAAGAAGGAGGAAACCACAGAAGGAGAGGGTGCCACTTCCTTTAAGAGGGCGCCCATGTCGCTTCCATTCACACCCCATCGGCCGGAGTGCAGTCATTCTATAGCACACTTTGCTGCAAGGGAGGCTGGGAATTACAGGCTTCATTCTGGGTGGCCATCTGCCCAACTGCCATTCTATTTCGAAGGAAGAAGGGCAACACGGATACTGGGGGACCCTCCACCTTGCCCGATAAGATGACCCACCCCTTTTCTTCCCCCTCCCTCTCCGCTCCCTCCCTCTGGCAACCGGTGATCTTTTGAGCGTCCCCAGACTTTTGCCTTTTCCGGAACATCATAGAATCGGAATCATAACTGTAGGTAGCCTTTCAGATTGGCTTCTTTCACTTAGCAATATGCGTTTGAATTTCCTCCATGTCTTTTCATGATTTGATGGCTCGTTTGTTTTTATTGCTGAATAACATTCCATTGAATGTACCCTAGTTTGTATATGCGTTCACTTACTGAAGGTTGTCCCGGTTGCTTCTGATTTTAGGCACTTATGAACAAAGGTGCTATATGTTCATATGCAGGTTTTTGTATGGGCCTAAGCTGTACCCAGTTGGGTAAACACCTAGGAGCATGTTGGCTGAACTGTATGGTTGAGACCATATGTGGCTTTTTAAAAGACCACCAAACTGCCTTCCAAAGTGGCTGCAGCATTTCGCATTCCCCGCAGCCTCTGCCCAGGGCAGGTCTCCCTGAGACCGTGGACCAAAGCCCCGGGGTGACTCTTCCTGCTCCAAGATCAGGGGTGGCTGCATTCCGGGACCCTCATTCATCGTGTAGGGTCTGTCTCCCCTACAAGAACCCAAGGTCAGCGAGGCAGAACAATGAGGAGAGGGGACAAAGCGAGTGGATCTGGGCCAACGTTAGATCAGCCAAAACACAGCCCAAGGGGGAGTCAGGGGGCTGGAGAGGCTGGGGTGCAGATGGCCTGTGGCCAGTGCTTGAGTCTGAGGGCCCCTGGGCTCAACTGGGGAAGGTGGGAGCTGCTGCCCAGGTCAGCAAGAACCAGGGATGGGCCAGAAATGATGGCTGGCTGCAGGGGAGACCAGGGCAAAGGCTGAACCGAGGTCAGATGCCACATCAGTTGGGAGCCAATCCTCAACTCCAAACCTGATTAGGCGAGACAAAGCGATTTATTAGCTTTTTATTGGTTTCCAATATATTGACAGTTTGGGGCGTGTTTATGGGTGTCCAAGGCAGAGCCGAATCCAAGGTTCAAATGATGCCCATGTCTGTGCCTTCTGCTTTCCTCCTTGTGGGTTTCCATCCCTGGCACCCGGGCCCGGTGGGGTGGCAGGGCAGTGGTGAACAGACAGCTCAGGACTGACATCCCACTCATTTCCAAGCCCGGGGAAGGAGAGCTTCTTTCTCCCAGGATGTCCAGCCGAAGTTCCAGAGCTGAAGCTTATTGGCTGGTCTCAGGGCACATGCCCGTCTCTGACCAATTACTGAAACCGGGGTGGGGGCGGGTGGGAAGAGAGAATGTGCTGATTGGCCAGACTAGGTCAGAGTCGATGGCCGGTGGGGCAGCATGTGTTATGGGGGGGGGGGGGGGGGGGGCGGGCGTTGGCCTGAAATTGGGAGAGGGCTGGAACCCCAAAGGGAAAACCCGGGTGCTATTTTCAGAAGGAGGAAGGAATGCTAGGGAGACAAAACAACAGGTGAGCCTATTGGTGCCATGGCAGGGCCTGGGGGACACGGAGGAAACGGGAATGCTGATTTGTCCCAAACGGTCCCTCCTGTAGTTTGCAGGAGAAGGGTGGCCTTGCTCTGACAGGTGCACCTGGGTTTCTGTGGATCTGGTATCTGAAAGCCTGATTTATGCACCTACAGTCCCACACTCACACGCACTCACACACACAGTGTACCTCCAGGTGATGCTTCGCGTTCCAGAGGGATTGGCCCCAAACGTCCCTCCCATATGGAGTTGCTGTGCACTGGAGAAGCCACCCCACTCTTTCAGCCACCCCATATCCTGCTGCCTTGGTTTCCCCTCTACTTGCTGGGAGGACCTTTTCCTTCCTCCCCCGACTCCCTCGTGGCTGGGGATAGTTTCTTGAGCCACTTTAGGGTTTATTTGCCCCAAATGGGCTCCCAGAAGCCCTGGGCCTACGAAGACCCCCTTCTCAGAACAACTGCAGCCCAGCCCTCAGATGCACTGAGGCGTCTCAGCGGAGAGGCAGGGCTGACTGAGCAAGGACCCCATCTCTGTGGAACCCAGGGGCCTCCGTGGGGCTCCAGGGAACATGGGAGCAGGCCGGCCTCTCGGCTTTCGCTGACGTCCACCGTGGCAGCTCTGTTATGCATTTAGGGTGCGGTGTATGATCTCATTTGAAAGAAGATTGTTCTGTAGGAAAAAGATTGAAAACCGCAGCATATGATGCCTCCTCCCAGACAACTGTGGCCAAGTGCTTTTTATGTTCTGTCCTTTGTTTGATTTTGGTCAACCACAAACCTCCTTGCCCTTCACCGGTGTGTGTGTGTGTGTGTGTGTGTGTGTGTGTGTGTGTGTGTCTCTCTCTCTCTCTCTCTCTCTCTCTCTCTCTCTTCTCCGTCTCTTGCCTGTGGATTCTGCAGCTCTGACTCACCACATAGACCAGCTCAGTGTTCAGCACTATCCTGCCTTATATGGTGTGCTCAGTGCTGCTGGGTCAATGAGTGTTAATTCATTTCTTCAGCCAGTGACTATTGTGTTCTCATCATGTGCTGGACCTGCTCTACTTGCCAGGGATAGAGAGTGAGCAAAGCTGAAAGGTCCCCGCCCTCCCCTCTGGGAGAGCCCCTGAGGGCAGGACCCTTCCTCCGGGTGTCTTCCCCCTCATCCCCCCCACACCCCTTGTCCAGGGTTTCGTTCATTGCTGAGCCATAGTTGAACTTGGTGAAAGTCTACGAGTTGATTATTTTCCACGCTATTTTCCAGAGCCCCCACTGACGCTGCAGAGATTCTAGAATGGCTTGGTCCTCACCCGGTAGGACTTACAAGACACAGCTTGCCATAGGTCCTGGAGAGGGACGGGGGCGACGGTTAGAGATCTGTGTGCAGACCCGGTGGGGGGAGGTGCACAAGTAACCGGAAGGAATTGGCCAGCCTTCACTCCGGTTGTACCTTGCTCATTCAGCCTCTCAAGGGGCTCCCGGCCAGTTATAAGGAGATAGACATGAGAGCAAAGACATACAAGGTAGGGAATAAGAGAGTCCAGAGCAGAATTATAAAAGAAGGCTTGTAGGTTCCAAGGCCAGTGATCCAGAGGTCACTTCCGGGTGGGGACGGTGGTGAGGAGTCCGGGAATGCAGAGCATTCCAGCTGGGCTTCGAAAATTGGGGTACCGGACAGGCAAGGATGCCAGGAAGGAGCAAACAGTGAGAGTGAAAGCCTGGAGGTGGGAGCCTAGGGCTTGGAAGACTGTGCCAGGCAGGAAACAGGATGGACGCGGACAGCTTCTTCCCTGCTGGCCTCCAGGCTTGGCTGCGTGCAGGTCCGTGGCCATCCTCGAATCTGCCTTTAAACGACAGCCCGGGTTTGGAGTCAAGTGGCTCTTCCATTTTCCTTTTTTCCCCTCCATCCTCAGGAAGGGGAGTTGCGGAGGGGCCGTTCAGAAGAAGGGACCCAAAGTAATGGATCCCCCCAACTCCAAGGTTCTTAATGGAACGGAGAAACCGTATTCACCTGTAACTTCCCAAGTCACGACAGAGCCTGGGCTGGAAGTCAGAAGACTTGGGTTCTTGTCCCAGCCCTGCCACGGATGTCCTCAGCTTCCCTGTCCTGTACTTTGTCGTTTGTGAAATGGGTGGGGGGGGGGAGCTCCCAGCCTTAGACCTTTAATTCTAAGTCAGACCTCGGTGCACATCCCAGCTCTGCCAGTAGTATGGCCTTGGCCCTCTGAGCCTCGGTTTTCTCATCTGTAAATTGGGGATAATGACACTACGCATCTCACAGGACGGATGTGGAGATTCCATGAGGTCACTAAAGGAGATAAAGCGCTCACCAGCTTGTCCACCAGAGGGTCAGTACTGAGTGATAGCACTCATGCTGTGGGTGTTCTTACTATTTAGATTTTCAGTTTTATGACTCTGGGAGGAATCCTCAGTAGAGTCTTTGGTATGTAGGTGCCTTTGGGCAGCTTAAGTCCATGTCCCCCAGATACAGTGATCAGGACAAGTCACACCCCTCCCGTGGGGGAGAACTGCCTTCCTCAAAATTACATTTATTCACTCAAATATTTCCTGAAGACCTGCTGTGTGCCTGGGCCTCTGAGAGCTGAACGGGACACCCAAGCTCCCTGCTCTCAGCAGCTCAGGCTGCCGCAAAGCGTGCTTTGTACCTCCAGCTGGCCCCGCCGACACCGTTGGCCAAGGGACCTCACGCCATGCATGGTGCGCTCAGCTCTGCAGGCTGGAACCCTGGGAGAGATCCCACCTGTCTCCCCGGCTCCCGGATCTTTCCTACCCTCTCCCTTTCCATCTTGGGGCAAAGGCTTGGGTGAAATGCCAGAGAACCCAGTGCAGTTAACTGGCCTGGGACCGGAGAGACCGCTTGGATTGCCAAGCCCTGGTTCAGCGTTATGCAAACTAAGTGCTTTGGAGAAGAAGAGTGGCTTGCCCCCGGGCACGGAGTGCAGGGTTGTGTCTCATTCATTCCCCTGTTGATGTCTGTTTGGATCTCCGACTGCAAGAGCTTTTGGAAATTTGCAGAGGAAGCAGAGCAGATTGGAAGGCCCTGAGGGGTCCAATCTGCCCTGTGCTCACCTGGTCCTTTCTGGGTGGTCGTGGGCCTCTCGCCCTCTCCGGTTGCCAGGATCCGGCAGAGAGCCGGGCACGCAGCGCCTTCAGTCAGTGGCTGGTGAGTGGACGGGCAGATGGACAGGCGGCAGTGGGCTCCCCGTAATACATGCTTTCTTAGCCTCGGTCCAAGTTTCCAAGGTGGTTGGAGACACCAGGCTCCGGCTTTGTTTCTGATTTTGGTTCCTGGGCAGTCGCGGTGGTTTTCAAGTCACAGGGCGGACTCAGAACAAGTGGTTTTTGAGCTCGTCGATCTCTGAGTTGCAGTTTCAGGAGGCAGCGCGGCGCGCGCACCCTGATCGAGGGTGGAGCTTGCTCCCTGACACTCGAGAGTTTAGAGCCCTGCTCCAGGGCTGGGTGACCTCGGGCATGTCACTCAGTCTCTCGCAAATTCAGTGTCCTCATCTAGAAAATGATAGCACTAATAGCATCCAACACAGAGGGCTGTGATGAGCTTAGATTAAATAATGGGGATAAAAACACAGAGCCGAGCTCTGGGCACATGGCAAATGTACCAGGATGATGGTGATGTATTTAATGACCCCTTAGGCTATTTGTTGCATAGACTTCTCTCTTCCAAACCGATTTTTGCATACGGCTTTGCATTTTTCAGACAAAAAAAGTATTTTGAAAAGTTACTGCTACGGAAGTAATACGTGGTCCTTAAAAATTCAAATGATCCAGGAGGATTTAAATTAAAAAGCAAATGCCTCATCCACCGCCAGCCAGTTCCTTCCCTTGCCTAGCGTGCAGCTTCCCAAGTCTGGAACTCTCCTCCCTTTTTCTTCTCCCCAGGAGCAGGGGACAAGTGTGCAGTCAGGTGAGGACAGCGATCAGGTGGCTGTTGTGTTGAATTGCCGTCCAGGCCAGAAGTCCAGGCCTCAGTGGTCCCACTGGAGCAGGGGATAGCCTGGCATCCTGGCTGCAGTTGGCTCTCTGTCTTGAGGGTCTCCAGCGTTCCGGGTCCTGGAGTCCTGGCAGGTGGGCCCGGGGCAGGCCACCTTCAGGCCAGGCTTGGAGGGACAGACTCACCGACACTGTGTCTGGCCGCATGCAGGCCTGGCTCCCTCTTCTGTCAGGGAGCCCCAGGCTCAGTCCTCCCCGAGCTTCCGTGCTCCTGGCAAGACACTTCGCTCATTCCTGTCCGCCTCCTGAGAGTCTGCACGTCTGCAGCTTGCCCTCTGGTGCCACACTCCTTCCCTCCATCAGGAACAGCCCCGGACCTAGCACGGGGCCTGGTGCCTCACTGGCACTAAGTGGACCCACAGCAGGTTTGAATTTTAGCATCACTATGGTGCCAAATGTGTCATCTGCCTTTACTTCTTTAGCTCTGACCATCTGCCACGGAGCCCCCGCTACCCATTTGAAGGACATTCCATCCCAGGCATATTGGGGAGGGAGGATTCTTGCCCCCAGGACATGTTACTTAGCCTCTGTCAAATTCAGTGTTGTCATTTAGAAAACGATAGCGCTAATAGCGTCCTGTAGGGGTCTTGGTGGCCCCTGTGTGGCCCAGAACACTTAGGGTAGGCTCCTTTGGCGAGCCTTGAGGTCCAGGGAGGGCGAGCGGGCCGTGGCCGTTTCCGCGCCATCCTGGGCCCAAGAGTGGAGTTTGGCTGCAGCTCCAAGCGGTGAGTTTGGGTGCATAGCCTTCCAGCCTTGCCCAGGCTTCTCAGGGTGGCCCCGTGGAAGTCCTGCCACCTGGTGGGAGGGCTCTTCCAGCACTCGGGCCTGTTGTTCTCGGATCCCCCCACTTTCACTTCTTGCTGATTATCCAGAGACGCTCAACAACCCTCTCCCCGGGCCTGCTGCCTCTGCCTGCCCCCCTGCCCAGGCTTACACGCCTCCACCTTCACAGGCTCCAGCCTATGCCCGGCCGAGAAGTTTCCAGGACTCAGAGGGTGGACGGTCTTCCTAGCCCAGCAACCTCTGTGCCTGGCCTTGGAAGCCAGCAGCCCCCAAGACATGGGATCCAAAGGCTTGGCCGCCATCTTGGGAAAAGGGAGAGAGAGAGAGAGAGCTCCCACAGCAGAGCAAACAAATCAGGAAAACTTGTCTCAGTAAATTCTCCTGCTATCCACACTGGCTACCACAGATAGACCGGGACCTTTCGTGCATTTGGGCACCGAACGCCAACTCTAAACCAGATTGGTTCAGAGACTGGAAATGAAAGAAAAATCAGACAAGATCGAGCTCAGAGGGCTCAGATGTGGTCCTCAGACAAGCAAGCTCAGCATTGCCTGGGGACTTGCTAGAATGCAGATCTCAGACGCCCTCCCCAGACCTCATGAATCAGAGATTTGCGGGTGAGATCCAGCAGTCTAGACTTTGACAGGCTCCCCCGGGGCTGGAGATGCAACAGGCAGGTGGCAAGTGGTCCAGGGCCCTGTGATGCAGTGGCACGTAGACGGGGTGACACAGCCCACGGTGACACGGTCCTCGTAGATAGGGATTATGAATGACTTACTTAGAGGTGGACAAAGAAATCTGTGTGTGACTTGGGGGAGGGGAGTGGATTCCTGGCGGAGGGATCAGCACATGCAAAGTCCCTGAGGCATGATAGAACAGAAGCGTCCAGGACCTATAAGTGGTATTGCTGGGGCAGAGTGGGGGAGGAGCATGGGGGGGAGGGGAGGGCTCATCAATGGGCTTCTTGTGCTCTGAGTTGGGTTTTCCCCAGGAGTGCTGCAGAGCCGTGAAAAGGTTTATGCAGGGGGGAGGGAAGACCTGCACCCTGGGAAGACGGGTGGTTGAGGTGGAGGGTCTCTGGACCACAGCAGGTATCGGGCTGTCTTCTGGAGGGCAGGGATGAGCCTGTGGTGGATGGGGAGTAGGAAGCAGGGTAGGGCGGGGATACCCTGGGTCCTGGAGGAGTCCTGCCCTGTTGCCAGAACACGAACACCGGGGAGCCACTACTGAATGCTGGAGCCCGGGTGGCCCTCTTCTGTCCGTCTCTTTGTACCTCGGGAACACTCTGTCCTGCACTGTGATTAGTCTGGGCGTCATGCCTTCCACTCCAGAGTCTCCGTTTGCCATCTCCGAGGGAGAGGAGACCACGGTACTGTCCGCACGGCTAGGTCCCAGACCTAGTGGCCGCACCAAGAAACGCAGCAGCATGCCTAGAGCCCCTCTGACGGTGGAGCTGGGTGGAGGCTGGGAGCGCCTGAGAGGGGCCCAGGCCGATGGTGGGCTGGGTCAGGAGGCGCCTGGCCTCCGCCCCTCAGGGCTGGCGTGCCAGCACCTTGGAGAGGAGGTGGCGGGGGAAAGCCCCAGCCCGGCCTTCTCCTTGGAGGCCCAGCCTCCCTCACTGCCTTCCTAGGGCCAGGCAGGCACAGGAAAGGTTGCCGGGGCCTCTCCCAGGCCTGGGGCTCCCCTTTGGGAAGGGGCCTCTGATGAGCTCATCCTGCGGTGAGTCTGGGGCTGAGGCGGGGGAACCTGCAGACTGCCGCCAGGATCCTGAGTCCCTGGGGAGGCCAGAAGTGGGGAGAGGGAAGGCCCCTGCATGCCTGACGGTGGGCAAGTATGAAACCCGCGTCTGGCCGGAGGGCCAGACAGGGCCCCGTTTGACCGGCGTACCAGCAGCTCTGGGCGGGCAGCCTCTGCTTCCCTTGCCCCCGCCTCTGGCGTAGTTCAGGCCCCAGTGCATTCGCTTGGAGCCCTGAGCTGCCTGGCCTGGCCTGTGTGTATTCAAGGATCACGTTAGCCCAAACCAGCAATCAGTGCGGGCGTGTGGTGAGCGCTGGGAGGAGGTGCGGTCCTGGTAGAGGAGGTGCCAGGCCCCCTCCCTCGGGATGGCTCAGGCCTTTCCGCTTCCCTCTGAGTGCAGATTTAACTCTTGAGGGAAGCGACCGGCAAGGATTCCTGGCCTCACCAACTAGCCGGACCGGGAGGGGTTTCAAAGTCCTCTGTTTCGACTCCTTGAGAGGTGTTCATTGAATTCTGCTTACATACTACTGGCGACGGAGAGCTCGCTGTCGGTCCAGACAGCAGTGCTCAGATGGCCTTGAAAGCTGTTTTCCTGCTTTGCACAGGAGCAACCGTGAGCAAGTCGGATCTCTCCTCAGTGTGCGGACCCCGAGCGGAGACCGGTCTTCTCTGCTCATCTGCAGGCCCGAGGGTGTCACATCCCCAGGAGAGATGTCAGCCCTTCCCTGGCAGGTAGCAGTGCCCAGCACGTGATTGGTTCTGTCCCCACCTCCCTCAAGTGGACCCACCAGTGCCTTACAGACCAGGCCAAGCCACGCCTTCGGCTTTCCTCCTAACTTAGAGACCCCAAACTTTAAGATGCCCCGAGCCGCCCTCCAGCACTGATCTGCGGAGGCTTCTGGGAGGCCTGTCTCCCGGAGGCCTCCAACCTCATGCTGCCACCTCCCAGGTTCCCCATCCTTCTGCAGAAGCTGCCTCCCCGTATCACTGGGGCTTCACTTCGGGGTGTTAGTGAGGCCAGCTGGTGGGTGGGTAGTAGTTTCTCCCACGGGGTAAGGAATAACCAGAGGGTGCCACTGTGAACCCACCGGTGGAGAAGGAGTCCCCAAACCGGCGGTGACCTCAGGCCTCAGCTGCCACTGCTTCCCACAGGGTGTGGGCATCACCCCCAACCATGCGTCGGCCCCTCTGGACTTTGTTGCTGGTGTCACTGGTTGGCGTTTCTTAACAGCTTTACGGAAGTATAATTTTCACTGCTGTGAAATTCGCTCATTTTAAAGGCATGATTCACTGACTTGTAGTAACCGTAAGAAGTTGTGCAACATCGCTACAATGTCCTTTGAGAGTATTTCCATCACCCCCCGAAAAAGAAACCTGGTATCCCACTTGCCATCAGATCCTGTTCCCACCCCCAGCCCCAGGCTCCCGCCGTTTCCTCTCTGCCTCTGGAGATTTTGCCGTTTCTGGACATCTCATATAAATGGAAGCACATTCCGCGTGTGGATGCCTGTTTTTTATATCCTGGCAGAGGCGCGAGGAGACGGTGCCCACTCACTGATACGCCCACCTTTCCACAGCCGGCCGAGGCCACGTCCTGGGTGTGTTTTCTTAGAGCTGGGAGATCTCCTGGAGACACTGAGTGCCATCTTTAGTCTAGTGCAGGAAGGAAATCCTGTGTGCCCAACCTTACACGAGGACCCTCTGACATCTGCTTGAATACGCGGGGCGACAGCCAGCTCGCTAACCCCGGGACTAAAAGAAACTTGCTTGTCCTGATCACTTGGTAAGTGCCAGGCTTGCTGATGTCATTTGATCCTTGGGTTCGTCCGCCAAGATGGAATCATTTTAGAGCCGACGAAATTGTAGTTCAGAGGGGTTGAGGCGCTTACCCAGGGTCACACAGGTAGGAAGTGGGTGAAGCCAGATTTAAACCCCAGGTCTGTCTGATTTCAAATCCAACTTCTTAAAAAAAACTTTTTTTTAAATGTTTATTTATTTTTGAGAGAGAGAGAGAGAGAGAGCGAGCATGAGTGGGAGAGGGGCAGAGAGGGAAACAGAATCCGAAGCAGGCTCCAGGCTCTGAGCTGTCAGCACGGAGCCCGATGCAGGGCTCGAACCCACACACCGTGAGATCCTGACCTGAGCCGAAGTCAGACGCTTAACCAACTGAGCTGCGTGGCACCCCCTTCCAATCTGTCTTGTAACAGCTGCACCACGTTTCCAGTCTTCCCATGCGGTGGGGGATACTCCCCTTCGTAATCGGGGCAAACTTCGTATTCCTGTAACTTACACCCATTGTTGCTAGTTTTGCGAACAAGACCTACGCAGACCACCTGCCTGGACGTGGGTCCTTCGGGTCTACGTCCACCCCACCAGCGCTTTTCGGTGGACAGCCACGTGGGGAGGATGCGAGACAGGGGTTGGGCAGGGGCCGATCTGACCCAGGCTGGCCCCTTGGACCTTTTGAGGATCCCTTCAACAGCCTGCAGCAGCATGGGCTCTGCTGGAACTGCTCGCCATCTAGAGGGCCCCCCCTTAGAGAAACCTGGGGCACGGGGAGGCTCAGGGCCTCTGGTCTGAATGAGTTCTTCCCATGCTTCAAAGGAAGAGGCAGGAAGAAACAGACGTGGTGTAACTGGAGGAGAAGGATGACCCCCGTTTCACTTTTCTAGCCAAATGGGACTCAGCGTGAAACAGGAGGCCACGATTCACTTCCCCTACCCGCACCGTAGCTCGATCTGCCCTGCCTGGGGCGCAGAAGGGGAATGTGCCCCAGGCTGCCTTCTCTCCCTTGGACACCCCGCCCCCCGGCCAACCCAGCGTGGGCTTGGAAAGCCGGACGGCCCAGCCCAGAGCCAGCCTCTCTGATGCCACTGCCAAATACCAGACCGCTCATCGGGCTTTCCCAGAGATCTGGTGGTTCCCCCGGCAAAGCTGCAAACCTGCAATTAGGAAAGCAGCAAAGGGCTTAACTTGCTGCGGGCTGTGGGCTTTTCGGTGGGAAAGATAAGCTTGGTCTGGATTAAGCTGGAGGGTAAAATAATATTTGCTCTCAAATAATACTCTCTGGCTAGGAGCACTCTGGGCCCTGGGGTTTCCAGGGGTAGGATCTGCTGGGGCGGGGCGGGGCGGGGGCGTTGCTGGGGGAGGGGGTCTGCGCCCTCTTACCAGGTCCCCAAGAAGCCTTGCCTGCCTATCGACTCTTGGCCGGGCCAGGTCACCGCAGTGCTGGCTCTCATTATGAAATGAAAATGAGGCAAGCTGTAATGTTCGACGCGTTATTATCTGTGGAACGCTTAGCCTGGGCAATTATCTCATCCAATCCATATAACTATCTTGGGAGCCAGGCTTATAACCCCCACACAGGTCCAGACTTAAGTCCCAGCTCAGTCACCTCAAGCTCTTGACCCTGGGGGAGTGGCCTCATTTCCCGCGAGCCTCACGTTTCCCGTGGGAAATGGGAGTGGTAACAGGTGACCGAAAGGGCAAGCGGTCATGCGGATGAGCCATGGGGTATATAAAGCCCCTGACCAGGGATGCTGGGGGCGGGGGGGGGGGGGGGGGTGGGGGGGGAGCTCAGTCGGTTAAGCATCCGACTCTTGGCTTCAGCCCAGGTCATGATCTCACGGTTCATGAGTTCAAGTGCTGCATCGGGCTCTGCGATGAAAGTGTGGAGCCTGCTTGGGATTCTCTCTCTCCCTCTTCTCTCTGCCCCTCCTACACCGTCTCTCTCTCTCTCTCTCTCTCTCTCTCTCAAAATAAATAAATAAACTTAACAACAACAACAACACCTAACCAGTGCCCTGGCTCCGAATAATGCTTAATACATGGTAGGTTGTCTTATGAAATACCAGTATTTCTGGTAATCTGCAAGGCTCGGGTATGTGGAACGGCCGCTCTTCAGGGGCACAGCGGAGAGTCAGGCTCAGGGGGCGTGGCCTCCAGCGGCTCAGCCAGGGAGAGGCCAGGCCAGGGGCTGGGTGGGCAGGGAGGCCCTGCCTGGCCCTTGCAGGGGTGGCCATTCAGACAGCTCCAGAGAGGGAGGAAGGGTCCCAAGTGCTTCCTGTCCACACGTCCCTTTGTGGAACAACAACCAGGCCATTCTCTGTTCATCCCGTGCCTCGCTGATTTGTGCCCCTGGGGGCACAGACAGAGGAGCATCCTGGCTCATTCCGGAGGAGAACAAAGATGGAGGTCAAGGCTGTCTCCCGACAGGGCAGGCGCTGGCTCCAGGGAAGGAAGGGGGTGTTGAGAATCAAGGGGGGCGGGGGGTGTGCAACCTCCCCCCAACCCCTGGAGGCTGTAAAGAAAAGCCCTTCTGGATGCCACCGTAGCCCTCACCACCCATGACCTAGCTGTGAGGCCTGGCGAGGCCCTTGCCCCTCCCCGGGCCTCGTTTTCTGATCTCCACAAAGCAGAAGGAAACACTGCCTCGGCTGGAGAAATCAGGGAGGGCTTCACGGCTGAGGAAATGTGAAGCTGGGCATTGAAGGGTGAGAAGAAGTACTCTAGGCTGACCACAGGGGCAAAGGTATTCCGGCCCCACCTTGCAGCACCTGCAGAGACCTGGTGGCATCAGAGAGAGTGGGAGGGCCTGAGTGGCCCTTTCGCGATGCTTTGTGAATGAATAATACCAAATAACGCATGTTCCTTATGAGAAAAAGGATAGAAGTCAGCTGAGTATAAAGCATAAAAGAAACAGCACCAAAAGTCAGCATTTGAAACCATTTGAGCCCTTTTTAACATGATTAAGAAAATAGCCTTTCAGCTCTGTAATACATGGAGAATCTCAGATTCTGGGCAGACAGCAAAGAACAAAGAGCTGTCTTCTGGAAGCAGAGCCAGGCCCCGAGTGCTAGACGGACGGCCAGCGCTTCCTGGGGGTGGGGGCTGGAAGATCACGCCAGTGGGGGCAGACGCAGGGGACCGCCGGGACAGCGCGCTGGCGCCTGCTTCCCCACAGGCCTTTGCAGAGCCTGCGGCAGGACCGCCAGAGCTGAGGGGGGTGGCCCAGGGGGAGGGCCTTTGTAGGCGTGAATGAGGCCTCTCGGGAAGGGCCGCGGGGCTGCTTCTGGGAAGTCCCTGCGCCTGTCAGCTGGCAGAAGTGGCCATCTCGCTGGCGAGCAGCTGAGGGGTCCCCGTGATGGCTTAACTGTGGTTTCCTAAGGCGTCTGGCTTCAGGGTGCAGCAGGCTGGGGGGGGGGCGCTGATGACACCGTGAAGTCACTGCTGCGGTCTTGCCACCTCTTTGGTGCCACCTTTAAAATACGGCTCATCTTTTTTTTTTTTTTTTTCAACGTTTATTTATTTTTGGGACAGAGAGAGACAGAGTATGAACGGGGGAGGGGCAGAGAGAGAGGGAGACACAGAATCGGAAACAGGCTCCAGGCTCCGAGCCATCAGCCCAGAGCCTGACGCAGGGCTCGAACTCATGGACCGCGAGATCGTGACCTGGCTGAAGTCGGACGCTTAACCGACTGCGCCACCCAGGCGCCCCTAAAATACGGCTCATCTTAACGGACAGGGGCTAAGAGGGTGGCCTGAGGCCTGGAGTGGTCTGTCTGCTCCTTGACCTCCAGACTCAAAGCTTAAGGCTCATGTGGCGTGTGTCCATGCCCTCCTTGGGCTCCTAACTCTATTTCCCCAGCCCCCACAGAGTGAGTTTTCCCCATGAGGGCGCCCCCTCCCTCCCCCCCCCCACCTCTGCCTCCCGGGCAGTCTGAACACCCAGGACCCCTGGGGGAATCCCCGTGCCTTGTGGGTGGTGGTGGTGGGGGTGGTGCCCACCTGAACCATCATCACCTTGGCTGTGAAAACAGGACAGGGGTGTTCCATTTCCTTCGCGGCCCCTGTGAAGTCTGTTAACAGTAATTATGAAGTTATGGGGAATTCCCAGGCCTCCTAATTAGTGTTAATAGGGGCTGGGTGAGCCATTCCTGGGAAAATAGATGTCTTTGTTTGCGTTCTCAAAACTAGACCACTGTGTTCTGCCTTTAGGTGTGATAGAGCTGTGTTCCCTTCCCTCCCCCCCCCCCGCTCCGCACGGTCCTGCACCCCTGCACACTCCTATCCCACGCACACGGTTGCCCATATCCGCTGGCCACCGTATTCACCGCTCACACACACGTGCACACACATACACCCTCATACACACACATACACGTAGAAACACACATGCACACGCACAGCCGCACGACGGACTTCAAGCCTTTGGATGCTGGATTAAGATGTCATTTTGCAAGGCAGGTGCCGAACACCAAAGAGCGTTTCAGCCACCCTCCCAGCCCTCTTTGCCAATACCTTTAGGGGCTCCCCTCCCCCACACCGTACCCCGACCCCAGAGACCCCAGTGTGCCAGCCTCCCCAAATTAGACTATATTAACAAAGCATTACGTGTTCCAGTTAGCGTGGCAAGTAAACCTGGCTAGCTGAGCAGGCTCATAACACGCTCCCCTTCCCGCTAACAGGCCGAGGCCCATTTCCCCAGGAGGAGCGAGCCACGCCCGGGCTCCCCTCTGTCTCTGTTGGAATAATGAGGTCCGGCGTCTCTGTGCAGGCCTGTGGGAGGCTCCCTGCCATCTGGGTCTGTGGCCACCCTGAGGAGGTTTCCCTTGGACCAAGCAGGAGGGAGGGAATGAATGAAGGCACGAAGCTAGCATTTTGGGGGCGGTACTGGGCGTCGAGCCTGTGCTGGGGTCTTCTACTTTGGATGATGCTCTTTTGACTGAGTGGTAGGTACCTGCAGGGCCTGGGGCACTCTTCCCCGAGTCGGGGGTGCCCAGACTCTCAGGATCAGCCCAGTATGTACCAAGAGAATACCAATACTCCTCAAAGACTTGGAGAACAATACCTTATTTTTATATTAAAACAACTGTGGAGGGGCGCCTGGGTGGCTCAGTCGGTTGAGCGTCTGACTTCAGCTCAGGTCATGATCTCACGGTTTGTGAGTTCGAGCCCCGAGTCGGGCTCTGTGCTGACGGCTCAGAGCCTGGAGCCTGCTTCGGATTCTGTGTCTCA
Source organism: Felis catus (assembly GCF_018350175.1). Taxonomy (NCBI): domain Eukaryota; kingdom Metazoa; phylum Chordata; class Mammalia; order Carnivora; family Felidae; genus Felis; species Felis catus. The sequence goes on from NC_058377.1 coordinate 97,097,088, forward strand.
CTCTCTCTCTGCCCCTCCCCTGCTCATGCACTCTTTCTCTCTCTCTCTCTCTCTCTCTGTCTCAAAAATAAATAAAACGTTAAAAAAATTTAAAAAAACAACTGTGGAAATATTTTGAAATAAAATGACATATATATGTATGTGATATGACATATATATGTATATGACATATATATGTATATGACATATATATATATGACATATATATATATATATATATATATATATATATATATATATATCATAAATCTGTGAGGTAAACAGATTTCCAGGCAATTTTGCTCTCTCACTTTCTTCTCTGGGCTGGGTCCCCAGATTTCCAGGTGTGTGTGGATAATAAGATTTCTTCTGTAGCCAATGCAGGAACAGAGAAGCAGGAGTTTGTGTGAGGTCCTAAGCCGTAGCATGATGCTGTGTGATGTTGGACAAACCCTACACCATTCTGATCCTCTTATCTCTGAGTGGCACAGTGGCAATGGTAATAACACATCCCCAAGGCCAGGGTCACAGTATGCAATCTGGGCAGTTGCTGGGGGAAGGGGCTATACTTAAAAAGACCCCACACTTGGCTTAATGCTCTGCTGTTGCCATCTTGAAAATTTTTTTTTTTAATTTTTGTGAGAGAGCGTGCGAGGGAGGGGCAGAGAGAGAGAGGGAGACAAAGGATCTGAAGCAGACTCTGCACTGAGAGTGCAGAGCCCGATGTGGGGCTTGAACTCATGAACCTCAAGATCATGACCTGAGCCGAAATCAAGAGTTGGATGCTTAACCAACTGAGCCACCCAGGTGCCCCAGCATCTTGAAATTCTTCACTTTTGAATAAGAGATTCCTCATTTAAAAAAAAAAAATTTTTTTTCCACGTTTATTTATTTTTGGGACAGAGAGAGACAGAGCATGAACGGGGGAGGGGCAGAGAGAGAGGGAGACACAGAATCGGAAACAGGCTCCAGGCTCTGAGCCATCAGCCCAGAGCCTGACGCGGGGCTCGAACTCACGGACCGCGAGATCGTGACCTGGCTGAAGTCGGACGCTCAACAGACTGCGCCACCCAGGCGCCCCTATTTTTTTTTTTAATTTTTTTTTCAACGTTTATTTATTTTTGGGACAGAGAGAGACAGAGCATGAACGGGGGAGGGGCAGAGAGAGAGGGAGACACAGAATCGGAACCAGGCTCCAGGCTCTGAGCCATCAGCCCAGAGCCCGACGTGGGGCTCGAACTCACGGACCGCGAGATCGTGACCTGGATGAAGTCGGACGCTTAACCGACGGCGCCACCCAGGCGCCCCGAGAGATTCCTCGTTTTTACTGGGTCCCACAGATTATAGCTGGTGCTGCATCTTTCGATAGGTTTTAGCAACGGTTAAATCAGAAGTTTATGATTCATTCTTCTCTCCCTTCTTTCCTTCCTTCCCCAAATATCCACTGAGCACTCACACTGTGGCAGGTGCTGTACCGGACATTGGGATTCAGCAATGAACCAGGCAGAACAAAGTCACTGCCCCCCCCCCCCCGCCGCCCCCTGCATTCAGAGGAAGGGGAGAGAAGATAAATAACAGGAAGAAAACATTGTTGGAGATAAGAGTCAACAACAAAGGGTCGGATAGTGACTAGAGGGAGAGACTATTTTGGGCTGGTGGGGAGGGGGGGGTGGGAGTGGTCAGCGATGGACGTCCTAAGGAATCTGATGGGAGACCTGAATGAAATGAGGGATTATGCCATGTGGAAAAGGGAGTCCCAGGCAGAAGGACCAGCAGGTGCAAAGGCCCTGAGGTAGGAATGTGCTTGCCGTGTGGAAGAGACCAGTATGGCTGTAGTGGGTTGAGGGAGAAGGAGGGTGGGTGGAGATGAGCTCAGTGATGGGGGAGGGGGCTTATAAATGTTGACGGGAATAAGTAAACAAGGGGGTAGAGAATTCCTTCAGCCACAGCCCTTGACTCTGGGTCAAGTTGTCTCTGGGCAAGGGACGAGTGGCAGCCTCAGGGCCAGGCTCTCTGCTGTTGGTAAGGGATGGCTTGTCACCTAGCTCTGTGTCTCCTCTGACTGGACAACAGCTGACCGCCTCCCCCTCCATCCTGGCCCAGTCAGCCGAGCCTCGCTGATGGCGGAGAAGCTGGGAAAAAGATGGGCGGTAGAGAGAGAAGCAGCCTACCGTTCTTGGGGATGAACTTGAACCCTTGCCACTGCCGGGGAGGGCCAGTCCCCTCTGGGAGTAGCCGGTCATCTGTAACCACATGACCAGGACAGGGCGACCTGGGAAGAAAGATTTCTTTGAGCATCACTGGTGAAATTGGGCCAAGGATCCCTAAATCCATGTTTCAGAGAGAAACATGACCTTAAAATGGTGTGAGGTCATTGAAAAGGAGCAGAGAGAAGGGTGAAAAAGAAAAAAGCCTGGGGATTTCCAGTTCACACAGGTCAGCTGTAATCCTGTAAGGCTCTCTCACCGTTGAAGGGCTTTGTCCTAGTTTCGTGGTCTGGGAACCCAGAAGGTTGTGGAAGGCTTCACTGGGGTACATGTGAACAGGCAGACATTTCCGGCCGCCTGGAGCCCAGCAATGCGAGTGGACCTTCCCGGAGCCCCCGCTATATGCCGGGCCTGGTTCTGGGTGCACCCATGTTGCATCACCCCGATTACCGGTCCCTGGGGAGGCGCTGCGGCCCCACGGTACACAGCGAGGAGGTGGTTCGGCCCCACCCCTCTCGCCCCTGCTCACTCACATAACGGGATCCAGGTTCTCTTTGGGGTTTGTCTCTTACTGGAACATCTACCCTAGAAAGTCTGATACGATGCCTCACGTAAGACTGTTTCCCACGGAGTCTCTTCTCCAACAGCATTTGCTATTCAGAATTACACCAAGGAAGGAGGCACCTGGTGGTGGGGAGGATGGGGGAGGTTAATGGCCTCAAGCAAAGTTCAGAGTCATTCCCCCAACACACGTGATAGCTACAGCATAGCCCTGCTGCGTGCGTCCCCCTGGACGTGACCCAGCTCTACACGCGTGGTCAGGGCCTGGTGGCTCAGACACGAAGTGACTTGCTCAAGGTCACGCTGGAGCCTAGGACAGCCTCCTTCTAAAGCCTGCTCTGTGTGTCCCCCCCCCCTCCCCATCCCCATGTGGTCACTGCCCCACGAACTGGCTGAGTCTTCCTTTCTTAATTACCGGGCAGCCAGGGGGAAATGAAACACCTGCCAGATTCTTCCTTTTCCCAGCAAGGAGGCGCCCCAGGACCCCCTCCTCCCAGCAGGGCCCGGGCAGACCTGAGGTTGCCTTGGGCAAGCCAGCTTTGTAGAAGGGCTCACACACGCGGAGCCTCTAAATTAACTGCGGCCACCGCCTGCTGGGGGTCACAGTTCCAGGGCTGGGCTAGGGGATTTATGTCCAGGCCCCCAGCGAGGTGTGCTTTCAAAGAAGCGTTTCAGCTGACATAAGCAGGTAGCCTCCCGCCTCCCCAGGAAATGAGCAGAGTGTGTGTGTGTGTGTGTGTGTGTGTGTGTGTGTGTGTGTGTGTGCGCGCGCGCGCATGAGGTCACTTCTAGACGGGAGAGAGAGCAGACAGTGGCAGAGACAAGACTCTAAGATGGAGAGGCACAGGCTGGCCACAAAGTTGCAATCTGAACCCTGATCACTGGACTAAAGGCAATACCTTTTATCCTTATGTCTCAGGAATTGCAAAAAAGGTGCCAATGTGCCTTTGACTTGAGCCAGGCCCGAAGCCCCTTCCCATAGCCCTTTTCTCAGTACTGTCACCCCGGCCTCGCAGGGGACACATGGGTGGCTGCCACCTCTCCTGTCTGTGCTCTGCGGGGCCACTCCAGTGTCCTCGAGTGGGTGCGTGGCCTTCACTGCCAAACTCAGGTACACTCCATGCACCTTGTGATCCAGTGCCCGCGGGGGTGAGACCCACCTTCCTTTGCCCCCAGAGTTCTTGTTTCATTGAGCCTTCTGGAGCCCTGACTTCTTTATTCCCTGGGCATTTGTTAGCTCTGGAGGCTACACATTGAGCTGTGTTTACATGTTTAAAGGATGGGGTCTGCTCGTCAAATATTCAGACCACCATTTCCACTCCTGGAAGGACAATACCTGAATCCTTTCCACCCAGAAATGGAACCGAGGACACCTAGAGGTTTGCTCAGTGTTGGCAGTGGGAGCCGTGAGCCTGGCTCAGGGCCCGGGACGGATGAGCAAAAGGTGTGGCTTCCGAATGGATGATGGTGCAGCTCCGGCTTCTTGGACGCTTTCCCACGTCTTGGGCAGAGTGGTCTCTTCGATGTTCACATACACAAGATGACAAGGTACACAGAGGCTCAGAGAAGCCGAAGCCACACAGGTAGTGAGCGGGAGAGATGGTCACTCTGATGCGTTTGGCCACTCCCCATGCTGCCTCCCCAGAGCAGCCCAAGGAGGACAAGAAACTTGCTCAAGGTTATGCTGTTGGCTGTTGGCAAAGCAAAGGCTAGTTCCCAAGCCTCCCCCACCCCGCCACCCCCGCCCCCCACGCCATACCCTCTTTTCTAGTGTATTTCTTAATTCTGGAGAATTCCATGGTCTGCCCCACTAGCTCTGAGACCTTTTAGACACCCTCTGAGCCCAGATGCTGGAACTAACTGCTTGGGTTCTAAATGCCGGCCTAGTAGCTGTGCAGCTCTGGGCAAGTTACTTCACATCTCTGTGCCTCCATTTCCCCATACAAATCGTGCCCGCTTCATAGCTTATTGCAAAAATTAAATGAGTTGCAGTAGAGTCCGGCCGTGGTATCAGAGGGGGACCAGCTCCAGCTCCTTCAGCGCCTCCTGCTGGAAAGCTCCCCCCAGTGCTGTTCAGACCTTTGCATGCCCCACTCGGAATTCTTAAGTGGGCCTCACCCGCTGCCAGGGCCACAGCCGGAGCCCTGCCTGCTGCAGTGAAGTTAGTCTCCCAGCCGGGCTTTGCTAATTGCAGAGGGCACTGCCCACCACCCCCACGGGGCTCCTCAGACCCTCTCGATAACCTGGGGAGGTGCTTCCGTCTTTGTCCTTGCGGGCACAGAGAAGCTGCTGAGGCTCAGAGAGGTGCTGGGAGTTGGCAGGGGCTGCACAGCCTGCACCCAGGGCTAGAACCCAGTCCTCTGGGACCTGGTTCTGTTCTCTCTCCCATTCTCTGCCCCCTGCGCCACAGGGGAAACACATCCACTTCTAATCTGCAGCTTTAACCCAAGGTAAGTCCCTAAATATTCCTTAGGGTCCGTCAGGGCTCCGCAAACCACAGTTGGTGAGCCAAATCCTGCCTGGTCTTTTTTTTTTTGTAAATACTCTGCGGCTGCTTTCTCGAACAAAGCAGGGTTGAATCATTGTGACAGACACAATAGGTCTGCAAAGCCTACAATATTTACTGCCTGGCCCTCTAAGGGAAAAGTAGCCACCTCCGCTCTCGGTGAGCACCTGGCAGATCCTTCCCTTGGTTCCTCCCATCCTGCCCAGCACCAGCTCATGGGAAGGGCAAGGTGGGGACTTCTGTCCCATTGCACAGATGGAGAAACCAGGACCTGACGTTTTGTTTTTTTATGATGACCATACTGTCAGGAGGAAGTAGATTGAATACTTGCTCATCCCCGAGGCTTCCGGCCAGGACTGCCAGCACCTTTTCTGGCCTGGACATCATGATGTTTGGTGGGAATTGGTGGCCAGGCTTCTGTGGACGGATGGACTATGTCTTCATTCCCCTCTGTCTGAGCACCTCCCCCACCCCCTACCTGTCTCCACTCTAGCCCAACCCTTTCCCTCCCCACCCCTGACCCGCATCTTTCTTTAGGGCTCCTAGGAGCCACTGGGTTGATTTTTTTATGGGGAGGAAAGGAAACAGGGCTCTCTGACTCCTGCCTGTCTGCTCAGGCCCCGCCCCAGATTTTCCTTTGATTCATTTCCTCACAGGCTTTTCTCAGCCAGGCAGGAGCTCTGCCTTTTCTTGGCCCTCCAGAACTTGAGCTGCAAATACCTGTAGTCATTCCTCTTATGGGAAGGGGTTGTGGCCTCTTTAATTCGGGCCAGGTGACTGGAATCAGTTGCAGTTGCCCTGGGAAGACCCAGTGCCTCTAATATTTATTACCAAGCAAATGTAACTTGGGCAGTGACCCCCAAAGACAGGAGGTTGGCGGGGAGGAGGCAGGCATGGTTTCTGCTCCAGCAACAGTTCCTGGGCCCTGGGGGCGGCGAGGGGGGCGGTGGAGAGGGGAGGGGTAGTTCAGGGATCCCACCCTGGTGGGTGAGGAGGGGTAAGCCTCACCCATCTGCCCCAGCACATCTCAGGGTGTGGGGTTTTGGGGTAACCCAGCTTTGAGGGACCTCCCCTCCGTGCTATACCAGGCATCATGTAGACAGCAGGGAGGTGAGCCAGCGCCAGGGAAGTCCCCTCACTGAACACAGGCTGAGCTTATCTCAATGCAGAGAGGAGCACAGTGAAATTGACGGGACATTGATAGCAGCCTGGCCTCCTTGAAACAAGGGTCAAATCGGCAGCCAAATAGAAGGCACAACACGTAGGTGGGAAGCCCGCCTTAAACAGTAGCTGTGTCGTCTCAGGCAAGCTCCTTGACGACTCTGGGCCCTACTCCTGATAAATTCAAATCATCTCTGCCCTGCCTGCCTGGCTGGATGGTTGTGGGGATTAAGCAAGAGTGTGAAAACAGAAGGGAGCTGTAAAGCAGGGTATTAATGGAAAGAATTGTGTTGTGGTTAATGTAAAGCAGGATGGAATTTGCTGAGATGCCAGGAGGAACTTCCCTACTTGAAGAGACATCAGAATGAAATGGCGGGGCTTATTTAGCCTCCCTACTGAAGAACTTTAAGAGGAAGATCAAATTGGTTTGCCCCTTTCCAGTATTTTTTTTTTTTCCAACGTTTATTTATTTTTGGGACAGAGAGAGACAGAGCATGAACGGGGGAGGGGCAGAGAGAGAGGGAGACACAGAATCGGAAACAGGCTCCAGGCTCTGAGCCATCAGCCCAGAGTCTGACGCGGGGCTCGAACTCACGGACCTCGAGATCATGACCTGGCTGAAATCGGACGCTTAACCGACTGCGCCACCCAGGCGCCCCTCTTTCCAGTATTCTTGACGTGGGCAGAGGTGTGGGCCAGATGACTTTGGATGTCTTTTTCGTGACACTATGGCTAATGCAATTAGGCAGGAAAGTGACCAGTGGCCATATCTGTGTGTGTGTATGTGTGTGTGTGTGTGTCTGTATATGTCAGTACATTTGTGTGCGCGTGTCTGTGCGTGAGTGTATGTGTGCGTGCCTGTGTCTGCGTTTGCTGTCTGTGTGGGTTTGTGTACATGTGTCTTGTGTGTAGAGCAAGTCAGTGGAGGCAGACCTCAAGCTGACTCATCTTTATCACTAAGTTGTTGGGAGAATTTCCTCTTGCCATCCTAGCCAGCTTTGGAGGGTGTGGACAGAGCCCCAGGGTAAAAAGATCTCAAGTTTGATCTTAACGAACTAATTTGTTGTTTTTGTTACACACCCTTCGAAATGCGGGGTAAGGCGAGCTGGATGAAGAGTACCAGCTCCGGAGCGGACTGTGGAGGCCTGAATCCGGGCTCCTCTGTTTGCTTACCTGTGGTCCTCGTGTCTTACTTACTTCCCCTCTTGGGGCCTCAGTTGTCACATCTGCAAAATGGGGGTAACAGTGCCGGCCTTCCAGTGCCGTTGGAAGGGTTAAGTGAGCTAGAAGATGTAAAGCCCTGGGGCACCTGCGTGTCTCAGTCGGTTGAGCGTCCAGCTTCAGTTCAGGTCATGATCTTGTGGTCTGTGGGTTCGAGACCCGCGTCGGGCTCTGTGCTGACAGCTCAGAGCCTGGAGCCTGCTTCAGATTCTGTGTCTCCCTCTCTCTCTGCCCCTCGCCCACTCATTCTCTCTCTCTCTCTCTCTCTCTCTCTCTCTCTCTCTCAAATAAATAAACATTAAATAAATAATTAAAAAAAAAGAAGATGTAAAGCCCTTAGCACAGTGCCTGGCCCACAGAATGGGCTTCAGACCTGAGAGCTGTTACTGTTTCTGGCCTGGCTTCTGGTAGATGTAGCAGAAGAAAGCAGTGGCTTTGGAGCCCAGGGCCTTGGGTTCAAGTCCGCCACTTAATAGCTGTGTGGCCTTGGGCAAGTCACTGCATCTCTCTGATCCCAGCTGTCTCAGCTGTATTGGGAATAATAACAGGCTGCCCCCTAGGATTACAGTGAGGCTCAAAGGAGAGAAGGCAAGGACTTTACACAGTGCCAACCGCATAGTATGCAAAAAAAAGTCAGTTTCTCTTGTCCACCTGCAAAAGAGAACCCCCACTCCGGCACCTACCCCCTTCACCCCAGCAGTGGAATTCTGGGTCTCACCCACTACTTGGGTCCCAGCCACAATCTGCCCTATCCTGTCGGACACTGAAGACAGCTACAGAGCCAGGAGCCCTCAGCGCCCTTCTCTGCACGGGAGGGGGGAGGGGGGGAGGCATAGGGGGGCTTCTCTGACAGGAGTTGCCAGGGTCCCCCCACCCCTTCACCCCAGCTCAGACCTGTGCCCTTTCCCGCCCGGTTCCCAGGCCCCCTTAATACCCGAGAAGCCATTAAATATTTAAATCTGGTAGCGTGGCAAGCCAGGTTGCCCCAGCAACAGCCCTGCATATTTTGGGATGGATTTCCAAGTCTTTCAAAGGGTCTCTTGCAGCTCCCAGCCCTGAGGGGCGATGAAATGTGGGAAGGGAGGGATGAGGGCTCACGCCCCCCACTTGGCTTAGAGATGCAGTGGCCTTGGGGAAACAGAGGAAGGATACCAGGGTTAGAGAGAGGGCAGGCTGTGCAGAGTTTTCTGGACTTGAACCCAGGACTCTTGCCTGCCGGTTCCTTCTCTTTGCCACTCGCTCTGCCTTGTGTTGTCAGCCAGTAGATGCCCTAGCACTTAGCACTGTGCCTTCTGGGGTCTGAAGCCGATTCTGCCCCTTGCCAGCCGGGCCACTGTGGGAAGCCCACTCACTTTTTCTGAGCCTTGGTGTAATTCAGGAATAGTTCCCCCATCGTACATGATGTTGGAACAGTGCTCAGCATGGTCTCTGGTGCATGTGAAGCAGGAGCAGTTATTATGTCGACAGTATTCCATCCAGTATCCTCTTGTCCCCTGAAGGGACTCACGGGCAGTGGGAGACACAGCCCCGGCCACTGAGGCCTTACGTCCGGGGGGAAAGGTCCAACAACAACGGTACGTTCATAGGACACATCCAGTGCTCCACATCGCTGTCCCTTCCAGTCATGGAGGCGGTGCCGTGTGGCTCCTGCCATCTCCACATTCACCCTTCCCATAGGCTTTCCCCAGGTGGGGTTTTGAGGCCACCCCCAGCATATGCCAAGGCTGTCCCCCAGTGTGGCAGGGAGCACCCAGGCTGGGGGTCTGGATGATGTCATCCAGCCCTGACTGTGCTGTGTGCCCTTGGGGAGACCTCTTCCCCTGGATGCTAGTGTCTTTGGCTATTAGATGGGGGTGGCCTCCTTTGTGTAGAACCCTCCCTCTCCCGATGGCACAGATGTGCTAGAAAACCATAAGGATGGTGGGGTGCCTGGGTGACTCAGTCGGTTAAGTGTCTGACTCTTGATTTCAGTTCCGGTCATGATCTCAAGGTTCGTGAGTTCGAGCCCCACATTAGGCTCTCTGCTGGTGGTGCAGAGCCTGCTTGGGATTCTCTCTCTCTCTCTCTCTCTCTCTCTCTCTCTCTCTGCCCCTCCCTTACTCGTTCTCTCTCTCTCTCTCTCTCTCTCTTTCTCTCTCTCAAAATAAATAAACTAAAAAAAAGAAAAAGAAAACCCTAAGGATGGGCTCTTCCCCCAACACTGTCCTGTGGGTGCCCCTCAGGAAGTGAGCCCAATGGGAGGACCCCAGACCTGCAGGCCCTTCCTGGTCTCTCTGGTCCTGGAAGGTGACTCAGGGCTGGGGTGGGTGGTGAAGGACCCAGAGCGCCCGCTCCTGACAAGGGGACACCGGGGCCATCCTTTCCTGGATTCAGTTTCATCTCAGACCTCCAGGGGAGGCAGAAAAGATGCTGCCCCCACCCCCACCCCAGCCCCAGGCTCTCTCCAAAGGCAGGAGGGTTTCCAGAGAGTTAAAATCTCCTGTCTGCTCACCGCTGGAAGGCTGGCTTTCTTCCTCATCCCCTTGGTAGCCACACCATCTCCTAGAACCTGAGTATCCCTGCCACAACCCGGAAGGGTTTCCCCTGGGGACCGGGAACCTCCTTGTTGGCTTGGAAAGTCTTACCCTCTCCTTTCCTCCTCACACGCCTACCTTTGCCTGGATCACCGGGTCACCGGATCACTGCCAGTGGCTGGCTGTCAGAGAAACTTTGCCGGGGGCTCAGAGGGACCTGAGGACACGGGAGCTCTGGGGGGAGGCCGGCGTCCTCACTCTGCCCTGCCCTACTCCCTCCCAGCCTTTGGACTCTGGTGTCCTGAGGCCAAATCCTGGGCCTGATACAGAGTAGCCACTTCTCTCTGCTCATGCCCAAGTTCAAATTGGTTGCCTTGCCTTCAGCACCTTGATGGTGGCAAATGAAAGTCCCTGTGGGAGGGTACAGAGCCTGTGTCCCCGGAGGCCTTTGCAAACAGGTGGTCTCCGGGCAAAGGCGGGAGGATGGGGCCGTTGGCCTGGGTCTGGGGTGAGCACCTTCAGTCCAGCCGGGGCCCATGGAAGGAATGGGAGGCATGCATTGTGGCAAGGGTCACTCTGGGCGGCCGCAGCCCAAAGCTCCCAGGGCCACACCTCTGGAAGCCAGCCTGCGCAGAAGGACAAGGAATCTTGCTTTGTCCTAACGATTCCTCCAACCTACCGTGTGACTTTGGGCCAGCGATTTCATCTCTCTAAGCCTCAGTTTCCTCTTTTGTAGAGCAGGAGTGTCCATCTCCCGGGGGGTTGGGAGGGTTCAGGAGGTAGTGTGTGCCCCATCCTTTCCGAAGCCAACATAAGTTAACATGTCAGTCTTAGGAGGCTGCCCGCGTGGGGGAAGAGTTTAAAATCGGGAGCTCCTGCCTCCTCCAGCTGTGCTGTGTGACTTTGGGCAAGACCCTGCCCCGCTCTGGGCTTCAGCATCCAATGTGAAAAGAGGGAGTTGGAGGCAACGCTTACTGAGGCTCTTCGGTCTGTGAGGGGTCTCTGATGGAAACAGCCCCGCGGGAGGTCTGGGACAGAGGAAGGGGTTGTGGCAGGGACCAGGCGTCCAGACCAGAGCTGGTTCGACTCACACCCTGGAGACGGGGCCTTCCCAGACGGTGCAGATCAGACGCTCCGTCCCCTCGGCATTTACGGATTCAGTGAGTCTGGGGGCAGGGAAGCCTGTTATATAGAATCCCTCTGCATCCATGGCAGGCTCGGCCTGGTTAACCTTCGCGGCGCCGCCCCCAGGAGCCTAATTAGATTTTATCCCCCGCTCAGCTGTGTCCATGTCCCCACGTCCGTGCCATCACCAGGCACGCCAGGATTGCGGGCCAATTGCTTGTTTATGAGACCGTCTGTCTTGGGAGGAGGCCCAGCAGGCCCAGCCAGCGAGCAAATAAGTCCTCCCCCCTCGGCTTTGAACCTGATGGCAAGAATCGTTTTTATCCTGACAAGCCTCTGCCCCACGTCCTGATGAAGGAAAACAAACACGGGTCTTAGAGTCGGGCAGACGTGGTGCCGGTTCTGGCTCTGGGACCTTCCTGAGGCCCCTTGGAGCCTCAGTTTGCCCGTCCGTGAAAGGGGAGTGACGGCAGGGTTGTCTGTTTTGCAGGGCTTTTCGTGATGGGGTGCGTGTGGGTCAGGTGAGATCGCTGTAGGTGAACAAATGACACAGCGCATCACCGCTGCCCTGTGCTCCCCGCCCAGAGCACTTGGTGCGGCTGTGAACACGCCTCTCCGAGGGCGGGGTTATTGGTTGGCGCTAGATTTGAGTGGGTCCTGGAGGGAGGAAAGCCACCGGTGTCTGTGCCTTGGACCCAGCCCAGGGCTGGCACTGGCAGGGGCCCGGCCTGCAGGAAGGAAGGGACTGGTTGTACAGCCACCAAAGTGCTTCAGCTCCAGCAGTCCCCTCCTCCGCACCCCCATGGTCGCCATGGCTCTGAGGACCCCCGTCTTACGGGTGAGGAGCTGGGGAGGCTCGGGAGGTGAGCCCTCAGCAGAGCCCTGCTGGTTGGAAGCCAGGCTGCTGGAGGTGTGGTGGCTCCCGGGGGACGCTGAGGCTCCGCCCTGGACCACAGAGCCCTCACCTGGCCGGGGTGCTTGCATGATGACATTTCTCGGCTGTACACCAGCCCGGACCCGCCTGTGCTTCCTCCCGTGGGGCTTCCCTCAGTTCCACCTGCCTCCTCCTCGCTCTCCAGAAAGTATGCCCGGGGGCTGGGGGCAGTGAAAGTAAAAGGAGTGATTTATGAACTGAGCTGTTCTTAATCAGAGAACCCCTCCCAGGCCCGCCCGCTCTGTGCAGATGGAATTGAGCTGCCATCTGGGGCGGTGGGAGGGGCAAGGTTAATAAAGCTGTCTGGCCCAGGCAGGGGCCTGCACAGGAGAACCCCGAGGCGCTGGGTGACCTCACCCGTCTCTGCCCCTCTCTGGGCCTCAGGGCCTCCATCTGTCAAGAGATGGCAGGATTGGGTCGTCCCCGGGAGGCTTCCAGCTGGCACAGGGGCGGGTGCTAGCTGGCTCCCCGGGAGTCTGCCTGGTTGCCTGATTCAGGATAGAGCAGCCCTGGATTGGAAATTTTGGAGCCTAAGGCATAGAACTTCCTCTTCCTGGTGTTCTCTCCATGGGCTGGTACCTTGTCAGGAGCGCTGATTTGGAGTCCAGCTTGGGCCTGAATCATGGCCATGTCTTACTAGCCATGTGAAGAAACTCAAGCTGGTTATTTATATTCTGAGTCTCAGCTTCCTCATATATAAAATGGGATAATAATGGTACCTACCAGGGCACCTGGGTGGCTCAGTCAGTTAAGCAACCGACACTTGGTTTTGACTCAGGTCATGATCTCACTGTTCAAGATGGAGCCTCTGTGCTGACAGCGTGGAGCCTGCTTGGGACTCTCTCTCTCCTTCTGTCTCTCTGCCCTTCCTCCTCTTTCTCTCTGAAAGAAAGAAAGAAAGAAAGAAAGAAAGAAAGAAAGAAAGAAAGAAAGAAAGAAGAAAGAAAGAAAGAAAGAAAGAGGAAGAAAGAGAAGGAAAGAAGGAGGGAGGAAGGAAGGAAGGAAAGAAAGAAAGGAAGAAAGAAAGAAAGAAAGAAAGAAAGAAAGAAAGAAAGAAAGAGAAAGAAAGGGAGGGGGAGGAAAGAAATAACGAAAGAAAGAAAACAAAGAAAGAGAGAAGGAAGGAATAAAAGGAGGAAGGGAGGAAGGAAGGAAAGAGAGAGAAAGAAAGAAGAAAGGAGGAAAGAGAAAGAAGAAAGAAAGAAAGAAAGAAAGAAAGAAAGAAAGAAAGAGAAAGAAAGAAAGAAAGAAAGAAAAAGAAAGGAGGGAGGGAGGAAGGAAAGAAAGAAAAAGAAAGGGGAGGAAGGAAGAAAGAAAGGAGGAAGGGAGGAAGGAAGGAAAGAGAAAGAAAGAAGAAAGGAGAAAAGAGAGAAAGAGAAGAAAGAAAGGAGGGAGGGAGGAAGGAAGGAAAGAGAAAGAAAGAAAGAAAGAAAGAAAGAAAGAAAGAAAGAAAGAAAGAAAGAAAGAAAAAGAAAGAAAGAAAAAAGGAAGGAAAGAAAGAAAAAGCAGGAAGAAAGGGAGGGAGGAAGAAAAGGAAAGAAAAAGGAGGGAAGAAAGAAAGAAAAGAAAGAAAGAAAGAAAGAAAGAAAGAAAGAAAGAAAGAAAGAAAGAAAGAAAGAAAGAAAGAAAGAAAGAAAGAAGAAAGGAGGGAGGGAGGAAGGAAAGAGAAAGAGAAAGAAAGAAAGAAAGAAAGAAAGAAAGAAAGAAAGAAAGAAAGAAAGAAAGAAAGAAAGAAAAAAGAAACATAGTGGTGCCTCCCCCTAGATGGGGGTACACAAGAAAATGCAGGAGAAATGCTGAACAGAGCCTGCTACATGGATAACACTCAGTACTATTAGTTATTGTTAGGTCAGTCATCACAAAATTGTAGCAGTTATTTTGAATTTGAGGCCACTTGGGGGAGAGATGTTTATATCCGTCCTGACCGAGCCATATGCCCATGGTTCTCCCCCATGCCCACCCCCACTGATAACTGGGGGATGTGGTTTGGGCATCCTCTTATTTCCAACATGTGATGCTGCCGATAATAACAGCTCCCCGTGGGAAGAGCGCTTCGCAGGTTTCCAAATCCTATCAATTAATTTCATGCGCTTCATATCATGAATTCTTACAACCACCTTTGGCTTCAAACTTGAGGAGGGCGGTTTTCAGAGGAGAGCCTGGCGTCTCAGCGAGGGTAGTGACTTTCTGAAGGTCTCAAGGGAGCTGGCCGAGGCAGGTGCCGTCCCGGCAGCGATGGGGTGCGTGTGGAAGTCATCGCCTCGGCTGCCCTTTGCCAGCTTCCCCTTAATGCATCTCGTTGCTGTGTCTGAAAACAGGAGCCAGGCCAGGGGCTGGGGGAGCAAGAAGGACAAAGACGGGAGGTTGTTCAGAGCGGTTGGAACTCGAAAGAGGGGTAAGCCCGTTTCAGCCCAGGAGCCGGCATACGATGGGTGGGGATATCCAGTGGAGAAGAGGCTGAGAGATGCCAAACGGAGTTCAGTGCCTCCTCCTTGTCGCTGGGTGGGCCTTGTGTGTCAGCCGGGTGTCTCGTCCCAGCCTCAGTGTCCAGAGGAAGATGAGCTCAGGGCAGCTGCCAGCCTGGGAGGCTGGGCAGGAATGGTGATGGTGGGGGACCAGGGCTGGTCTGGGGCAGGGGAGAAACAAGGGGAGGGGAAGATTGACTCCTCCCCGTGTCCCTGAGCCCCAGGGCCAGGCCTGGGTTATAGCCCCTCTCCCCAGGACCGCAGAGACCCTAGCTCTAGAAAGGAGCCTGCGTTGGCTTTAGCTTGCCCAGTGACCCATCCCTCCACAAAGTTCCAGAGCTTCTTGGACCTTGCCTGGCCCTGGGGGGCTTCTCCCTGCCCCCCCCCCCGCCAGCCCTCTTGTGTCCACCCTGCTGGTAGTGTCCTGCCGGCTATGGGGCAGAGTACACAGAACCTTCCCTCACCCCCACGGCCGATTTCAGGGGATTCATCACCGTTTAGGCCAGATGGGGCTGGGCTTCTGCCCCTCCCCTTCCTGGCCCCCCGCATGGCTTTTCTGACATCTTGCCTGGAATCTCCTGGGATCTCGGGAGGATGCTCAGCTTTGCCACTTAACGTCTGTACATCTCAGTTTCCTTCTGTAAATGGGCCGGTAGTCCTCTTAGCACGGCTGCTGTGAGGCTTCAGTGTTCTCACACGTGGGCGGATAAAGCACTTTCTCCCAGCGCTGGGTCCGATCCTGACTCCTGGGTCTGCATGCGGGCTCCCTCCCTTCCTAGCTGTGTGATGCTGGACAAGCCGTTTCCTCTCCAGGGCTTGGCTTCTTCTCGGCAAATGGCGATGCTGGTGTGATCGCTCCTTCCAGGTGTTGGGAGCGCCCAGTGAGCTCATGCATGTGAGCGTGTAGCCCACAGCTTCGCGGCAGACACAGAGGCAGGCAGTGGACGAGCCTGCCGCGTGGGTGTGTGTTTAGGCCAAACAGGGGCACCAGGGGGCTCTCGGGAGGGAGGCCCCTCCTCTTGCCTTTCCTCTGCCCAGCCTCACCTCCACACTTGCTCACCAGCGCCACCCTTTCCCCGTGAAACCTCCCTACTGCCCCCAGTGGAGTTATGCCAATGGGCAGTTAGCTCACCTTCCTGCGGGTCCCCAGCCCCATCGTCATCCCTTTCTTTGTGTCCTCTGATCTCCTCCTCCGAACACAGGGGCGAGCTTACCGGCCTCTCCATTCCCTAACGCCATCCCCTGATGAGGGTGAGCTTACCTGCAACCCCGTTTCCTAACACGGCACCCAGCACGTGGTAGGTGCCAATCCGTGTCTACTGAGCGTGTGCATGGATGGATGGAGAGGAATCTTGCAACCACCACCCCATATGAACGGGATGGAATCTGAATTGGCGCCTGAGACCCCCCCCTCCCCCCCCCCAATCTCCCCCTTCCTCCCCGCGAGAACGCCCACCGAGGCCCAAGCGTCCCCGGCCTCGTTTTTCTGCATCCTCCTTGGGCAGGACCCGGCCGGGGAGGTGCCCACAGGTGTGGTAGAACACGAGCCTCCATCCGGGCCCATTTGGCTACTGAAACCAAACCCTCGTTTCCACTGCTGGGATGTGGCTCTCTAAAGAGCCTTCTGGCAAATCCTTATGTGAGGCTAAGGAACCCTTTCCGGCATCAGATTTCTCTCTCAGGAGTTCAGATTTCTGGGGAGGGAGTTTGATGAACAGGGCCCTGCCGGCAGTCTCTGCTGAGGCATCACCGCAGGTGCCCAGGTGGCATCCGTGTGGCATCCAGGCGTGTGGGCCACCACACCCACTGCCTCCTCTCAGCTCATCAGCCACACGCAGTACATCCGCACAGACGAAGCCCATGCCGGAAACTGAAAGGCTCTTAAAGATGTGGTCCCCCATACAGCTCCTGTGGGGACCCGGGAGCTGCCGTCTGGGCAGAGGGCGGGCACCCCGTGCGGGCCTCCCCAGCTGGAGTGGGCCCGGATGCCGAGAGCTTTTCATTAGCGCTGATGGGCCCGGATTAGCGAAGCGCTCACCCTGTGTGCGTCCTTAGGGCAGGTTTTCATAAACAGCTTCTTGAACGCGGCTGCTGCTTATTGGCTTCCTATAGTAATTGAATATTTTCTCTTCTAGGACGAGCTGGGCCAATAAAAGAACACACCAGAACCCCTCCGACCGGAGACTCTGACCTGCTGACGCCGAAAGACCTGCCCAGGTGACAAGTCAGTACCTGATGCTCCCTCTGTGGGCACCTCTGCCCTGTCCCCCCGACACTGGCCCCCGTCCGTCCCCCCTCCAGCTCTTCCTCAGTCTGTCTCTTCCTGTGTCACTTCTCGCTGTCTTTCTCCGTCTTTCCCTCTTTCTGACTCGTCTTGGTCTGCTTCTCTGATTTGCAGATCTGTACCTGTCTCTGCCTTTTCTTTTTCCCTCTATTCATTCCTTCCGACGTACTAATTGAGGCCCCACTATGCGCCAGGCCAGGCCCAGCTCTGGATACTAGGAATATGGCAGTGAACAAAACAAGCCTAAGCCTTTATATATATATATTTTAACATTTATTTATTTTTGAGAGAGAGAGACAGAGTATAAGTTGGGGAGGGGCAGAGAGAGAGGGAGACACAGAATCGGAAGCAGGCTCCAGGCTCTGAGCTGTCAGCACAGAGCCCGACGCGGGGCTCGAACTCACAGACCGTGAGATCATGACCTGAGCCGAAATCAGACGCTTAACAACTGAGCCACCCAGGCGCCCCAGTCCATGCCTTTATGAAGCATGCCTTCTAACAAGGGAAGGTACGTGCTACCAAAACAAATAAGGACAACACCGAGTAGGCAATGCATCCACGGGGCCCTGACCTGGGCTTCAAGGCCAGCGCCCTAGGCTTGCCTCCATCACTAACCGGTGTGATAGCTTAGCCACACCCCTTTTCCATTTCTCAGCCTGTTTTCTCATCTCCCAAGCGAAGGGATCAGGCCACTCAGTGCCACCCTCCCTTCTCATGACCGAGCACTTCTTTATTGAAATGCCAGTGACATAAATTATACCAGCCCCAGATTCTAAAGCAGTGGTGACACAAGGGGGAGTGTCGGAGAAAAGTTTCCGACCGGTCGGAAAGGTCTGACACACCAGGTTTCGTCGCACAAGAAACAGTCGGTTGCCTCTGGGGGTCGTGTTGAATGATAACACGCCTGTCTGTAAGCCCAGAGCCCTCAGCTGGCCAGGCGAGGGGGCACCGTGACAGGCGCCACCGTGACCTGAGATCCAGGGCAGCAGGCTCCCCACCCATGCTCACCCTGGGGGCAGACCCCTGAGCCGGCCCCGGGGTGAGGGGGTGATCCCTGAGGTGTTCATGGAAACCCTGAAAATAGCTTTAAGAGAGTGCTAGCCCCGGGGAACCCAGTTTGAGAACCGTTCTCCCCATTCAGAAATCCTCCGCATCAGGACCCTCCCGTGTCCTGAGAACTCGGTGTACTCGCATCCGGGAGGGTCAGCGAGAGGAGCCGCCTCGCGGCTGCGCAGCAGGGAGGAGATAAGGGGCAGAGCCACGGAGGGTCAGGCGTGGCATGAAGAGCTCTCTCTAGAATACCATTCAGTCTTCAGGCCGCCCAGTTTCCTGACGACGTCAGCATTTCTGGCCCCATCTTGCCGACGTGAACGCAAAGGCCCAGAGAAGTTACGCGACGTGTCCGAGGTCCATGAGGCTGGAAAGCGGAAGGACCAAGCCCGGTCTGACCCCACAGCCCCCACCCACACTGATGCTCTGCCCTCCCGGTCCCCGTCCCCTCCGTGGAATGGGGAAACATCAGTGGGCCTGTCAGCCCTGGCCCCAGGGAGGGTGTGTCATTTCCCTTCAGCAGAGGGACCCCTCCGGTCTCCTTCATAAGTGCCTTTTGAACATCAGTTAAGCCCTGGGACTTCATAGGCTCAAGATTCTTCTCAGCCCCCCCCCCCTTCCAGAAACTATGCGCCCCACCCTCCTTTGAGGCAAGTTAGGGAACTGGGCTATGATGCGCTTAACTTCCCAAAGGCTCTGTGGGTGAGTGGAGCTAACAGCCAGGTCCGGGCGGAGACTGGAGGCTCCCTGGTCCGCCCCTCGTGTGCGGCCAGTTGGCTGAGGAGGTGTGTCCCACATTCAGAAACCCCTGGTGGCAGGTGGAGCTGGCAGGCAGTGGCCTTTTGACTTCAGCCTGGCGGCGGATGATGGCCCCAAAGGCTGATTGCCCCGAGCGGTAGGACCTGAGGTGGCGCAGGAGGTGTGAAATGATGCTGGAGCGTTGTGGCTCCAGATTAAAGAGAGACCTGGGTTCGCGTCCTGGCTCGGGCGCTTGTGCGCTTTGTGACCTTGGATGAGTGCTGGCACCCGTCTGAGCCTCAGCTCCCTCACCTGATAAATGGAGATGGCATTACCTCTATCCTGGAGCTTCCCGAGGCTTGAGACTGTGCGTGGTCCTTGGCACACGCTAAGAATTTGAGCTGCTCCAGCTGTTACCAGCCCCTGCTATCGTGAGCCCCCACGTGTCGAATCCCGCACCCAGCATTTTCCATGCGTTGTGAGGGAAGCATTGTGTTTATACTGATTTTAAAGACGAGGGAATTTAGATGCGTGCAGTTTAGGAACTTGCCCCAGGGCACCCGCTAAGCCTGGCAGGGCCGGGCTTCTGATCCTTGGTCAGGCACCAAGGCCGTCTCTCCAGCCACGTACCCTGCCCTGGACCGGGGTCTCTGTATCTCCGCCTGCTCTCCGGCGCCATCTGTTTTTCTACCTGCCTCACCTTCCAGGTTGTCAGAGGCTTTTCCCAGGAGACTCACTCCTTTCATCGCATTTGTTTGGGAGCCCTGCACTCCGCAAGCTACCCAGTAGATGTGATCTGTACCGAATGTCGTACGTAATAAATACAGGTAGTCTGTTTATGAGCTGCCATATTTATTATGCCCCTTAATTGCTAAAAAGCCAGAGCCAGCCGAAGCCAGATCCCGCCCTGGAGAGCCTGGGTGGGCCAGGGAGGGGCCGCTGGAACCTGGCCTTCTGCAGACTTTCAGCATCTTAGTGGGATGGCTCCTTCTGCCCTCCAAAGGCCCATCCAGTTCAAGCCTGACGGAGGGAACTGATGAGTCATCAAACTCCTGTTCCGTCGTTTCGCAGAGGAAGATGCTGAGGCCAGAGAAAGGAAGTGACTTGCACAACAGGAGACTGGGACTCTGGACTCCTAGTCCAGTGCTCCTTCTGCCCCTCTCCCTATCTGAAAGCTGCCCCTGGACCAGGCGGAACACAGGATCTGGAGTGGGCTGAGTGGCGTGCGTATAAGCTCTGGGATGTCGGGCAGGTCACTTCACTTCCCTGAGCCCCGGTGCCCTCGTCTTTGCACTCCCCGCATCACGGGGCTGTTGAGTCAGGGCAGCCACTGCGTGGACGTGGCATGTGGCTGGCAAGGAGTCAGTGCTGAACAAATACTATTTTCTGTCCCCTTGCCCCTTTTCAAAGAGCACAGGGTCTCAGCACATGTGCGGAGTTGAGTCAGCCTAGTGCCGAAGGGAGAGGGGGTTGGACCGCAGTGCCTAGGGTTCAGGTCATTGTCCCGGGGAGCCTGGGGTCAGGAGTAACAGCGGCCCGGTGGTCACGTCCAGCTGCAGAGCTGGGGTGGTCATGGTGAGAGCAGTCCACTCTGCCCCGGGCCAGGTGCAGTGGGGAGCCCTTTCACGGGACTTCTCACTTAACTCTCACAACATGCCACGATGCAGGTCCTGCATGCCCATTTTTGCAGATGAGGAAACTGAGGCTCCCAGAGGGTAGGTCACTTACCAGAGACACAGAGGTAGAAAGATGAAGAGCCAGGACTGGAGCCCAGGTGTGTTTGACTCCAGAGGCCACTATGTTTAGATGCGGGTTAGATGCTGCTTCTAGAAGGCTGGAGATGGAGGAGGGGCGTGGCTGGCCTGGACATGAGTTGGCCCGGAGATGGCATCCTGGAGAACTGTTCTGGAGGCAGGGATGATGGAAGCGACAAAAACGACCCACAGTCAAGGATGATGATCAAGACGTTCGGCAGCTGGCCGGCACTGGCATGGACCGGTCAGAAGGCAAGCTGGCTAAGCAGCCTTCTGGGCTTTCTGGCCTCAAGAAGATCTAGAGAGAAAGGCGAGCAAATGGGGCATCAAAAGAAGTCACATGGGGACTGTCCTCACTCTGGAGAGGGCACAGCAGAGAGAGGAAAGGAGGTGCAGGAGTTGGGAGCCCGCTGCTGTGTGAGTCCTCACGCCCCCTCTTTCTAAATATCGGGGGTAGAGAGGACACAGAGACCCCATGCACGCAAAGCCCTTAGCCCAGCACCAAGCTTCCTGCACGTGCTGTTTAATCAACATTTGCTATGTGGCGGGTTTTCATGCAGTCCAAACCATGTGCCAATCCCTGCTGTGTCCCAGGAGGAGGGCACGGCTGCTGTCCCATGCCTCTGGGAGCTCACAGGAGCATTGGCTGATGACATGATGGTACACAGCATGGTGGGGGCAGGGGTGGAGGTCAGCAGAGACCATGGGAGCTCCTGCGAAAGCAGGGACAGGATGGGGAGAATCAGGGAAGGCTTCCTAAAGGAGGTGATGCCTTGAGAGATGAACAGGGATTAAGCGGGAAGGGACGAGGTGGAAAAGCGGTTCCAACAGAAGAGATCGGCATGAGTGGAGGCACTAAGTGAGCTTTGGGGACACTCCTTTGATTGTTGGCGACGGGGCAGTCAAGGGAGAACCAAAAGTGGCCTTGGGAGCCTTGGCGGACCTTGCAGTCCGTAGTTAGGGGGTGGCTGGTCTCCTGGAGAGGCCAGGTGCTTCGCAGGGGCGTGGTGTGGCTAGATGTGCCTTGTGGAAAGGTCCCTCTGGAGGCAACTGGCTGGAAGGGGAGTGGCTGGAGGTAGGGTGACGGGGCCAAGACTGACAGCATCTGACTGAGAGAGGATGAGGCCAGGAGTAGGACTGACGCTGGAGGCACTTGCAAGATGCACGGAATAGAGTGGATGATGTCGCCGGATTCCAGCTTGGGAGGCAGATGACACTGCATAAACTCAGGCCACAGCTCAGTGAAGTAAAGAAGAATCATCCCCCCTCCCACGCACATGCATACACACACACACACGCACACACACTCCATCCAAACTGGACTGCCGGGGTTCAAATCTTGGCTTCGCCACTCACTAGCTGCAATCTCAGGCAAGTCACTAGCCTCTCTATGCTCTCAGTTTCCCTCTCTCAGTTTCCCATCATTAGGGTGATGATCGTACTTGTTTCGTACGTTGTTGTGAGTTCATACACATCCAGTGTTTAGGGTGGAGCTTTGCACATACTAAATGCTCAGTAATGGCATTATTCGCAGCGGTAGAGACTGGCCAGGTGACCCCAGGCACCCTGTGTTTCCCTTTTCCTCTCACCCAATCTAAGAAAAGCCCTTGGAGCGCCTTTGGAAGGACAACGGCTTTGAGCCTGGAGGTTCACTCCCTGATATTTCTCTTGGAGCGGCCTTGGGCTCATCGCTGTGTGACCTGATGTGTTGGTTTCTGCCACCCAGTAAAGAAGGCACGTCTGGTTCTGATGCTCAGTGCCCTGCCTGTGTGTCCCCTGCTCAGTTCTGTCTTGTATCTGGCACAATAGGCCGAGCAGTTCAGCCAGCAGGAGGTGGGCCATTTCAGCTGGGAAGCCGTAGGGCTCCAGGGCCCATGCCCGCCCAACCCAGCACCTTCCTCACGGGCTCCCAGGTGCCTGAGTGGTGCCATGGCCACTGCTCAGCCGAGATCAAACACTTGGCACGTCAGCAGAAACCACAAGAAGAGAGGCGAGGCGCCACCCTTTCCTGTATGCCCTTCCCCAGCAGCGGGTTCCCCCTGTGCTTTGCTCTCCGTGGATTCAAATGCACTTTAAAAACCCTCTGGCCTAAAGCAAAATGCAGCTTGGGGCATGGTCCTGTGGTCACCAAGAGGAATGGGCCGCATGGCCCTGGCCACTTTGTTCCTTGGACTGTGAGGGTGTTGGCCTTCCTTGCGGGGGAGGGCGTTGGATTGTGGTCTGGGGCAGCGAGGGGGCAGGTTTGCTGGGTGCCCACCGTGCGCCAGGCACCGTGCACGGGCTCTGGCGTTAGATCTTAGCATCGCCTCCTACAAGCTGCGTGGCCTTGGGCAAATCCCTTAATCTCTCTGATAATTACATACATACACCTCGCCAGGTAATGTGAAAGTTTGCCCTAACCAGTGCGCACACCTCATTGGTTGTTACAAGAATTAAATGAGATAATATATGTGAAACGCTTGGCCATATTAGCACACAGCGGGCGCTCCCCAATGGTGATTACTATTATTAATATGATTCATCATAGACCTCGCAGTAACCACTTAAGACAGGAATTGTCAACCTTACTTTGTGGGTGAGGAAAAGTGACCCTGGCTCTCTCCGCAGGGAAGATGGGAAACCGTTGAAAGTAACGAAGCACCATCTTCCCCGTATTCGTCCGCGTCCAACACATACTCCCAGGATCCTTTGCACCAAGTCATGTTGTACAAGCACAGACCGCCTGCCGGGGTCACCTGAAGAGGGACTCTGGACTGGCTCAGCTCCAGCCCTGCCCCTTACCAGCTGGGGGACGTTGAACCTGCTATTTCCATTGCGAGCCTAGTTTCCTCACCTGTCACTTGGACCTCTGATCCCTGCCCCGGGGGAATCAGAGTCTCTCCCTGGGGCTGTCGTGAAGAAAGTGTGGCAATATTGAATACAGGTCTGACCCATGACAGCAGATGCTTCTCCCCCCCCCCGGGAATGTGGAAGGGCTACATCTTGTGGCTTTCAAGCCCCAGTGCCTGGCACACAGTCGATGCACAATTAATGCTGGCTAAACAGAATTGTACTCAGAGACTCGCTACCAGGGCCATACCTTTAGGTAGGGCTAGGGAGGGCTCCTTGGGTAGGTGGGATGCTGTAGGTGTCGGGTTGGAAATAGGGTGTGGGGAGGGTTTGGCCCCAGGAACAGGGCTTGGGCCCCGAGGTATGTGCCCACATCCCTTTGCCCCTGTGATACCCCTCCTCACTGGCACCATGAAACAGCCCTGGGCAGTCCTTCGGGCTGGAGGGTGTATGGAGTGGTAGGAGGTTTATGAGGCCTGGATTTGTATCCTGCTCACAATACTGCTGGGAGGAAGCTTCTGGTTTTAATCTCCGTTGTCAGGTTGGAAAGAACAAGACTCAGAAAGGGAGAGTGATTTGCCCAAGGCCACAGAGCAAATAAATGGTGGCATCAGGCTTAAGCCCAGGCGGGCTGGCTTCTCCAAGGTCTCACTCCTAACTCTGGCCCCAGCAGCCTCTGAGAGAGGAAGTCGTTACCAGTCTCCCTCTTCCTCCACCTGCTGCAAGGGCAGGGCTGACCACTGGGAACCCCCATGGGGAAGGGACAGGGGTGGGTTCCCCCAGTGGGAAAACTGAGGGGCCTTGCTGTTTTGTAGGTAGAACACCATGGAAGGCGACTGTCTGAGCTGCATGAAGTATCTGATGTTTGTTTTCAATTTCTTCATATTTGTAAGTATTGCTAGAACATGCCTGGGATCTCCCTGGGCCTCTGCTGGGTGGAAGGAACAGACGACTGCTTTGAAGTAGTCACATGGGACTGAGTCCTGGGGGCAGGCACAGGGGCCAGTGCTGGAAGCAAATCTACCTGCCCAGCCAGAACTTCCTGGCTGTGAAGCCCCCAGTAGTGCCCACCCCACTGCAAAGAGCCCACCGGCCCAGGAGGGATGTTGTGCCCATGACCCCCGGGATGGTTCAGGTCTCTGACAAAGGCTTGGGGCCTCAGCCCTGACTCCCGCCTTGGGATCCGATCCCTGTGGAGAGTCGGGGAGAAGGAGGAGATGGGGGTGATCAGAGGGCAGGCCAGAGAGCCCCCGCTCCACCCTGACCCCCAGAGGTGCAGTGGCGGACATCCGGGCTGGATGCGCTGGGCTGATGTAACCACCTGATGTAATTTGAAACCTCTCTGGGCCTGGGGTTCCAAGCTGGCTCCGCATCTTACCAGCTGTGGGGTCAGAAGCACACTTCACCTCTCTGAACCTCAGTATCTTAATTCCCTGCCTCAACAGGCGTTTGGTGAAAATTAAGCGCGATTAGTTTAGAAAGTGCCTGGAATGTGCCAGCGCTCCATAGCTTAGCTCCGTCCTTAGCATCCAGCCTATGGAGTCTCTACTTTAAGGCACAGAGAGGCCCGGAGTGCCCAGGTGGCCAACCCAGCACCTTGTAGCCCCGCCCACCTGCTGGCAGCCCCCCAGGGCTGCGCTCAGGCCTCTGGCTTCTCCCAGGAGCAGAGCCCCACACCCTGGGACCAGAGGTTCCCCAGAGCCACGTGTGAGCTTGGACGGTGGGCCCGGAATTCAAGTCTGTAGGGTTGTTTCCTGCTCCTCAGGATTATGGGCAAGGGAGGGAACCCAGGAGAGTTGCGGACATGGATACAAAATAGATGGAGAGAGAGGAAAGAGTCAGACTTGACCGGAAAGGAAGCTGTCTTTCACAGTGACCCTGCCCTGGACGGCACCAGTGGACTTTCACTCATCCGGGTCTTGGCAGGGCTAGGACAACCTGCGGGGGCTCAGGGTGTGGCTCTGCTCTTGGGAGAAGCCAGAGGCCTGAGCAGAGCCCTGGGGGGCTGCCAGCAGGTGGGCGGGGCTTCAAGGTGCCCTCCGGAATCAGAGGGTTGGACTAGAGGACCTCATTATCCAGCAGTTCTGACATTCAAGGGCAATGTAAAAAGTGGCAAATAAATTCTACGTGACATGGTCCTCAGCAGCCTGTGTCGGGGCGTGGGTCAGAGATTGGGTTTAGAGGATGTACTAATGGTCTGGGCATCCAGGAAAATGCAAACGAGAGAAAGGCATTGCTGGGACACTGGTTCGCGCAGCAAATGGGGCTCCCGCCTGGTTCTCTGGGGCTCACTGGGGCTCGCCGGCTCCACCCTGGGGCCTGGCTCAGAGGGATGGTGTATGTTTGCAGTGTCTAACCTCCGTGTCTGCCTGTTTCTTCTCTTCCCTCCTGACTGGCCCTGAGGGCAGCTGGGTGGGGCCTGCCTGCTGGGCATCGGCATCTGGGTCATGGTGGACCCCACTGGCTTCCGGGAGATCGTGGCCGCCAACCCCCTGCTAATCACGGGCGCCTACATCCTCCTGGCCATGGGGGGCCTGCTTTTTCTGCTCGGCTTCCTGGGCTGCTGCGGGGCCGTCCGCGAGAACAAATGTCTGCTGCTGTTTGTGAGTAGCCCCATCCCCCACCCCACCCGCGGGTGCCCTGGGGCAGAGCGTGGGGGGCCCTGTGTCTACACTGCAGAGGACTCGGAGGTCACACCCAGGTCCGAGCCTAGGAGGCTGTCCTCCAGGAGTGGGAAGGCCACCAACCTGTTCTGTTCGCACTGGTGGCCCCAGCTTTCGGAGCCTGGTCCTTGCGACGGGCCCATGCCTGCCGTGTGGGCCGGCTGTCCTCAGATGGAGCGTGGCCTTGGCCTCCAGGTCTGAACAGCCCGGTTTCTCCAAGGCATAGTCAACTGAGAACATTAACCATGATGCTTCCGAGAACTCACATATATTACTCCTTGGTGAAAGAGGAGAGATACCTACTGGATGAGTCTCTTGCCGTTTGCATTTCCGCTTTTAAAACAGAGGTGATATGATCTCTGAAGTCTCTTTATTCGTTAACTAAATGGTCCCTGAACGGCTATTGCAGGCCACACAGGGGCAGGCAGGCAGGCAGGCATGTGGCCGGCCGTGCGGCGGGCCTGGGTTTGAGCGCACACCCGGCTCAGACCCCTCACTAATGATGTGACTCGGGCCTAGTTTCTAAGCCTCTCTGAGCTTTAATGCCTTCGCTTGCTCATCAAGGGGCGGCTTAGCTATAGGTTGGAGCCAAATGAGGCGAGCAGTGGACGTTCTGTTTCTCTGACCTTCCGTGTTCCCGTGGGCGGGAGGTCCTTTGGGCCTGCGCCTACTTTCCTGGCCTTCCTCCCCGGTGAAGTCCAGTGGGCGCCCAGGCCTGGAGAGCTTCTAGTTTGAGCCCAGTCCTTCTCCATGAGGCGTGTGTGTGGATGGGTCAGCGTGCAGGTGCCCCTCGTGGGTGAGTGGATGGAGGGGTCAGGAGTCCGGCGACGGGGAGGCGCGGCTGGTCAGCAGAAGGACTTCCTTGCAAGGTTATCTGCTCCTGCCGCTTTGGCGAGCAGAGATTTGCCACAATGCCTCCTCTCCAGACCAGAACAGATGGGGTGGGCTCTATTCATGTCGCGGTGACATTCCCCGTATCCCAGACAGGAAGTGAAATCAGCAGTGAAATGTGTGATTTGGGAGCCCTGGGTCCCTTTGGCCTACAGCAGCCTGAACACCGCAAACTTTTCGTTTGGAGAGAAACAAAGAAACCTGCGGGCGCCCCCTGGCGGGCCGCCTTCTGCAGTGCCAGCCGGTGCCAATGTCGGCTTGGGAGCCCAAGGGGACTTTAAAAGGAGCTGGGATATGGGTCCCTGGTGAGGCCCACCTCCCTTTCCCCCCTCACCTCAGCCCCTGGGGCTCATCCTTGACCTCAAGACAGGGGACCAGGCCAGGGTGCTGGACTGGGAGCAGCCTGGGGCCCTCAAAAGTCCTCCCCATGAAGTGGCAGCCTCTGAGCCTGCCAGTGAATGGATACATCAGTCCCCGGCGCTTAAGGGGGAAGACCAAGCCCAGAGACCAGCTGAGGTGCACTCCAAGTCCCCCAAGGAGGAGCTGAGTCCTAGGTGTGGCCAGGGCCTGGTCTTTGGAACCTTAAATTAGCCCCTTCCACCCCTCTCCTCTGCCACCTTCTCCTTCCTTCCTTTTCTGTCTACATTCCTCTCTTTCTTTTCTTGATCTTTCTCTGCCTGCGTCTCTCTGCTTCTTAATCTCTTGCTTTCTATTCCTGCTGCCTTTCCTTATCCCTCTCCTAGTCTCTGCCCCTCTCTCCTTACTTCCCCTGTGTCCCCTTCCCTTCCCTCCTATCTTCCAATCCTCCCCTCCCCTCCCTTCTTCCCCACTCCCCCTCCCTTCCCATCCCTCCTCCTCCTCCTCTCTCTGAAGCCCAGCACCTATTAGCTTGAGGCCACAGTGCAAGTCAGAAGCAGGATACTCTTCCCCCTGCCCCCCAAAGAGACAGAGTGCTAGCGGGGGAGGGGCAGAAAGACGAAGGAGACACAGAATCCAAAACGGGCTCCAGGCTCCACGCTGTCAGCACAGGGCCCGACACAGGGCTCGAACCCATGAAGCATGAGATCACAACCTGAGCCGAAATCGGACGCTTAACCGACTGAGCCACCCAGGCACCCCAAAAGAAGCAGGGTACTCTTGGACCCATGGGGGGGGGTCCCCTGTCTCTCAGACCAGGGCTAGTCGAAGGGCCCCTCACCTAAAATGGACTCCCATGTCTGAAATTCACCTAAAATTATGTACAAAATATTAGGTTAGGGCTTTGTGTGCGTGTACATATGTGCTGTGTGTGTGTGTGTGTGTGTGTGTGTGTGTGTGTGTTGTATGCACATGCCTGTTTCTGGGGACAGACCCCACAGCTTCAGGAAGGTTTTCAAATAGATTCATGACCTCATGACCTAAAAATTAAGAAGAGCACTTCTGTTTTCTAACCTGGACCAGCCATGCGGTGGCTCCCGCTGAAGAGGGGCACAGAGTCTCTCTACAGGTAGCCGCTCGGGTCCCTCGAGAATCCTGAGACCCCTGCTCCTCCACCTTCAGGGAGGGAGGCAAGACTTGTCACGAACAGGACCAAGAGGAAGTGATGTCAGCCACCGCAGCAGAGGAGGAGGCCGGGGGTGGGGGTGACTGAGCTGCCCCTCCCCCACTGCTCTGAGTCTGAAACCCCAGGGCCCCATCACCCCCCCGGCCGACCCACGAACCTAATGACTGCGTCACCCACTGATCAATTTCTCTAAAGATACAGTTTCCAAACGCTCCCGTTGATCAATTTCACAGCATTTCCACATACAGTGGGACAGTTTCCGCCTGTAATGGACATCTCGTGGCATCCCTTTTCCGTAGTGGCTTACCTAGGAGTCGTTTGCAGACGGTTCTTCCCCAATTTATTTAAAGATTCAGAAATTTTTAAAAATATTTTCTGACAAAGGCTTGCTAAATTTTAGGAAAGGAACACAGCGAAAAGAAATGAGTGTATTGAGAAGAGATAAATGCGCTGGATGGCACATCGAGCGTGCAAATTTGGTCAACATTTATTCGAATGAGAACTGAGAGTAGATGGGCCGGTAGGCAGATGGGCCAGAAAAGCCTGGCCGTGCTCGCAGGTAGGCAAAATTGCCATTTCCGCCCCTCGGTTAGTGTTTCCAAAATCCTAAGCAAAGTGGTGTACATTTGATGCTCAGGAATCACTGGCAAATGTGTCTTTAGGCAAATGGGATGAGGTGAGATTGACTCAGAAACCCTGGGAAAGGCCTCGCCCCCAGATGGGAAGCCCCGGGGAGGCGTCAGGATAAGCCCCGTGGCCAGGTCCAGGGGAAGGCCCTCCAGATGGGAACTCTGTTCAGCAAGAGGAAGCTACTTCATGCTGGAGAAGGCAGATTGTCAGAAGTGGCACCACAGCCCTTGCTTTGCTTCAGGTGACCTGCTCACGCACACTCAAATCGCCCCTCGGTCCCTGCGCTTGATGAAACCCTGCTCCAGGCAAGGAGATATACAGGCCCCCTTCCTCCTTCAAGTTACTAGGTTCATTCTTACATTCCATCTCATGAGTCACGAACCTTGGCTCAACGTTCACTGCAGGAAGTTGGGGGCCACATCTGCCTTCTGCATAGTGGTTTGCTAGTACCTCGCATCGTGCCTGGCACAAAGCAGGTGCTCAGTGAATAGCCCTGGGATGAAGGGACAGAGAGGAAGTGGTCTTAGAGGTCTGATAAGAGCATGGGCTTTGGAGTCAGAGAAGTCTACCTTCCAATGTCTGCTCTGCTACTTCCTGGCTGTGTGACCTGAGGGCAGTTACTTAACGTCTCTGAACCTAGACTCCTCCTATGTAACATGAAGGTGACGATACCTCTTTCCCAGCCACGGTGTTGTGATCGTGGCTCAGTGAGAAAATGAGCGTCTTGCTTCACTCTGTTCCTAGCACACGCAACCACTGGATCAATGTGAAACTCAAAGAATTGGGTTGTCCACAAGAGACCCTACAGGCAATCTGAAACGTCCTAAAAAATTTTTTAATGTGTATTTTTGATGAGGGAGAGAGAGTGCAAGCAGGGGAGGGGCAGAGAGAGAGGGAGACGCAGAATCAGAAACAGGCTCCAGGCTCCGAGCTGTCAGCACAGAGCCCGATGCGGGGCTCGAACCCACAAACTGCGAGATCGTGACCTGAGCCGAAGCCGGATGCTCGACCGACTGAGTCACCCAGGCGCCCCAGCAATCTGTCAAGTCTTAAGACCTAGAGGCTCTTACAGGGTCTGGGGTGACACGGTGTTCAGAGGCTGTGTTCTGGAATCAGAGGTCCCACGCTTCTCCAGGTGCACCGCCTACCAGCTGGGCCAGCTTGGTCACAGTACTACCCCCTCGGGGTCCCAGTCTCCCCCTCGGTAAGCCGGAGGTGTGGACAGTCACAGCATCCGCGTCCCCAGGCTGCCGAGAGCATCCAAAGAAATGAGCCACGTGAGATCCGCGGCGCCTAGGCGGTGAGCCGTCAGTAGATGGTAGCGACTGTTATTTTTTCAGAACTCGCCCACACGTGTCCTCAGGAAGGCCGTGCCTGCCTCTTGGTTCTGAGCCACCATCTGAGCATCGGGACGCTGTGCCTGCACCAGCTAGGCGAGGCCCTGCTAAGTCATCCGGGAAGGCAGCACGCCCCCAGCGCGATGGGCATACGGCGTGCGCGATGCTCGAGCTCCGTCTCCTCCATACTTTATAACTGTCTAAGCGGTGATCGATAGCCAGGGCCAGCTCAGTCGCCTCGCCGAGGATGGAAACCATTTCTGGGGCTACTCTTTGCCAGCTTGAGAACTTCCGGCAACTCCACCAAGAGGGCAGGGGGCAGGGAGGGGCTCTCGCGGTGGCCACGAGAAACAGAGCCGGATGGCCGTGCGGCTCCAGCCAAATGGAAGTGCCAGGAGCCCCGCCAGGGCCCTCTGTCAATATCACGGGGCCGCAGAGCCGCTGGTGGAAGTGGGGGCTGTGGGGCTGCAGAATGGACCGTGGCTGTCGCGGCCTGGGGCACAAGAGGCCCTCTGTGACTCTCCCCTCCGGTTAGGGAACTCTGCCCCCCCCCCCCCCAGACCCCAGCAAGCCTGCCGCTGACCTTCCGGAAGCAGACCCCCAGGGTTTCGGGAGAATCCCTCAGGCCAGTCCTGAAGCACGCTCTCCAGCAGAGAGAGAAGAGGTCGTGTGGTGCCCAGAAGGGACAGCTGGGTGAAGAGGAAGGGTTTGCTCCGGCATTCTCGGGCTGAGTCTCCGTGGACACTGGGGGCTGGGTCCTCTGCTCGTGGCCTCTAGGTGGGTTGACAACGGCAGGACCACACTGTGTGATCACAGACTGGAAATGCCAAGGGCGCCAGCAATGCCGAGCAACGGAGGCAAAGTCATTTCCCGTTTCTTCCGCCAGCAGCCTTCGGCCAAAACGGTGCCCGTAATGGCCGGGGTCTGAGATGCAGCAGATAACAAGGTCATTATGGTGAGTGGGTCACTCACGGACGTGTTCGTTCGTCTGATCGCCATGCTCCCACACCTGTGCCGGCGGGCATCGGGAACGCAACACGCGAAGTCACAGACTGTGCTGCTGATGTTGGTGGAGGGGTGGGCGGGGTGCTGGCCGCCGCTGTGCACACACGTCCACGGGGCCCTGTGATGTCAGGGAGGCAGGAGACAGGGGAGGCTTCTCACCGGCGAGGGGCTGGGCTCCACCTGGTCTGGAAAAGAGGAACTGGTGGGCGAGGAAGGGAGGGGCCTTCCCGGGACAGGGAGTGCAGGGGGTGAGGGCCCGAGACAAGAGGCATTATGGATACTTTGGGGAACATCGAGAAATACGAGGAGTAGAGCAGAGAAGGGTCCGTCAGACTTCCACCTCCGGCCCTGGGTTCTCGGATGTTGACGGACGCATCACCTCGCCTCCCATCTCGCTCCTTTATCGTGGCTGAAGATCCCTATCACCTCCCCTCTGCCCCTGGGAACGAGAGACCGCAAGGCAGGGAGAGGGGGTGCTGGGGCTGGCAGGGTGTGGAGAGCCGGTCCGGGGTCCCCCAGGAACCCAGGGTTTCCACAGCGTGTACCGCCCACGTGGACAGGGCCCCACCAGGTCAGCACGGATCGCCTTCCGGGGCTGCCCGGTGCCATCGCTCACACTGAACGCTGAACAAGGGGTATCGTCGAAGGGGTGCTGTTGGCGCAGAAGGCATATTTGTTTGCTTGCTTTTCCGTATTTGTGTTGCAGCCTTGCTGACCCCAAAGGTGGATTGTGGGCATGCTTATTACGAAAACATGTCGCACCTATGGCGGTGAAGTTCCTTAGTCTTATAAAACCGGTGCATTTCGTCAGTTGTGTCAAGCGGAAGGGGGCATCCGCCAGCGGCCGCCGGGCCCCTACCCACGGCCCTCGGGGCTCACGAGCCTGCCTCTTGTCTTTGCAGTTCTTCCTGTTCATCCTCATCATCTTCTTGGCGGAGCTCTCGGCGGCCATCCTGGCCTTCATCTTCAGGGAAAACGTACGTCCGGGCCCACGTGCCCCGGCCCCGCTTCGCGGCCCCACAACCCCAGCGACCCTCTTCCTGCAAGAGTTTTTCCAGAGGGCAGAATCGGAGGGTCCTTAAGGGTCTCCGCCCTTCCGAAGCACCTGATAGAACCCCACACCTGATTCTGGAACCTTCCATTCCACACCGTACCCAGCAGTAGTCATTTGACAGTCTGAGGACAGTCAGAGAGGCTGTCCCCCAGGTCCAGTGATGTGCAGGAGAACAGAGCACTTTCGCTTGAGGCCTGGCCAGTATCCAGTTTGGGCAGACTGTCCCCACCAGCCACGTTATTCCAGGGACTCCAGCCACCAGGGGTACCAGCTCCCTCCCCTGAGTCTATAGGACCAGCCACTGCAGCCAAAGGGGGCCTGGAAAGGAGGGGGTTAGGGGCTAAGAGACGAAAGCCGGCCTGGGGGAGGGGAGGAGGCAAGCAGGGGACAGACAGGAGGAGGAGGCAGCCATGTGGGCAGGGAAGGGAGCCTCCGACTGAGCACCACGCAGGGCCCCGCCCCATCACTGCAGCGGGAAGGAGGGTGGTTAGACCCCAGGAGAATATTTTGAGGGCAGGAGCAACTTCCAAGGACACCTCTGGAAACTGGATTTGCAGACTCCCTGCTCCACACTGTGGTGTCTTCAAGGGCTGGGACCCCGGGGCTGGGACCCAGGGGATCCCCGGCTCTGGGGGACAGCTCAGGATGGCAAGCTGCCCATCGTGGATAAACTCTGCATCTGAGAAATGGCCGCAGGGCTGAGAGAGGTTCCCAACGTGCCCTGGCCTCGGGCTCGCTGAGGGGTGTGTGGGGAGGCTTCCCTTTCGTGCCAGTGAGCCGATACGGGGAGGCCACAGGCCCTGGAGTGGGGACTAAGGGGCCACCCCAAGTTAGGAGAATCCCCTGCGCTGGGCCCTCAGGCCTTCCCTCCCCTCCGGAAGCAGCTGAAGAGACCTGGACGGGTGGGGCGGGGGTCTTAGCCTGCCCTCTGCCTCTTCCCCCAGCTCACCCGAGAGTTCTTCACCAAGGAGCTCACCAAGCACTACCAGGGCAACAACGACACAGACGTCTTCTCTGCCACCTGGAACTCCGTCATGATCACGGTGAGTGACTCCCCCCGGGATGCCGTGAGCATTCAGAGCCACGATGCCCAGGGCGGCCAGTGTCTGGCCTCCAGAGCCCGCTTTGCTCAAGTGCCTGCATGCATGATCAGTCAGGGCCGGCCCACTGAGCCCGGCTTGGCCTGGGACTCAGCATCCGTACAGCATTCTGGGCCCTTACTAATGGCCCAGCAAATGCAGTCCAGGCTCCGGCTGAAACCTGTTTGCTACCCCTGACCTGAGTCGTCAGACAACTGTAATTGTCAGTGACGGTAATCGCAGCAGGAGTTTATTGGGTGCTGATGCCTCGTGAGGTAGGGGTTGTTATCACCACCTTCACTTGACACATGAGGGCGCTGAAGGCTCAGAGAAGTCGAGTGACTTTCCCAGGGTCACACAGGAGGAGCAGATAGAACCCAAGCTGGTCTTGACCCTCTCTACCGCCCTGCCTGATGGTGGCCTTGGGGGTGGCTGTCTGCCCATCTCTGCCCCTGGGTCCAGCCCCCACCCACCAGCCCTGTCCCTGTGCTCTCCTCCTAGTTTGGTTGCTGTGGGGTCAACGGGCCTGAAGATTTCAGGTTCGCATCGGTTTTCCGACTGCTGACTTTGGACAGTGCCGAGGTCCCGGAGGCCTGCTGCCGGAGAGAGCCCCAGACTCGGGACGGGGTCCTGCTGAGCAGGGAGGAGTGCCTTCTGGGAAGAGACCTGTTCCTGAACAAGCAGGTACCGGGCCCTGCTCCCCCAGGCAGGGGCTGCGATGGCCAGAGCCGGGCAGGTGGCCGCGTCGGCACAGAGGGTCTGAAGTCGTCCCAGAAATCCTCTGGAAGTGTCGGCTGCCATGTGCAACTCCCGAATGGGGGCTGATGAAGCTCCATCCAAGCCCCCGGGGCCCAACCAAAGTAGAGGAAGGACGAGGGGAGCAGATGGGCCAGCGGCAGCAGAGGCTGGAGGGGTGGGCGTTTTGTCTGGGGTTAAAGGGTGAGTAGGAGTTTTCCAGTGTTCCAGGCAGAGCACTCCCCGAGCTTCCGATAATGCAGGTCGGGAGTCAGCCCCTGAATTACATAGCGGGGGGCCCCTCCTTAGCCCGGATTCTGGGGGAAACTCACATGTGCTGTCTAGAAGCACCTGCCGACCCCGAGAGAGCAAGACTCCTCCCCCCCCACCCCCAAGGTCAGGGAAACTACCAGACTCTGCTTCTCTTGCAACCCAAGGACTTGATCTCAGTCTGGGAAGGAGCCCTTTCCTCTTCTTGCAGGAAGAAGAGGCTTCTCTGGCCCCTGCTTTGCCCCACCTCCCCCTGGCCCCCGCACTGTGAGACGGACAGTGCCCTTGTACTTGATTCCTCCTTCCCGCCGAGTGCTCTCCCCCCACCGGGCCCCCAGCCCCTGGGGTGTGTGTGTGTGTGAGACCAGGCAAGGCAGGGGTGGGGTGGGGTGGGGGGAGAGGGGAGCAGGGATGAACCCGGTGCCTGCCCCATGCCCCTCCCTTGATTAGGCTTTTGATGAGGATCTCCTGGGAGAGTTGCAGACGCAGGGGACACGGCAGGGAACAGGAGACAAGGCCCCTGTCCCTGTGGGGCTCACAGTCTAGCAAACTAAGTCATACTTTCACATGGTAATGATTGCTATAAAGAAAATAAAACCTAGACAGGAGCTAGAAGGGACTGAGGTGGGGGCCTCAGGGCAAGCTTCTTAGAGCCTCAACGAAGGGGCCTGACTGAGGCCTGACCCTGGCCGACCCAGGAGGCCGTTCAGCTTGGAGCTCGGCACCTCGTCTCCTGTCCCCTGCACATGCCCGTGTCATGTCAGAGGATCCACAAGGGCCCTGGGGGTCAGGCCACTGTGAGCTTGGAGCAGCGAGGGGCCCTGAGAGGCTGGGTCTCAGCCTCGAGGGGAGGCTGCAGGATGTGGAGGGGGGCCTGGGGAAGGTTTTCAGGCTTCGATGTCAGGCGGGCCTGGATTGCCGCCTGCTGTGACACCCTCTCTGGACCTCAGATTCCTCATGCTGTGGCACACACTGCTGGCCGTTCTCCCCGGAAAGACGGGGTCTATTAGACCCCATAACCACCAGGGAAAGGCAGCACGTCCTACTGCCCTGCAGCTGGGCCAAGTGACCTCGCAGCAGCCAAGGACAGGCGAGCAGAAGTGATGTGTACAACTTGTGTTAGGTCCTTAAGAGGAGGCACTGTGCCCACCCCTACTCCTTTTCCCCCCTGGCTGGAATGGAGCTCTGGTGACAGCCATCTGGCACCTGGCAGCGGAGGGTGGCCCCCCAGGATGTCAGAGCATCACAAGAGGAGCCCGGGCCCCTGACCACTCCGTGGAGCAGACGGGCCACCAGAGCTTGGGATTTAATATGAAAGACAAATGAACTTCTGGCTGGTTGAAGGCACTGCTGTTTGGGCCTCCTGATGCCCACAGCCAAACCTGTGTCCTAAGGCCACTTGTCAGTTATTCAGGGAGGCTCTTGCTGGGGCCTGTTCCTTTCGGGCTTTATCCTCAGAGGCTGCCCATTTCTGGACTCATCCTTGATCATGACACCTTCTTCCATCTCCTGGGCATGGCTTTGGAATCAGCTCATCGGGGAGGTCCCTGTGCAGCTACATTAGCCCTTTATGTTGACTCTTCTCTGTGCTTCATAAGGATCCCCCGAGATTGACCTCCGGGATCCTTTTCTGAGATGCTCACATCCCTCCTGGGCATTCTTCCTTTCAAAAGCCTCTGTGGAAGGACTCCTTCCTAAAGCCCGGTGTGCATTTCTGACTTTGCCTTGCACCCCATCACAGTCGGTGAGCAAAACGTCTGAATGCATGGACTTGAAATCCCAACTAAAGAGGCTTATGCAAATTCCCTTTGTGTTCTACACACAGCAAGAGTTCTGGAAGTTGGTAGCTTTGTCCTGTCAGTCAAAGCCTGGTCTCTGTGATCTTTGTGGCCTTTCTTTGTACATATCAGTCCGCGGTGGCAAAATGGCTGTCATAGCTCCAGGTACCCCACCCATGTTTAAGACACAGAGCAGGGGAAAGTGGGGCACACCATCCTTCCAGAAAGCCCCGGTAGACATCTGCATAGATCTTGATGGCCGGGACTCAGTTACGTGGCCACCAGAGGCCAAGGCAGAAGGCCCCTGTCTGTGGACGTTGAATTAGCCCACCGCCGTTGACCATTGAGCTCCGATGAAAAGAAATGAAGAAATCCCGAAAGAAGGTGACCTGTGATGAGTGCTCAGATTCCCCCACTGGGATGAGTCAGACCCTCCAAGGCGGCTTCTCCAGCGCATTCCTCAGCCTTCCCTGGGTCAAGATGGCCCCCCCAAGCAAGTCAAGAACGTGTTCCCCTGCTGGAAACAAATCGGGGGGCTTCCCAGTAGATGATGACCTTGCTAGAACGCGACTCCAGGCCAGAGTGGGGACCACCAACAGGAAGTCGTACATACTCCCCATCTGTCGGGGTGATACTAAGTCTTCTCTCCTCAACAGCATCACTGTTTCTCTGCTTTAT
Source organism: Felis catus (assembly GCF_018350175.1). Taxonomy (NCBI): domain Eukaryota; kingdom Metazoa; phylum Chordata; class Mammalia; order Carnivora; family Felidae; genus Felis; species Felis catus. The sequence goes on from NC_058377.1 coordinate 97,134,078, forward strand.
CCCCAGCGCTCCCTACCTGCTTCCTGGCAGGTTGTGAGTGTGGGTGCTGCTGTGACTCTTGACATAAAGTGCTATACCCTCATCCTCCTGGCATGGGAAAAGTGTTCCAAGCCAGAGAGTGAGAGCAGCACGTGCAAAGGCCCTGGGGTGGGCTGGAGCACAGCGAGGACCGGAGGCGAGGGCGTCAGTAGGACCACACCCACGTTCTCCGTGTGTCTGTATCCACCTCTATCCCAGTTCGTATATGCCCAGGACTGCTTGCGAAAGCATTCATCTGTTTAGAGGGGACCTCAAGGGTCGCGAGGGTCTCCGGTGTATTGCTGCCAGATTGCTGTTCGGAGGCCTCCTGCCTCCCACCCCCTCCCACCCCCCACCCCCATCCCCACCCCCACCAAACGGTGGATTTGACAGGGTAAGTCTGCTGCTGCCTGAGCTGTGGGGCTGGTCACGTGCCAGTTCCCAGGCTTAGTACCTCGGTCCTGATTCTGCACTGTCTCTCCGGCTGTGGCTTCACCTCTGGTCCTTCCCTCCCAGGGCTGTTACACCGTGATCCTCAACACCTTTGAAACCTACGTCTACCTGGCTGGAGCCCTCGCCATAGGGGTGCTGGCCATAGAGGTAAGTAGAGGCCCCCCACTTCCGCGGGTCCCCCGGAAGCAAGGCACACGCGGGGTCTTGGGGAGATCCCCCGTGCCCTGCACCCCCCCCCCCAGCCTACCTCTGCCTCCACATTCTAAATCTGGGACCAAATTGGCTCCCTACTGTAGGGACAGTATAGGCCCCGCTGTGCCTGTCTGCTGCCCGAGTCGCTGTTGGACTCTGGTCTCATCCGAGCAAATCTCCAGCAGTGAGTGGGCAGGCTCCGAGAGTCACCCCCCCATCCTCCTCCCACTGCCCACCTCGCGGTTCCTCTCTGCCTAATCCTCCCCCAAGGTCCCCCAAGGTCCAGAGTGAACTCTTAACTGAGAATCAACACCGCTGCCTTGAGGAAAGGGCTGCGGCTTGTGCTTCTAGATCAGGATCTTTGTGGGGGTGGGGGGTGTTCAGGGCCTGTGAGGCCTTGTCCACCTCCCAAGGGCGGTCTTAATTAACCCCTTCGCCCCAGTCCCGGAATCCCCGTCAAAAGGCAGGCAGCTGCAGACTCCGGCCGCCGCCGCCACCAGGGGGCGCCGCAGCCGAGGAGCGGAGCTGCCCCTCCCTTCTCCCCACCCCCTTCCTGGGTCTCAAGCCCCCGCTACTGCTGGAATTTGGACTGAGCGCGCATAGCCCACGCTTGGCCATCTGCAGGAAGGACCGCTCCCGGGCCTCGGCCAGCGGGGAAACGAAGTCAGGCGGCCGGAGCCCCAGCCTCCCTGTCCCTCCTTTCGGGGACGCCTCGAATGCCCGGCACCGTGCGCAGCTTTCAGGGTGGGGGATGGGGGATGGGGGAGCGGGAGGGGTCCTTCATTCATTCATCCGTTCATTCAGCAAGCCTAGATTGAGCCCCTGCTTGCCAGCAGCGCGCCAGGGGAAGTTCTCTCGCGGGAGGACACAGTGAGCGAGAAGCAGATAAATCTGCGCTGGGACTGCGGAAATGGCGGGGGTGTGCCCCGCGCAGGAAGGACTCTTTTCAACTCCCGGCTCTGCCTCTCCCCACACAGGGCCTCTGAGCCACAGATTACTTCTCTGCAAAATGGCGCTGCTAACCATGTCCCCCTCCCCGCCCCCCCGCCCCCCGGGCCGTCCTTCGTCCTTGCTCCTGGCGTTGTGGAGGTTGCGGAGGATGGGGACTGCTTGCCTGGCGGGGGTGCGGGGGGCTCGTTAGACAATGTCTGCATTCTTGATCCGCCGTCCTCCTCACCCCCAGCCCCCCCCCCCAAGCCCAGCTGTGACCCCTATGGGAGGCAGAACCCTGCTCCGGGAGGAGGGACCTTAACTGTATCCCTGTCCCAGCCTCGCTTCCCCTCCCGGAGATCTGGCCGTGAGCCTGGGCTCTAGGGACTGTCCCTTGTGCAACTTGCAAGAGCCCTGACCGTGGGGGCATCGGCCATTCTGGTCACAGGGGCATCCCTGCGTCTGGGTCTCTGCCTGCCCCCAACACCCCAGGGCCCTTAGGTAGGTGTTCCGTGACTGTGCTCTCAACTCTGGGAAGGGCTACATCACCCTTGCCTATTAATAATGATCCTGGTAACTTTCTACTAATCTTCTCGTTGGGTCATCGATCACCTTCTACTTCATCTTACCACCCTCCTGTGAGCTAGAAGGCGGAGTGTGTGGGACTTGGGAGCATAGGCTGTGGGGTCAGAATGCCTAGACTCAAACCCCAGCTCCCTCACTTGCAGCTGTGTGACCTTAGGTGAGTCGCATGACCTCTCTGTGTCTTGCCTCCTGCTCTGTAAAAGGTGTTGGGGAAAGCACTTGGAAATGTGCCCGGCACGTGGTAAGCTCCAGTACATGCTCAGGCCAGAGAAGGGACATGTTGGGCCCAAGGTTGCTGCTGGCAAATAGGGGAGCTGGGTTTGAACCCATGTCCAAAGCTCCCTTTCCGTGACTACGCTGCACAAAGGGGACCATGCGGAGGGCTTGCCCCCAAGGAGTGTCAGGAACCCCTACTGCGGGAGGGTGCTGAGTGATGGGTGGGCCCCCTTCCTGTCCCACGGCCGATGGCTGCTTCCCGTCGGGGTGGGACAGCCCAGCGCAGGGCTGGGAGGCCAGCCTGACAAGCCAACCTCGACTTCCTCTGCAGCTTTTCGCCATGATCTTTGCCATGTGTCTCTTCCGGGGCATCCAGTAGAGGGCGTGACCTGAAGCCTCACCCGCCACCACTGCCCGGCACCCAACACCCTCCCCTCCCCGGTGCCCCCAGGGGAGGAGGCGAAGCCATCCTGAGTGGCCAGAGGAAGGGGCAGAGGAAAATAGCTATTTTTTTAACAAAACAAAATGAAGACAAGAAAATGGACTGACGTACCCCGCCTGGACTCCGGGCTCTCTGCGAGGGCCCCGGCGCTTGAACCCAGGGAGCACTCTGGACTAGAGACCAAAGGAACCCCAAGCCCAGGTTCCCTCCTCAGCCCCGCCAGCCCCTAGCAGCCCCGGGCCTGGGCCATCTCCTCAGCTCCAGGTGCCAAGAACGGGAGGATCGAGGCAACAAGGAGGCAAAAGCAACCCTCAGATCGACAAAGCCCAGGGGCCCCCTGGGAGACTCGGGCACCGTGTCCCCGAGGACTTGGAACCTACACTGAAGCCCTGGTCTTCTGAGGATGGAGTCGCCCCTGCCTCGGGCTGGGGCCAAGAGTGGGCTACAGACGCTGGATCTGAAAATGGCCTAGCTGGCAGGGTCCTCGCTTCCCCCATCTGTTGGATCAAATAATCCGGAAAGCCCAGAGAGGGGCAGTTTGTCGTTCACAGTCACACAGCACGTGCGTGACAATTGTGAACTGGAACCCACTCATCCCTAGGCTGCCTCTCACCGCTTCCAGGGCTGTGTCAGTCTCAGCGTCCTGGTTTCCCGAGAGAGAGAGAGAGCAGGCTGGTCAGGAACTTCCCAGGCCCACAAATGAGAAAATTACGGACTATTGCCCCTGCTCTCCTCCCCCCCCCCACCCATACTTCTTTCTAAGCCTGCAGGGACACACACACACACACACACACACACACACACACACACACTACCGTCCCTTTGCCGCACTGCCCGCCTCTGCTCACAAGCCTAACCCCTTCCCTGTTCACCAACTCTGTGGTTCCCCGGCTGGAAGGAACCCCCAGGATCGTCTGGTTCCCCTCTCCCCACCCAGAACTGAGGCTTGGACGTCTTCCACAAGCTCTCTGCCAAGACTTTGCCACCGTCTTCTTGCATACCTCCAAGGACGGGGAGCTTACTACCTCCCAAGACAGCCTTCTGCCTTTGGACTGCTCTGCCTTTTTAGCATCAGCTCACTGCACGTTAGGGTTCTCTGTTTCTCTTTGGTTGCATCCATGGCATCCCACGTTCTCTTTCTCCTTCCCAAAGTGTTAAGGCCACACATCGTCTCCCCCCAGACGCGTTTTCTGCAGGCTACAGAGCTCCAAGACATCTCGTTCCAGCTGTGACATGCTTTCCTGTCCCTTCTCTGTCCGTAGCGCATTTCCGTGTGTTTCTTCCAGGCTTGGGCAGGGAGAGGTTGTCCCCTAGACTCACTCACGCCTACACAGCGCCCACCGATCAGTTCCTCACATACAGGCCTTACATCCATCCTAGACCGCTGTAGGCGACTGTATTACAAGATCCCTCGACCCCAGTGAATCAGGAGTGACCGCCGGAGGCTGGTCAGAGGATCTGAGGTTTGGCCTGGGGTCCGAGGGAAAGGACAGCGTAATCCTAGTTGGTTGGTAATCAACTTACGCTTGATTAGTGATGTCTGCCGCGGGCTTGGCAAGGGGAGGGGCGGCGTGGCGCCTGACCTCCTCTCCACGTCCCTCTTCAGGGTCTGGGAAGGGCCTGTTCTGACTCCCAGGCCCTGCGTCAGCTTCCAGCCTTCCTTCCAGCCAGTGGGAGAGACACAGCTGTGGCCTGGAGCCCTGTGCTTCTCTGCTCTGCCACCTGCCCCCTTCAGAGATGCAGCCCCAGTTCTGTGCCTGCTGTAGAGATTGGCTTTGACCCTCCTCTTGTCTCTCCCCTTCCCCCTCCCACCCTCCTGCTGTCCCCTCTCGTCCCAGGTCCCCCTCGTGGTCTCCAAGCTGGGGCTTGCCATAGAGTCCCTGTAGCAGCCTGTCCTGGGCTCCCTAGCGATGGGCGTCCCCGGGACCCTGCAGCTGGAACCCCAGCCCAGCCCGAGAGGGGCCTTGGGCATGCCCCTCTCCAGCCCCGCCCACCCACGTGCTTAGCTCCAGCAGAGGCAAATGGCCTAAGGTTGACAAAAACAGCTGGCTGGGCGGGACTCGGGGTCTGACTGGGCAACTGTGTGGCTCCAGGCCAGGGGCATCCCAGACTTTCGGGTCCGCAGCGCCCAGGAGAATCCGGGGCCTTGAAGGTAAGGAGGGCCTGGCATCTATCTGGCACTCACCCCCCTCCCCCTGTCTAGTCCATCCCCTCAGGGGGAGGAAGGGTGGGTCCTGGAGGAATATCTGGCTGAGGCAGGTTCAAGGGTGCATATGAGACTCATCCCTAACGGCTTTCCAGAAGGGGGCCAAGGAGCCCCTTACCTGGCGACTGCCCACACTGGGGCCGGAAAGAGAAAGCAGGCGGTCCGTAGCATTGACCCAGGCTGGTCTTTATTTGCAAGGCTGCCTGCAGCCATTCTGAAGCATGAAAAAGCAAGGTCTGTGCCAGTCTGGCTCGACCGAGCCTTTCCCAGGCACCGAGGTCTAACTGGGCTGGTCCACGTACGGCCGATAAACAACCCTACCCTGTTGGTCACACACACCCCAGACTGAAAGCCACCTTCCGGCTCCGAAGCTGCCGCCTCTTAGAAAAGGGAACCCATCTGAGGGGTTACGAAGCTCTCGTCCCTCCTTTCCGCACCTAAGGGACCCGGCCAGGATACCCCAAACCAGCTGAGGCCCCGGCACCCCCATCTCCCAGAAGCCCCCTCTTCCCTTTCCCCACGGGTCCCGTGTCGAAAGTCTATTTTGAAACCTGTAAATGTTCCTTCCAGTAGATAGCAGAGCTAATTTATCATGTTTATTTCCTGTGAACCCCCCCCCTTTTATATTCTATATCAAGAGGAGTTTTTGTAATATAAAACAGGACGCCCACACTGATGGTTTTGCACTGGTTTTTGTGACTGTTTCTTACAAAAAGAAAAAGGAACGAAGAATAAATAGTGGCTGTGAAGAAGGTGGTCTTGCTTGGGTGGGGGGGGGGGGCAGAAGGGGGGAGCTGAGGCACGGAGGGCGCGGGGCTCCAGGGGCAAAGGTAAAGGGTGGTGGGTGGAGCGGGGGCGGGGGGTGTCTTCCCAAACCTTTAGGATGGGGAGCCGGGCCGACACTGGGCCTTCTTCAGGAGATGCGTGGGTCCCCCTCCCTGTTTGTCACTGCCTCCCTCCCAGCGATGGCTCCTTGCCTTAATCCCCCCGCCACATCCCCGGACCAGGTCTGCCGGGCTCTGCTAAGGTCCCTCTGGACCCAGCTCCGATGTCCAAGCAGCACAGAATTTCACGACAGCACCATCCCAGCAGGCCCTCATTACCACCCAAGGGACAAGGCCAGGCCACCCTCCCGCTCGCCCCACCCCGGCTGAGGCTGAGACAGCTTGGCCAGCCCGGCAGGTGCCTCACCCAGGCTGCAAAGCCCATGCTTTCTATTCCCCCGTGCCCCCTGGGTGTGTGGGGGGGGGGGCGAGCACTGATCCACCACGCCCACCGGTGACTAGGACAAACCACCCATCACCCTCCAGAGGATCAGCCCGGCCTTAAAAGGCCTGGGTCAGATACAGGACGCGACGGGGCCCCAGGGCACTGAGGGCACTGCCCACTGGCCATCCACTTGACTCCCCAAGGTGGCGGTGGGCGTCCAACCCGCCCGGCCCCTCCCCTCCGCGTGGAACAGTAGTTACAGCTGGGCTTCGGGGACAGCCGGGCCCGGTGTGGGCAGGGCAGGGGGCCCAGGCAGAGGTTCACCTGGAAGCAGCCAGAGCTGGGCTGCACCTGCCCCCCCCCCCCCCGCCCTACCCAACACTATCCCAAGACGAGAAACACGTCTGGGGCCTGGGCTGCCTTTCTCTACCCCTGTCCCCAGACCGTGAGGGCCACCACTTCTGTGCACATTTGAGGCCTAGAGGGAAGGAGAACACTGGGAGTGAGGGCTAAAGGGGGGCACACGAGCAGGGGCAGGGAGGGTGTCCTCAGCTCTGAGGGAACCGCGTGTTAGCCTCCTCCAGGGCACTTGGGGTGGGGACGACATTAGAGGAGTGGCCTGCTGAAATATTTCTATTTATTTCCCCTGCTGAGTTTGAAGGGCACCCAGTCCTACCCCGCCGGGTCTCGGGGGCAGCACCCCGGGGAGAGGGCGAGGGTGCGCGAGGGGACTAAACCGGGCAGACCGGAGGGACGAGGAAACGCCACTGCGTCTCTCTCTTCTTCACCTCCAAACCCCATCACGGGGGTTCCACCTCTCTCTGCGTCCGCTGTCGGGGCCGGCCTGGGGGTGAGGCTGGACCCAGGCCAGTTGGGGGAAGGGGACTCCTAGGGGCGTCCGGGAGCCGGGTGGAGGCACGGCAGCCTAGAGTAAGGCCCTAGGAGAGCCTGTGGTGGCCGGGCTTGGGGCTGGGGACCGGGCTCTGGCGACAGGTGGCCCACTGCAGAGGGAGGCTGAAAGGGAGGCACCGGCTCAGAGACCACCACCCCTGCCGGTCCGCCCGCAGCTGGGCTGTGGGAAGGGCAGGCGTGTGCGGTTAGGGGGCAGGGGGCAGCTCCCATGGGTGGGGAGGGATAGGGGCACGGGGTCAAATTCTTGGATTTTTCCAGGCATACACGGAAGCCACGGTCAGCCACATGGGCACTAGAGTGGCCGGGGGTGTAGGGAGGACCGGGGGACAGTGCTCAGCCTGTCTCAAACCAGAGAAGGGCCTCCCGGCAGAAGGGGCGAGAGCCCCATCTCAGGCCAAAACCCCACGACTCAAGCTCTCCAGTGAGTGTCTGTCCAGGGGATCCGGAGGCCAAGAGACCCACGAAGAGGAGGCGTTCCTGTGTGGGGCGAGGGCCAGAGGTTCAAGAGGCCCCGTCCCTCCCCAAACCTGAAAGCCCAGGAGATCACAGCATTTGGGGGTGCCCGGGAGGAAAGGAAGGCGGTCAGCCCCGCCTGCCTGGGGGCAGGCCCGGCGCAGGGCAGGCTCCTTCCTGCCTTCCAGCAGCCAGAGGGAAACTGAGGCCCCGGGACCTCCCCGCCACACAGGGGCCCCTGGCCCAGCGAGTGGCTAGACTTTCTTGGGTTTTCGGCCCACTTGGTAATAGTAGTAAATGCTGATGACGACAAAAAGGAGGCGGCTGGCCAAGAGCAGCAGAATCCCCAGGGACGCGAGGCCGGTCTCCGCGAGCGTGGCACTGATCACTGTGGGAGAAAGACCGGGAAGGGACAGACGTCAGCGGAGGGGTGTGCCTCACCCTCGACCCGGGGCGACATACTGACGGGCGCCCGGGCGGCTCAGTCAGTTAAGTGGCCAAGGTCGTGATCTCACCGTTCGTGAGTTCGATCCCCGAACTGGGCTCTGTGCTGCCGGTGCAGAGCCTGCTTGGGATTCTCTCTCTCTCTCTGTCTCTCTCTCTCCCCCTCCCACGCTCGCTCTCAGAATACATACATAAAGAAGGAAAAAGATGGCATGCTGAGCTGGGGGGGTCCTGCCAGCTGCTGGCCCTCACGGACATGTCTGTTGTGACGTCCCCCACGTGGCAGGTACTGGGGCAAGGGCGAGCATGCCATCACACCTGCTCTGGGTACACAAGTGAGCGATGGGTTATGGGAGGCGGCAGGTGCACGTACACGGGGGAGGCTGTGGCTCTGTGTGTGTGTGTGTGTGTGTGTATTCAAGAAGGTACAGGTGTGTATGGGTAGATGAGCACAGGGGCACAGACACACAGGTAGACACGGCCACGAGAGCCCCATCCCCCTCGGATGGATTTCATCACTTCCTGGAAACCAGGCAGCAAGAGCTGGAAAGCCAGGGGCCGCGCCGCCCTGCCCACACCTCCCACCCCGTCAGCCTCCCTGTCTCACTGCCCACCTCAAGACTCACCCAAGAACTGGACCCCAAAGTAACAGGCTTCGGTGAGCAGAGTCCATCGGATGATCACTTTCTCAGCCGTGTAGAGAGCATTCCACATGATCAGGGAGATGCCTGGGGCAGGGGGGACAAAGAGCAGACTGGGGAGGGCGTCTTGAGCCCTAGCCCCTTGGGGCAGGGGCCCGTTCCTCCTCCACTGGGCAGATTTGCCAGGAACCCAGACTTCCACTTTCCCCACCCCCATTCACACTCCCCAAATTAAAGCCATCCGCCATCCCACTGAACCCCATAACCCTAGCTCTCCCACTGCATGGGTGATGTCCTTGAAGCCACCCCGATCTCCACCAGCCCTGCCCCTGCCCCCTGGCACTGGTGCAGACCCTTGAAGGATGAGTACAAGTGCAATCAGCAAAGGTTGGGGGAAACTGCATGTGCAAAGGCACGGAGGCTTTCTGAAACGGGGGACTGGGCATCGCGAGATGCGGCCGGAGCCCAGGGCCCACGGTGGGATATGAGGGAGGCGGGTCTGGGAAGGTAGGCTGGATCCACCCCACAGACCACCCCGAATGCCAGGTGGAGGGGCTGGGCCTCTATTCTGCAGGTAAAAGGGACCGCGGGATGTTTTAGAGAAGAGGAGGGACGCTACCTGTGCTAGGCTTTAAAGGCTGTTAGCTCAGCTTCCGGCCAGGCACGGGGTGTGACAAATTCGGAAACAGAATGGTTCTAAGGAGAGGCCCGAGGGTGGGAGGGGTTTTGCAGACCCGTGTCGATTTGGCCTCCCGCGCTAGGCCGTGAGGACCTGGAGGGCAGGGCCCGAGCCTCATTCACCTCTGTACCTGGATGACCAGGTGGGGAGCTACACACAGTAAGTATTCGGTGTTTGCCCGTGTCCACTGGGTGCATTCCAGCAGTGGCCACGAGATGGCAGCACACACCCAGCAGAGACAGACTCAGCTCAAGGGAGGGACAGCAGGTGCTTAGAGGGGGAGCCCACGCACAAAGAAAGGCTTCCCCATGCTCCTCTCAGTCCCCGTTGGTCCCCGGCTGCCCATCACGTCCCTCGGAGTCTGCCCTAGCAATACTCACTGAGGAGGGCACCGCCATAGAGGCGGATGGGGGTCTTGCTGGTCACCTGGGCTCCATCAAAGACCGCATCATAGAGCTGGTCAGGGAAGGCGAGGGCCTGTGGACATTGGTGGGAAGTTCATGGGCAAAGTTGGTGGGGGTCGCTGTTGAAACATCCTCTGGACATGTCCCTCCTTCCCCCCAGAAGCAGGGCTGAGATCCCTGGGGGCAGTCCACTGTCAGAACCTTGATTGGCCCCAAGCCTTCCGTGCCAGGACAGAAGGCTCTGGGTTTCTAGGGGCAACGAGTCAGGAATGTGGACCACGGGAGCTAGGATGTGCCACAGCAGGCCGGGTACAGGTGGGAATGAGTGTCGGGAGCTGGGACTGTGGAGGGAGCTAGAGGGCCTTCAGCATGATGACCATGTGGGTAGAGGCAGCGGGGCCCCCAGGGTAGAGGAGGAACCCCCAGCAGAGGTTCAGAGGCAGGACACAGGGAGCCGCACCCGGGGCCGGGGGCGGAGGGGGGCTCACCATGATGGCGATGCCGGAGAAGAGCACAGCAGAAGCAAACTGCCAGACCCTGGGGACACGTGGAGAGACGGGTCACAGCCAGGCCCCTTGCTGCTGCGCCCAGGCCCCAGGGGACCCTCCCCTCTCCAGCCAAGATGTCCAGGGATGGCTGGCGTTAAGGGGAGGGAACGAGACGGGATGGAACCACAGGCACGAGGGCACCGGGGCAGAGCTGATGCGGCAGGGTCTGGCGCGGCCCTTCCCCATAACCCTGCCCCCGGCCCAAGCTCACGCTCAAGTGCTCACCTCAGCCCCAGAGGCTCCCGAACAGCAAACTTGATTTCATTGCCCAAGACCTGGCTGATCTGTGGACAAACAGGGGTCAGGGCCATGCCCAGCCCACTCACTCCCCTCCCGGAGCCCCCTGGCGTGTCCGGGCACCCACCGGGGTACTTCTGCTCAGCCAGAAGGTCACCCAGGCTGGGAAGGTCACACTGAAGCCACCCCCCCTCTGCCTGTCCTTGACACCAGGGCTTACACAGGAAGCTGAAAATATGGTGGTGAGAACAAAAGCTCAGGGGTCCCCTAGACACGGGCTTGAAGCCTGGCTCTGCCACTTACTGGTAACGGCCTCGGGCAAGCCCTGGCCCTCTCTGGGCCTCAGTTTCCTCCTCTATCAAATGGATTAATAACCATCCCCCAGCACTTTAGTGAGATTCAATAATGCTTATAAAGCGATCGTTGCAGTAGCCGGCACATAATAAGCGCGAAATTCATTCTAGCGATCTGTCTTCGTTTTTGTTACGATTCCCCGGACGTCGCCGTTAAGTTCCTAGAGAAAATGAGCTAAGTCCTGGGGCTCCTGCAGCCGCAGCTACTCTTCTCCCAGATGGCAGGCCGGACCTGCCTCCCCAAAGGGGTGTTGAGGTGGGCCCCTGGGTGTGGCCAGCTGAAGGCCCCCCCGGCCCACCTTGGAGCGGTGCACCTCCCCGTCGTCGTCCTCCCCGCCCACGCCGAGGATCTTGCGGGTCTTCAGGCGGCTCACGAGGTCCGTCTGGCTGTGCTTCTTCATGAGAGGCGGGGGCTGCTTGGCCGCCATCTCGTCCTGGAGCCGCTGTCTACGGAGGCCCAGGGGAGACACCAGCCTCAGCCACAGGTCCTGCCCGGCCCCCAGACGTCAGGGGCACCCAGTTCGGACCTCGGGGCCTGGCGAGGCCTCCCCGTCAGCGTGGGGCAGCAGGGGGAGCACCAACAAGAAATCTGAGGGCCCAGGCTTGGTAGTCGGCTCCCTAACTACCCGGCTGCGTGAGGAAAGGGGCAAGTGTCTCCCTTTCCTGGCCTCGGCTTCCTCGTCTATTAAATGGGTGGGGGAGGATGTCCCGAAAGCCCTTCCCGCTCTGTGAGCCTATCGGGCCTAAAGGCACCCGGTACACCCCAGGTCACCAGGCCGGACGGAGCCTTTCAGAGCGTGTGCGCCCAGGAAAGGCGTTCGGGCCCAGATGAGACCACATCCGGGAGGTGGGGGCCATCGGGAGTCTGGGTCAGTCTTGCCAGACGAGGGGTGATCTGCCCGAGTCCTGGGGTCCAGGTCCCCCACGGAACTGTGGCCCAGACAACCCCTCCGCCTTAGCCAGACTGCCTCCCTGTCTCCCACATGACCTCCTTCAAGCCGCCAGGGCTGAACAAAGGGGAGCGGGGTGACCCCGGGACCCAGCGGAGCCAGGGGAAGGACGGCCGGGATTGCTGGTGGAAGCCCGTGCCCCTCCCTGCCAGGGGCACGCACTGCCAGCCTCTTCCCCTCCCCGTGTCTGCTCGCCATCCTCCACGTCCCCCGCCCCCTCCCCAGCCAGGTCTTGAGCGCCTACCGTCTACCAGGCGCTGGTCTGGGAGACACGGAGATGACTTGGCCGCCGGTCCTCCGGTTCAATCAGCACCACACCTATGCAAAGGAGATAGAAGTGTAGACCCCGGTGAGGCAAAGGCCTCCGAAGGCTGGCACTGGGCTGGGAACCACCAGTGTGCAATGGGGGCTGCTTACGCCCATTCTACAGATGAGGAGCTCAATTCAACAGAGACCGGCTGAGTGACTCCAGCACCCCCACCCCCACCCCCCACCCCACCTTAGCCCATAACTACCCTCTGGCAAGGCCGCAAGACTACTCTCACAGATGTTGCCTGCCCCTCTGCTGGGCTTGCTGGACCTCCCTGACCAGGCCTCGGACCTGGGTCCCAGTCTGGCTGCCAGTGGAGGGGTGTGTGTGTGGGACCAGCCAAGTCTCCCCCTCCCGGCCCTGGTCGGGGCGGCCAGAGGCAGAGCCGCCCTCACCGTCCTAAAATAAAGCACCCGGACAAAGCAACATCAGAACGGAATCCAAGTGTGGGGCGTGTGGATATCGTGGCTTCAGACTCGGGTAAAGGAGAGAAATGACAGAGTATCTCAAGTTTGGAGCTAACCACACAAGTTGGTACCGATGGCCTCCGGTGAGTGACATTCAAGGCCAAGGGCCCGCCCAACCCCCCGGCCTTACTTACAGCTATGCCGTCCCTCCCTCCACACTCACCCTGGGGCAGGGGAGGGGCGTGGAGGTGGCCGCTGGTGGCCAGGAAGGCCCTCTGGCGGAGAGGTGACCAGCCCCGCCCGAGAAAGCAGGGTTTAGCCACACTGCTCCTCAGGGGCCGGGCGCTGTCCCCACACCTCAACGCTGGCCACCACTTCTCGTGACGCCAGAGGCTACAATCAGCCCGGTGTCCCTCCCGCTGCCAGGTGGACCCGCTCGAGACAGCCTGCAAGGGCCGGCCAGCCGCTGCTGGTGGCGGCTGGGGCTCGCCCCCCCCCCACCCGTCCTCGGCCCAGGAAGCACCGGGGGGGGGGGGGGGCGGAACCCGCCCTCACCCCTTCTTTCTCTTCCGGCCTCCCCTCTGGACTTTCTTTCTTCACTCTACATACTGCAGAACTGACATTCTTTGTTGTTTCCAGTTCCATAGATTTTTAGGACGTGTGTAGATTCACACACCTACCACCGGGAAGTCAGGACCCCTGCCCGCGTCATGCTCTCCCCTCACCCCTAGCCCCTGGCCACCACGGATCTGTTGTTGGCCGTCACCCCGGCTCTGTTCTTCTTTTTCCCAGTGCATTATATACGTAGAATCGTAGCGACTAGAACCATTTGAGACCGGCCCCTTTCATTCAGCATAATGAATGAGATGCCTTTGAGGTCCATCCACGCTGCTGGGCCAGTCAACGGTCTTCTCCTCTTTATGGTAGAGTAATATTCCACGGGACAGCCGTGCCGGCTTGGCAAGCCAGCCATTCGCTGAAGGACCGCCGGGCCGTTCGCAGAGTCTGACAATTATGAACGGACCTCAGTCCCGCGGCATAAGGCCGGCCCTCGGGCCAAGCCCACCAGGCCTGGGCTGCATCAGTGACCCCAGCTCAGAGCGACAGCTGCCTTCCTCCGCCCGGTGACCCCTCGCCACCAACGCGTGCACGACGCTCCCCTCCGCGCGGCAGGCCTGAACCTGCGAGGCAGGGGCCGTGGAGCGTGGCGGGGCCAGCCCGCAGGGACTGGGTACAGAAAGGGGACTACGGTGTCCCGGGCTCCATTTGACATCAGCACCGCTCTTGGGGGGGACAGGCTTTATCCACAGGCACCGCCATCAGGTACCCGGGCTGGTGGGACCCGCTGTGGCCTCCCCCAGCCCAGCCCCCAGCAAGGAGCTCATCACCAACAAAGGGCCCTAGGGCCTCCCAGGGACAGGGAAATCTCCAGGGAGAAGAATCCCCTGCACCTGCCTCTGCACAGCTAACTCCTCTGAGCACTAAGTTCTGTTCCTTCTTCACCCACAGCACAGGGCCCAGCCTGGGGAGGGCAGGTGGGGGGCTGTGTCACTCCCATACACCCGCCAGCCCCTCCACAGGCCCTACCCCCCAAGGCAAGCCACGTACACGGCCCCCTCAGATCTGCCCTTGAACTTGCTTCCCTTCCCACTCCAGGTGTTTTTCAGCCTGGCCTCACCTTTTTTTTAAATGTTGATTTTATTTATTTTGAGACAGACAGAGGAAGAAAACGAGAGAGAGGCAGAGCGAGAGGGAGAGAGAGAAAATCCCAAGCACGCTCCGTGCGGTCAGCATGGTGCCCGACATGGGGCTCGATCCCACGAACCGTGAGACCATGACCTGAGCCAAAATCAAGAGTCGGAGGCTTAACCGACCGAGCCACCCAGGCGCCCCCAGCCTGGTCTCATTTTAACCTAAGTGAGGACAGAAGGCACCTTCCTTTGCCGTATCCCCTGCATCGCGTCTGAACCAGATGTGCGTCCGAATCCCGATTCTGGCCTCTTACCTGCTGTAGGGCTTGGGGCAGCTGGCTCCCTGAGGCTCTCCCAGCCTCAGTTTCTGCCCCTGGGAAATGGGGGCCATGAGAACACTGGCTCCGTGCATGCGCTGGAGGATAGGGCGAGGGAACTCAGACCCCTCTGAGTCCCTGGGTGCCTGGGGCAAAGTGCCCTGCCCGCCCACACTCACACTTCGCTCTCTTCCTTCAGCCGTTCAGCCGTGCACAATGGAAAAAGCCTGCCCCGTAGGGCGGTTGCTTCCTTCCCAGGGCCAGCTGCCTTCGAAGGGCCCCCAGGGCTTCCCCCAGGTGAGGCCAGCTGCCCGAGGGAGGCTGAGGGAAGGGGCAGCGTGGAGGACAACCAGCCAAGCAAGGAACAGGTGCAGGGACATTGCAGCCTGCAGTCCCCTAGAGCCTGAGTTCAGGACCCTCTACGTTCTGCCCCTGGCTGGCCTCTCTGACCTCAGTTCCCAATAAAGCCAGCAAGTCGCTGTCCTTCTGAACAGTGGTCCCCATTTCTGAACCACTGCCCCCGGGAGGGTCCTCCCTGCTCTGGGTCCCCCCACCCCGACACTCCTGGTTCTTTAAAGCCGCACGGCCCCTCCCTCCGGGCAGCTTTCTGGGACACAGCCCCTCCCGACTTCCGTGGGTCTCAGTGTGGGCGGCCCCTGGTCACTTCCAGCCCATAGGCCTAGTCACATCACGGGCACCTGGGCTCCCGGAGACCCGGTGATCTGAAGGCAGGGTTGTTATCTCGTCCAAGCATCTTCCCGCTGGGCCTCGGCACGCGGGCGGGCCCTTCATCGGCACAGGAGTGACAGTTGGGCTGTGGGCAGCAGGCCTCCCGAACCCCACCCAGAACACCCAAGATCACGCTATGTTAGACGTGGCAGGGCCCAAGGGGGGGGGGCTCTGTTCCAAACACACACTGGACAGGGCAGAAAGCTGAGGCCCAGAGACGGCAGGGTCTGCCTCGGGCCACCCAGGAGCTGGTGGCAGAGGAGTACAGGAAAGGGGTTTCGCGGTCAGGCAGGGCTGGGTTTGAATTTGACACCTCCTCCTGGCTGGTGGTCTCGGACAAGCGGGTCCAGGGTGCCGAGGACACAGAAGAGTGGGTGCCAATGTCTCGGGGAAGGGCCCGGCCCATGGGGTGCCCGGGAAGCGGCGGGGGTCAGGACAGGCGGGGAGAGCAGGCGGGGAGACCTCACGACGGCCACCTCCACGAAAGCTGCAGCCACTGCTAGACGGCCAGCGCCGCGGGCCGGGGCTTTCTGTAGGTCTGGCTCGCGGGGCTTGGGACACTTCCTGGCATGGGAGGGGCTCGGCAAATATTTGCGACCGAGTAGTGAGCTGGGGAAGGGTTTGAGAGCCCCCCACCGCTGGCCAAGCTCTGACTCCCTGCAGAACACACACACCCCCACGCATCAAGTGCAGGGACGTCTTGAGGCCAGGAAGAACATAAAGCTCCCAGTGGCAGTAAGACAGAGAGGTCATGACTACACGGAGGCCGGGAAGGGAGAGGTCTGTCAGGGGTACAAAGTGCCAGGGGAGAATGGGAGGGGGGGCGGGGAATATACTGCACGATTAGGCCAACTTGGGCTCAAGCCTCAACTCTTTCTCTTACTTGTCTGTGACCTCAGGAACCTTTCCCAACCCCTCTGAGCTTTCATCTCATCCTTGGTGAAACCACACGGCTACTTCTGCGCTCACAGGGTTGTGAGGAGACACTGAGCACAGGCACTCAAGGGGCCTGGCACCTGCTGTGAGCTCCATACAGGACAGCAATTAATGACATTGCTTATGGGGCGGCTGCCAAGGCCCTGCCCTGGCGGCAGGTCAGACGGGCCTGGGGCGTCACTCCCATGCTGGTCCTAAAGGACCTCTCCCAACCCCCCTACGGCCTCCCCAAGAAGCCTGCCTGGTTTCCATAGAAACGGCCGGACTGCAGAGCTGTCCCTGGCGTGGCGACTGTGCCCACGAGGGCTGGCTTAGAAAACTGACCGGCAGGGGGAGGGGAGAGGAGAAGAAGGGCGCCTGGGGCCCAGAACACCCACCAGCTGATTCGGGGCAGTTGCTGCTGAGTCTCAGAGCCAAGAACCACCTCCTTTTCGAACAAGACCCTCTGCTAAAGAGACAGTACACCTGTCCCTCCCCCATCTGGTAGGAACTGCCCCGGAGAGCACCCACCCCAGGGCTGGAGGCAGGGGACGAGGACTTCCAGACCAGGAATTCTCTGCAATCCCCATGACAACCCTAGGAGGACGGCTGTATCGTCACCCCCCATTCTACAGACGAGGAAACCAAGTGACTTATTCAAGCGTCTCGGGGTAAGTGGCAGAGTTGAAACTTGAACCGAGGTAACCGCACTTCAAACAGACATCCCGCGAGGAGCTGGGGTGTGTGGGCAGGGCCAGTGGTGATGTCTGGGGAACCTGACCTCCAGGAAGAACTACGCTGTAAGCCACCTTCCTCCTCACACCTCCCTTTGAAAGTCTCTGGCAGGTTGCCAGCGTCCGAACTCCTTCCTTCCTTCCTGGGGTCCAGCCTCCCCCGGGTGAAGGCGCTGTGGCTCTGGCGGGGACCGGGGCAGGGCCGCGGGGAGGCCCATTGTTCTGTTATCACACGGGTGCAAAATAGCTGGAAACAGGGGCTGGGACAGGGCAGTGCCAGGGCAGGGGGCAGTGAGAGGCGGAGCCTCCAGGCCCTGCTCGGAGAGAGCGGAGGTGAGGAGGGAGCCCCAGCAAGGAGCCCGTTCATCCACCCCATCGTCCCTTCCTGGGGCAGTCCACCAGCCCCTTGGCCAAGATGGGGTCGAAAGACCCCCCCAACCCAGAGCCCGCAGCCTGGGTCTTCAGGCGGAGTGAATCTCACATCTCAAGGGCCGTACGGGAGAGGCTTGGGGATGAAGGGACCCGTGTTCCTTACTAGCCCTACGCCTTTGGGCAGATTAACCTCTCCTGCACTGGAAATGGGGGTCACGAGGCCCGACTTACCAGCTTGTCGGCAAAGTTGCAGCAAAACTAAGAAGCCCCAGGACACAAAGGGGGCTTGGCTAATGCCGGCTGTCCTGCGGACATCATCACAGTGACTGCTAAGGTGCAGGTGTGGTCCTCGTGGGTCTCGGGGCCTTCGGGCTAAGGCACAAAGCCAAGCCGACTTCGGGCAGCGCGTCCCTTGAGGGTGTAGTTATTCTAAAGGCCGAGCCGGCCTGAGGCAGTCAGCCTCGCCTGTCAAGTGGCTGGTGAGCCAGTCAGGGCAGGGCCGTATCATCTCTCTGGCGCGTGTCCCACGTCACCCCTGGGCTCAGCGTGGATGCAAGGGAGCAGGGTGACAGGTAGAACTGGGAGGGGGGGGCGGGGAGCATGATGCAAATCCCGCCACGGTGACAGGCCTAGATCCTGAGTCAAGAAAGGGATTCCACGTCCCGTTTCCAAGAACCTCCAGGAACGTGGGAGCTGCCAACGGAGCCCTGAGTCACTGGCGGGGAGACAGGACAGCTGAGGTCACCAAAGACTGTGCCACCGCGGGAAAACCAGGGCCCAACTGTGAGATTCGGTTAATTCATTCAAAAAAAAAAAAAAAATATGGGAGCGTGGTCTCTGGGGCCCTCCCGGCTGTGACAGTCATGATTTGGCTTCTAAATCCACACTCCAGCGGCACACGAGGCCCGAGCTCCCGCTGCCTGGGGGCCTCTTGGGGACACGCATATTTTATCCACGAGGTCTCTTTGTTTTGAAGGTGCCTGATTTCCAGAATTGCAGAGGAAAGCCCCAACTTTCATCATAAACAAACATCTGCAAATCGTCAGGGACGAAAAAAATAATAAACATTCCCCGCAGTGTCGGAAAGGGTGGGAGAGCAGGGGACAGGGAGGGGGCATCCCCGGGCCTCACCCCAGGGCCTGAGAGGGCTGCCGTGTGCAAGCGGGATTCAGCCCTCGACGGCCATCCATCCGGCCACCCATCGTCACTCAGAAGTCGCTGAGAGGGTCTTCCCTGTCCCTACCGTCACTCACAAAGGGCAGAGCACATGGGGAATTTCCGTCCTCTCAAGCCGGGAATGGGCCCGCCTCCCCCACAGCCTGGCGACCGCGTCAGGGCCCTCAAAGGCAGCTGGTGCTTCTGGATCCCACGGGACCATGATCCTGGGGACGGCCTGGCTTCCGGCTGCCATGGGGCCAGAGCTCTTGAGAGGGGGCAGTGGACATACGTCAATACCCCACCGCCCCTCCCACCGCTCTCCAAACCTCTACGAGGGGAGGACAACAGGGGCAAAAGGAACTTCCCTGCAGGGATGCCAACTTTTCCAGAAGCGAGAGGTGATTTGCCCTCTGGGTGGCTCGGGGGAGGCAGGCAGAAGGGTCCCTGTACTTTTCCCGGGATGCGGATGGGCCAGCCAGGACTGCCCATCTCCCCCGGGTTTGGGGGCTCTGGCTTAGTGGTCAAAGGAGTGGGTTAAGACTCAAAAGGCTTGTGTACCTGCATGGCGCTGGGCCAGTGACGCCACCTCTCTAGGCCTCCGTTTCCTCATCTGTTAAATGGGTGTAATAAGGCCACCTACCATCCACTGATGGGGAGGCGCACAAAAACACCCAGAACAGTACCTGTTCCACTAGGAGACTCAGCTTCTTGGCCTCAGTTTCTCCCTTCACCATACCAGCTTCAGAACGGTCCCCTTCAAGGGGCTACATGTGGATACAGAATGGGGTGTTTACAAGGGACGGCCAAAGAAGGAAATGGGAAGGGAACAGGGACTCCCTCTGGGTCCGGAGGCAGATGCGGCCCGGAGGCACTCACGACAGACGGGCAGGGAGAACCTGGAGAGGGTTTGGCAATGGGTTGCAGGGATATGGAGCCCCTTGAGCTACTAAGCCTGGGTGGCTCCCCTCCATGTTTCCAGCTCTTGGCCAGGCCTGACCCTGGCCGGGACGCAAACCAGTGTGGCCAATGAGTAGCTGAGCTGCAGGGTGAAGTGAAAATATTATAGGCCGGGAGTCAGAACATCGGGCACCCCGCCCTGCTGCCACCGCTACATGTCCTGGGGTAACTTCAGAGCCATCCGAGCATCACTTCCCTCCTCTGCGAAATGGACAGGCGTCATTCCTTTTCAGCCAGCCTTGCCTCCTATCTCTTCCCCACCCCCCTCTCTCCACCCCAGTCACGCTGGCTCCTTACTGTTTGTCAAATACGGCAGACACGTTCCTGCCTCAGGGCCTTTGCACAGGCTGATCTCCGCAGGATCTTTATTTACCCAAGCTATTCCCACAGTTCACTCTTTCAAAGCCTTGACTCGCAAGTCACCTCCTCAGGGAGGCCTCCTCGACCACCTTTATGTAAAACAGCACCCCCACCCCTCGCCTCGACACCCCCTGACACTCAACTTTTCCCCCTTCACCCCCCAATACGCCATCTAATTTATTTTATCATTTGTTCCTCTACCCTTTAAGTGTCAGCTCCGTGAGGGAAAGAATCTTCATTTTGTTCTCAGCTACCTCTCAGTGCCTGGGACTGTGTCTGGCACTTCGTTCACTAAATCACCGTTGGCGTCGGGCCCACAATTTGTTCGGTAAGTGAAAGCATGGAAGAGTCTAGAACTGTGTATGTCTAGGGGTCACTGCTAATTTCATGGCTCTCCTACCCGGCACACCGGCGAGGGGGAGGGCCTTTCTCCAGAGGGGCTGGAGGGTTGTCCGTGGCTGAGTATAGAGTTGGAGAAGTTACTGCGGGGCCTGGGGGCAGGGATCCAGCAAAAGTGTTGACAGCTAGACAATGGTGAGGGACTTTGGGTCTCAGCCCTCCACCCCAAATCTGGAAGGATTGATAAAACCTACAGCATGTGGGTGGGGAAAAAAAGACGCCAGGGCTGCTGATCCCCGGGGTACTGGAGCCAGAGGGGACCTCAGGGACCGGACGGCCCATTTTATAGATGGGATAACAGAGACCTGGGGAACACACAGTGCCTTATTTCCTAACAGCCCAACGAGAAACACCTTTCCTCCTCCTGGGCTGAGGGTGAGGCTTCCGCTAAGGAAGGCACAGTGTCCCCTCCTGGCACTCCACCAACGCCCCCCCACCCCGACCCACTCTCCGTCCCTGCGCTCTTTGGGCGGCAGGAAGAGAGGGTCTGCAGAGGGCCGTGGCCTTCTCCACACAGGCCACCAGCCGTGTAGGTCCAAGAGGCCGCACAGTTGGGGTGGGCATCCCTGCGGCCCTGATGCGTCCTCCCCACAGGACTGTCCCACCAGGAAGTTTGTCTGAAGGAAATCAACCAGGAAGCGCGGGGCGGTGGTGGGACCGCCGACTCGGCCTTGGCCATGGGCGCTGGGCTCTGGAGGAGCCTCGGGGTTCCCGGCCTCCGCCCTGCTCCTGCCCCCGCCCACCTAGCTCCGGCGGCGGCGGAGAAACTGGCTCCCCCGGGGCCGCGAGGGGGCGGCGGGAGCCCGGGACTGGGTGGGGGCGGGGAGGGCGGAGCGAGGGGACGCAAAGCAGGCGCCGGATACTGCGGGGCGCGCCGGGGATGCGCGCGGGATTCTGGCGGTTCCTCGACAGACCCCCTGGATGGGTGCGAGTATTTTGTCCGCGGCAGGAGCCCCAGCCCACGCAGAGCCAGGCCGATGGCCCCACACTGCCCCCTTCCTGCTGAGCGCGCGACTTAGGGGAGACTGGGGGGGGGCGACGTCTCCACCTGTGCTTTCCTGACCCTCCCACCCAACCGCTGGGGCTTAGGCGCGGCTTCGGTTTCGGCCTCCTCCCCCTCCCCCCTCCCCCTACCTACCTCCCCGGCCGGGAGTCGGGGGTCTCTCCCGGTCTGGCTCCTTCCTCCTCCAACGTGTCCTTTATCTCCGGCTCCAGACACTCACCCACTTTCGGAGACCCGGGCCTGAGAGCTGGGGACCCCAGGCGGGGAGCTCCGGACGGTTGGGCGCCCCCACGGCCGGCCGAACCCGTAGGACCCGCCAGCGGGAACTCCGCCACCGCGATCAGCGGCCCTGCGGGGGCGAAGACAGAAGGAGGGGCACTCGCAAGTTTGTGCCGCGCACTCCTCGGACCGGGGAACAATGGCGATGGGGGGGAGGGGACAGAGAACCGAGCGCGGGGACAACAGTCAGACCTCAGGGAGACAGAAACTGCTTTTCGCTCTTTCTCTCTTGCTCCGAAGCACAGGGGGGAGGTAAGGGCGAAATACACAGTCCAACGGAGCAGACACAGCGGAGGGAGAAAGCCAGGGGAGACAGGGAAACCGAGGCAGAGGGAAGGAACCGAAGGGGCTGGAGGACTACGCCTCGGGGGGGGGGGCCGGGAGGGGACCCCTGGAGTCGCGGCAGAATCTGCCGGGGCCGAGAGGTCCTGGGGCGTCCAGGTCGCGCGCCCGGGGCCCCCATGACCCTGCGGCCGCAGAAGCCCCGCTGGGCTGGGCTGGGCTGGGCTGCGCTGCGCAGGTACCGGCCGGCGGCGGGAGGGGAACGTGCGAGGCTCGGAGGCGGCGGCGGGGGACAGAACTTACGTTCCTAGCGCATGCTGGCGCCGGCGCTGCGCGGGGCTGGCGAGCCAGGGGACGCTTGGGCCCTCGGGAGCCTCACATCGCGCCGCCCGCGCGGGGCAGGGCAGGGCAGGGCAGGGCCGGGCGGGACTGCGCGCGGCGTCCTGCGCGGCCGGGGTTTGCCCGAGTCTGGCGGCCCGCGCTGGTCCCTCCTCTCGGTCCCGCGCGCAAGCCAATGGCGCGCCGTCCCCTCCCACGCGCCGGCTGCCTCGCCCCCGAGGGTGGCCGCCGGGCGGGAGGGGGAGAGGGGTTGGGGCGACTGGGCTCCGGGGCTCCCCAGCCGAGGCTTTCCTAGGGACTGCCTGCGGGGGGCGCGCTCACGCCCCGGGAGAAGGCGCCGGAGAATGAAAGCGGAGGGCCCGCGGCGCCCAGGAAGACTTTTCTGGCAAGTTTCTGAAGCCGGCGCCCCTTTCGTGAGACTATCAACACCCCCACGGGTTGGCAGACCACGCTGTCTTAAATATCCTTGGGGTATCCCCTGGGGCCTAGGCCAGTGTCTAAAATGGAAGGGACTGCTTTGGCTGGTAGATACCCAAGTGTGTAGGGAACACAGTGACAACAATGGTCACCATCTGCTGAGCGCACGCTCCCTGCCAGGCACCGTGTGCGCAAGGAGTTACAAGCGTTAACTCGGTTGATGCTCACAACAGCCTATACCAGCCGCGTGATTCATCCCATTTTACAGATGATGATCATTGACTTCGGATTTGGGCTTCCAGCCTAGACCCCCCCCCCCCCCGCCTCTCCAAGTGACACCCACCCCTCCACATATACCTCTACCTTTTTCATCCTAAAGCCCGGCCTCAGCCATGTCGCTGTAAGCCGCACTGTCACAGGACTAAGATCTTATCTGGGGCTCCTGGACCCGTCCTGGGGGGCACAGTTGTCAGACCTTGTATCTCTGCGCATCCTGCGGGGGGGGGGGGGGTAAGGGAGGGTGATGGGGGTGCTTTGGGGTCTGTGGGAGCCTGTCAGCTTAAAAGAACCAGGCTCCTACAAACAACGCCCCCCCCACCCCAATTTCTGGCTCATTTCAACCCCCTGTGACCAGTAATGTGCCTCCCACCCCAGATCTCACCACCCTGCAGCCTTCTTCTAAGAAAAATGCCTGGATCTCTTCATTTTAATCTGATGGGAGTGGGGGTGGGGACAGAAAGGCAAGGTTGAAGACACATTCCATTTCATGAGATAAGTAAATAGAGCAGGCAGAGGTGAGTGGTTGCCCCAGGTCTCTAGCTAGGTGGGCATTTTGACTCCAGGTCTGAGCTCTTTCTGGACCAGGTCCTGAAGGGTTAATCAGGCAGGCTCTGGGAGTACCCTGCCCGGGGTTCAAACCCTGGCTCAGCCATCTGGCAAGTTATTCAACCTCTACATGGCTTATTTCCTCCGCCTCCGAAATGGGGGTGACCAATACCGGGAACTGCCCGGGTTGTTGTGGAACAGCAACAGCACACACTTATTGAGCACCAACTGTTTGCCAAGCAGACTCTCACCTGTCTCCCCGGAGCTGGGAATGGGCGGGAGAGGCTCTGCCCTTTGCACGGAAGTAAATGGAACGGGGCCTGGTTTATAGAGAGCTCTCAGTGACAGTGAGCTGTCCTGATTACCAAGGGAACGACTCTGATCCGGAGCCACCTTTGTGGCCCACGGTGCCACCATCCCTGCACCCAGCCGGTGATGGCCAATAATGAATAGGTAAGTGAGTGAACGAATGGACAGAACTACAGATCGAGACTGTTCCTAAGTGTGTTGGGTGAAGTACAGACCCAAGGTCCACCCGACTTGAGGCTCGACAGGCGTCTTTCCAACAACTCAGTCTCAACTCGCTGCCTTAACAGAGCTGGCTGAAGCTGGGATGATGAATTCATTTGTTGCCTCTTCTGTCTTCCCAGCATGCAAGGCTCTGGGTCACTACAGGGAGGGTACCCGCCTTGCTAGTGTGCAGTGTCGCCTCTGATTGTCCCCCCCCCTTGACATGGAGACACTACCAGTGCTGCCCTTGGTATGATCACTGTTATATCCAAGGGCCTGACATCAATAGGAGAGATTTTGTAACAATCACCCAAGATCTCCAACATGGAAGGTGCTGCCTGAGTGGTAGTGAGCACCCCGTCACTGGAAGCATACAAGCAGCAGCCAGGGAAGGATTAATGAGGGGTGCTAGGGAAGGGACTCGCACCTTCGGTGGCACAGGATGTGGATAACCTTTGAGCCCTGGGTGCCTTGATTCTGTCTTCCGATTCCCAAGCCCATCAGTGGGGAGCCTGGGAGCACAGGCTGTCCCCCCATCCTCACGAAGGAGGCAGTGTTGACTGGGCTCTTCCTGTGTGCCGGGCAAGGTGCCGGGTGCTGGGGCTCTGGGGGTAACCAGGACCCAGTCACTGTCCTTGGGGAGCTCATGGCTCTCGGGAGTCAGACGCACACACAGCAGCAACGGAGACAGTTCACAGTGACCGGCAAAGGGCTTGATGGGCAGGAGGAGAAAGAAGAAGCTATCCATGACCCCAGGCATCTGCAGTCCTTAAAGCGCCCATTAGAAACTCTTGCTGTCTTCCTTCCTACTAAAGTGACTTGCATCTAGTTCAGGAATGTTCCCTTCGACTGGCATGCTGCTCTTCACTTCTCTGTCACCTCATCTTTACACTGGGCGTAAAAAAACAACTCACTTTGCTGGGCTGTTGTGAGACAGACACTGAACGTTCGTAAAGTGCTCCCCAAATCTAGGCACGAACAGGTGCTGTGGCCTGCTGACAAGGAGGTGTCCTCTTTGTTCGCAGTGCAGGAGGAGGAGCATTGCCAGAGAGGATGAGAAAAGGGGGTTAGGGCCCTGGCTCCACTCCTAACTAGCTGTCTGACCCTCTGCGGCACCTGAGAAGCGGGAACATAAAAATACCCGCCTCTAGGAGCTCATCAAGTGTGGCATTTAGAGGAGAAAGGTTTGCAGGCTGGAAATGCTGATTCCTATTACTCTCATGCTTACTGTGATTCTCATTGTGAAACTGTCCCTCAGAGCCCCAGGAGGGTGGGGGAGGGTGTGCGTGAAGGTGGAACCCCCCCCCCCCCGGGAGGCCAGCGGGGGGAGCATCACTCCCCTCCAGCCTCCCCCTGGAGCCTGGGCGCAGCTGGGTCTCAGGTTGCCTGCCCCGGTCACCCTCAGCAGGGGGTGACAGCACCTTCATGGTGCCTGTGTCCGTGTAGGTGCACGCACTCTGACCCGTGCAGCTGGGTGGCACGTGGGTGAGGATGTGCCTGGAGGGTGGCATGGGCACAGGAAATGCCCGTACCTGCGGCCAGAAATCACTTGTGGATTGTGAATTGTGAATCCCTCGGGAGGAACGTGCAGGCAACTGGATTTCAAAGACTCGGCAGAGGGACTAGTGCGGGCATCCGGGGAGGAAGAGGAGGAGGGGGCTAGGGGAATGCCCACTGGGCCTAGTCTTTGGGGCCGAGGCCTGGCGACTGGGTTCACAGTGATCCCCCTCCCTGGGGATAGCGGGCGGGGTACAGAGAGGAAGAGACTGTCGTCAGAGGCCCTTGTGGTTGAGGACAGGGGTTTTAGAGCTGACAGACCTGGGTTCAAATCCTAGGTATGGATCACGGGCCAGTGCTTTCATTTCTGTGAGCCTCAGGTCCCTGGTGTATAAAATAGGGAGCAGGGTAGAGCCTACTTCCTAGGGGTTTCTGGGAGTTAAGCCCCTTGGCAAGGACTAGGCATTATTGTTGATATTATTGGTAGCAGCCCAGCAGAAGAGAGGGAGAGGGCCTCTGCAGGTGCTGGTGTTTTGTAAACTGTAAAAGGGAGCTCTGAGAAACGAAAACTGTGGAGCCACGGTTAGCTAAAGCTGCCATGAGGAGCGCCATTTTGGTCCAAGATGGGAGGGCCGTTGTCCCAGGGAGTGAGGCAGAGGAGTTAGGCTTTCGGAACGCCTACCAGTTTCCCTTCCTGGTTCCCCTCACTTCCTCCAGATTTTCCTTCCCGGTTACAGAGCCTGTCTGGCAAGAAGACCTCCGGGGGCTTCCTCTCCGCTGCTGGTCGCCGGCTGAGCGCCCCTTTGGGGACCGTGAGGAGCAGCTGCGGGATCAGGCAGGCCTCCCCCACACTGCCTGCCCCCCGCCCCCAGCCTGGGGAGACTGGCCAGGCCTCCTTCCCTCCACCCCATTCCCTGGAGGCCGCCCTCCCTCCTATGAATCATCCTCACAGCCACCAGCCACACCGTTGGCTGTGGCAGCTCCTCACCTGTGGGAGAGACAACCCCTCGGGATGGGGGTGGAAGCGATGGGGTTCAGCGATGGGGCCTAAAGTAAGGGTGGGACCGCTTGGGGGCCCCGAGGACCACAGCCAGCCCTCTCCTGCTTCCAGGGGGCCGAGGCTCCAGAGGCCAGGTCTGAGCAGGACTTGGGAGTTATACCATCCTAGATGTAGGCACAAGGCCCTGGTCCTCTGCTAACTAGCTCTGGGGTCTTATGCAAGTTTCTCGGCTTCTCTGAGCTTCCGTGTCTTCATCTGTCAGACGGAAAGAGGAAAATCACGACGACCTTCAGGGTACTTGGAGGATTAGGTGAGCGTCTACGTGTTAAGTCCTGAGCTCAGGGCCTGGTTCACAGTAAGTGCTCAATAAATGCTCATGGACGTAAGCACTGAATGAACACGTGGAAATGGCGGGGGGCCGGAGTGGGGGGCGGTACATGTGGCTGTCTGCAGGAAAGTCATCCTCCACCAGCTGGGGGAGTGAGGGGGATGTCCAGGGGCCTTGTCTCCTAGGCCCAGGACACCCAAAAACTCAGGAGGGACTATCCCTTGTGGGCACAGCCGACACTTTTGCAAACCAAAGGAGAGCTTCAGGCCGGGTCAGACTCTCAAAGTGCTGAGCCCTGCCAGACAAAAGAACTGCTGTGTGGGTAGGGGGCAGCAGATTGGAGACCCCAGGACTGTCGCAGTGAGAATCTACAGCAGCCACTCCGGGCTGGAAGGTCAGGGCCTTGGGTGTCTAGCTAGGGCTGGGGCCAGCGCCTCCCCCGCCTGCAGCCCAAGGGGATGCTGGGCCACCTGGGTTGCATACCCCCAGAAGGCTTTATCATCATCTCAATAGATAGCCTTTTGAGCACTGACTGTGTGCCAGGCACTGGTCTGGGCACATTATATGTACTTAATAAATCTCAGGAGGTTGGCACCATTATTAGCCCCATTTTAGATGAGGAAACTGAGGCCCACTGAGCGACGTAATTTGCCCGAGGCCACACCCTAGAAAGCGCTGAGGTCAGGACTGGAACCCCAGGTAGTCCGGCCCAGCGCCCCAAATGGCTCTGACCGTGCTGCTGACGGGGGCGGGCAAGGATGGCCCCCGGACTCCTGCAAAGCAGTGCGCCACCCCATCCCCAATGCAGTCCTTCAAGTTTGGGACCAGGGCATCAAGGGCCAACGGGTTCTAATTCATAAAAATCCCTTCGGAGAAATGGTTCTCAAAGCAGGGTTACAGGGAACGTGTTAGAAACGCAACTTCTCGGTCCCACCTCGGAGAGCAAACTCCGGAGGGAGGGAGTCCCCGGGGCGTCAATCTGCATTCCCGCAGGTGGATTCCGACCGACCGACCGGAGCTAAAGTCTGAGAACCAAGGCTCTAGAGTTTGCAAAGTGCATTCTCAGAAACCGACGCTTCGGGAGTCTTCGGCTTGTCCAGGTAGAGCGAACTAACGAGTCTCCCTTTCCCAGAGTTCGCGTCCGGGAAGCGGATGAGATGGGCCCGGAACCCACGGCGGTCGGTTCGGGAATGATTTTGCCGCGTCCTTGGGGCCAGAGCGCCCACCCTGGGGGGGCGAGGGAGGGGCTCTGAGCGGAGGGGCTGCGGGGGCGGGGCGGGGCCGGGTGGGGTGGGGGTTGGGCCAAAGGGGCGGGCCTTGTGTATTGCTCCCCGGGAAGGGCCCCAGCCCCAAACTACGCGAATAAAGCCCGGCCTGCCATTTTGAGTGATCGGTTTATTAATACTCGCGGGGCCGCTGCCGAGGCGGATCGCAGCAGCCTGGCGGCCGCGCGGCATCGTTACGTAACCGCTCCGGGGAGCGGCGCAGGGCCGGCGCCGGGCCGCGAGCTAAGGCGGGCTGGGGGTTCCGGGCGGGCGGAGGAAGCACCTGCCGCGGAGTCCGCACCCAGCGCGCCCCTTCTCCCGCGCCCGCGGCGCGTTAACCCCTGCGTGGCTGGCCGCAGCCCTCCGCTCCCGGTGGAGGGGCTCTCAGAGGCGGATCCCCTGTCCTCGGGGACCCCCCCCTCCCCCGCCGCCCGGAGGTTGAGCCAGGGCTTCCCCTCCCCCAGTCACCACCGCCTCCCCCTCGTCCCACGCTCACTCTGAGCTGAGAGAGGGAAAAAGGCCGTAGGGCGGCCTGTGGGTGCAAGACGCGTGGTTTGCGCATCCAGCTCACCTCCGCGAGGTGACCCATTTTACAGATGGAGCTTTGAGGCTCCGAAAGGGTTGGCTTCAGGCGCCAAGAATTCCAGCCCACGAGGGTGTCGGCCCCAAAGCCCACGTTTCGGCCCTCGCACCCCACAGCAGGTCTTTGTAACCTCCGTGGGTCGGTTGGTGCCTCCCCTTTTCCATCTGGGGTCCCAGTGCCAGGATGCTATTGAGGGGGTGGAAAGGACTGTGTGCGTCCTTGGCCTCAGGGCTGGGAGAAGGGGTTTGGCTCAGGCAGCACTGGAGCTGGAGTCCGCCGAGCACACGGTGCCAAGGACATGCCACGGCTGTTTGGGTTGGTGGGGGTCAGCATGCCGGGCCTGGCCTCCACATTCCCCACCATGCCCAGACCCTGAGAACCAGCCCGTGCCACACCCCACACGCTTGGGTGCTCAGCCCTCGTAGACTTTGCCCAGGCTGGGCCGTCTGCCAGAAATGCCCTCCTCCCACCCACCGTGCAGTGTGCCAACTCTGGGAAGTCTGTCCCGGCACCCCCACTCCGCCCCGCCCCCTACATCAGTGACCCTTCAAGGCTGTCTCTTCCCTACATCAGTGACCCTTCAAGGCTGTCTCTTCCAGCCCTCGGAGCACCTGGTGACAGCTCCTAACACATTGCGTTATGGGGGCTCTTGTTACCTCTCTGCCCCCATTAGGCCATGTCCTTTGGGACAGCGGCTCTGTGTCTGCTCATCCTAGAATTCGCCCCACCAGGCCTGGGACACACTGGGCCTCTCCCAGCACTGGGTAAATTTGAGATGACGAGTACAGCCCTCAGGTACATTTACTGCTTGGTGACAGTCTTCGGACCCAGACCACAGAACGCCACACACCTGCCAGTGGCTCTGCGAACTCCTAGCTGTGTGGTCTTAGTTAACTTTCAGAGCCTCTCTGGGCCTCTGTTTGCCCGTTCGTCACAGGGGTAACAGCAACCCCAGGCTCGCCAGGTTCGGTAGCATTTATTGAGCACTTACAATACGCAAGAGACTTCGTGCACAGTACACAGCAGCCATGAGGACGTAGGGGCTGTTACCGTCTCCGCTTTAGAGATGAGCTCTCACCAAACGGCTAGCTGATAAGGGGCAGAGCCTGGATTCAAACCCTGGTCCATATCTCCTAGGTTTCTCGTCTCCAATTCACGGGATTAGTCTGACGATTCGATGAGAAATAGTTAAGGACCGGCATACAGTAGGCGCTCAAGGATATCTCTGCACCTTCACTTGCAAGGTCCCGGGGCAGCTCTCCTTTGGCCCCTCAGTGCCCCCCCCCTCCCCCGCCGCCTCCCCTCCACCATCCTCAGACCTCAGGGCATTCTGGGAGCCCCTCGCCGGGGAAGGGGGTGGGGCCGGGGAGGGGGTGGGGCCGGAGGAGGGGCTTGCAGGAAGCCTTGGCAGAAGACAACGCGCTGGCTTCTGAGCGTAAATAAATTATTGTTTTACGTCCTCATATAAGAAAAGGGTACAGTGTGCGTTTGCCAATCTAAGCATGTTAGGCTGCGGCTTCCCTGTGTTTTGCCAATTGCTGACATGTGTTTTCAGCCCCAGGCAGTAAACAGAAGCCCACTGTGCCGGGCTGCTCCCGCCGCCCGCCGTGGGGAAGGGCCTCCGACCCGGCCAGAGTAGGTGCCAGTGGGGATGCTGAGGCAGGGACAG